>NC_035446.2:61414051-61781551 GCF_002127325.2 Helianthus annuus
TGATGACACGTGGCCTAGACGGTTATAACCATCTGGTGGTGCACGATTGAGTTTTCTAGAAGATTACTGCCATAATCCGGTGTGACTCCTTATTGTGTGGTATCAGTGAAGTAAATAATATCCAAGTCTGGGTATTATTTAAGCGGGAGTGCTCACTAGGATTTTTATCCCTGTCTGTTGTGAGAGAGGCGCAAGGATTAATTTACTTTTGGCGCGCAGGTGTTACTTATTGCTTTTTGTTCTAAGTTCTCTTTGTGGGACCAGTGCGCGGCCGCGCAAGGTCTAAAGAGGGTTAAAAGATGAGATTGTGGTATGGTCCCAAGTACTTAACACGAGGTTTTGGGGACCTTACCCCTTCAAGTCCCCCCAGTCTAGTGTTGCTCTTATGCAAGTAAGTGGAGCACTGGACTATGAGAGAGAGTTGCTTTTTGCTGTTTTGGCGTGAAAATGAAGAATCTTCTGGGAGAAGATACTCTTGCTCATTATGACTCTGTTTGAGAATTGTTACTTGAAGGAAATTTGTGAATATTTGTGAATTTCCTTCTTTGGTCTGATCTTGTTTAATCATGATCTGACGTTTATTACGTCATTTGTAAAATAAAAAATGAATATATGTAGTACCTTTTCATCTTCTTTCTTTGGGATATGTGTAGACGTTGTCAGACTTCATGACATTTTTTCTGGTAGCGCCATTTAGGGGAAGATGATTTGATAGTTGAGCATGATTATTTTTCCTTTTTTCCTATCGATGCTGGTATTTTCTTTATATATATTTGGTAGTTGTGAACTTTTTTACCTGATTTGGAGATATGAGGACCAGACAATCCTCTCGTTCTCAAAGATTGTTGGAGGTCTTGAGAATCTACGAGGCCGCTGAAGGTCTTCTTCTCCTTGCTAATTCGCCACCATTGGAGGTTACCGGAATTGAGGAACCACCTCGTTCCGCTTTTCCCCCATCTATGGGCTCCGGTTACGAATCTCGCCAGCCGAAAGATGCAGGTGATGAAGGGGTTGTTTTATTATCTGCTGATGCCTTGTCGGAACGTTTTCCGGCTAATCAGAGGAGCGGATGTTTACTAGTGTACCGTCACCGGAATAGACGCCGTTCTAAACCTTCTCAAGGTGATTAGGTAACAGTTGCTGCCGGTGACGAGCCTACCGTTGATCCTCCTAGTTAGGTTAGGTTAGGGAAAATGGTATATACCTGTGCTGAGGTTGTAGCTATAATTTGGTAATATACTGCTGTGTTTTGTAAATCTTTTGTTAAAGTTCTTTGTTGCACTAGTAACTTGATGATGCACTGTTGTGCTTTGCAAATGGTTGTTAAAGTGCTGTTGTTGCACTAGTAACATTTTGATGAAATGCTGTGTATTCTTGCTTTGATAGTTTGTAAGTTGTGTTTGGATTACAATATGTTGCATGTGCATAATTACTTTGTTTAGGTAGTGCGAATGAGAATGGTATTGTGCTCATGTGTGAACGTAGGTCTAGAATGCGCACGGATTTAGGCTTTACTTAGACCGTTCATGAGGTATAGAATGTTCACCATATTGTTTTCGCGCATACCAAAGGAATTATATGCAATTTGTAACAAACAATATCATGTGTAAAGATAAATGTTGCATTAATAGGGTGCAGAGCCAATAATAGAAAAATATATTGCCTGTATAAATCTTGACTTGCTGAATAGCTTGGCTATATATAACACCTTCGCAGCTGCTGCGCGTTCCAGGTGCGAGGAACAGTTGTTCCATCTATTCTTTTTAGGGTGTATGCCCCTTTGCCTAGAACCTCATTGATAATGTACGGCCCTTCCCATTTCGGTGCCAGCTTGCCTGGCTTCTCCGCATTGGAAGCGTCATTGTCGCGTAAGACAAAGTCCCCTGGGATGAAAGTACACACGCGGACGCGCGCGTTGTAGTACTTTTCGAGTTAGGATTTATATCTTGCTTCTGTGATGGCAGCATTCTCGCGCCTTTCTTCGAGAAGGTCTAAATCCATTCTCCGTTTCTTTTCATTATTTTGCTTCTCCATGGCAAGCATGCGCGGTGATGGAAGGCCGATTTCGGCTGGGATTACCGCTTCTGATCCGTATACCAAACTAAATGGGGTTTCTCCTGTACTGGTCTTTGGCATGGTACGATGAGCCCATAGGATGCAAGGGAGCTCAACGACCCACCCTCTGTGCGCCGTCCCCAGTCTTGCCTTTATTCCATCAACTATTTGTTTGTTGACACTTTCGACCTGCCCATTTGCCTATGGGTGCGCCACAGAGGCAAAGTTGTGTTCAATCTTCATTTCCTTGAACCACTTCTGGAGATCTTCCGAGGCAAAGTTAGTGCCGTTGTCGGAAATGATGCGCAATGGTAATCCGAATCTGCAAATGATATGTTCCCATATAAATTTGCGGATCACCATTGCCGTGGTTGAAGCTAATGCCTTGGCCTCAACCCACTTTATGAAATAGTCCACTGCCACGATAATGAACTTCACAGCCCCAGGTGCATCAGGGAATGGACCAACAAGGTCGATGCCCCATTGCTGGAAGGGCCAGGCGGATGTGATCGGTACGAGTGGATTTTTTGGACGAAGGGTTTTTGGTACGTGACGCTGACAAGCTGCGCATTTTGGTAATAATTTTACCGCGTCCACATGCATCCCCGGCCAATAGTAGCCTCCACTCATTATCTTTGCTACTACCACGCGCGGTCTGGCGTGTACCCCACATAAGCCTTCATAGATTTCCCTGACTAAGTACTCCGTGTCTGTTTTGTCAACACAGCATAGGAGTGGTCCCATAAATGACTTCTGGTATAGCATTCCATCTGCCATCTCATAGTTTATTGCTTTGTTCTTGATCTTCCTAGCTTCCGCTTTTCCTTCCGGAAGTTTTCCATGTTGCAGGTACATGATGATCGGGGACATCCAGGATGGTTGCCGACCTCAACGATGTTTACTTGCTTAAGAGGAAAAAAAGGATTGGATAATACCTCGATGCGCACCTCCTTTGCTAGATGTCTGAAACTGGTGGCGGCCAATTTGCTTAGTGCATCCGCATGCTTATTCTCACTTCTGTTTATATGATTTATCTTGAATGTTTGGAATTGGCTAATGAGCATTCGCGCTTGTGCCAGGTATAGCGCCATGGCTTCGCCTTTGCATCATAATGCCCATTAACTTGCTTGACCACTAACTTTGAATCGACGTGAGGTTCAAGATTTTTTGCTCCCATTTTAAGCGCCAAACAGAGGCCTGCCAGGAACGCTTCATATTCTGCCTCGTTATTTATGCTCTTGAAATCCAAACATATAGCGTATGTAAGCTCGTGATCGTCTGGGCTAACCAACCGAAGGCCTGCGCCTGTTCCATCGTCAATAGAAGCCCCATCCGTGTGCAACATCCAAACTCTATCGTCGAAGACAGGGATAGGGTTTTGGATTGCTTCACATTCTTGCACTTTGTCTATGGGGACTTCTGTGGCGAAGTCTGCTAAAACTTGCCCTTTGATTGCTGGTCGTGGTCTATATAGGATATTGTATCCTCCCAACTCAATGGCCCACTTAGCTAATCTCCCTGCGACATCGGGTTTGGATAAAATTTTCCCCAATTGATAATTGGTGAGAACTGTAATAACATGACCAGAGAAATACCAGCGTAGGCGTCGTGTTGCATGCACTAGTGCGAGGACTAGTTTTTCTATCAACGAGTAGCGCGTCTCTGGGCCAGTTAGCATCTTGCTAATATAATAAAATGGGGTCTGAATGTTCTCCCTTTCAACCATTAATACTGCGCCAACCGCTACTTCTACTGCGGATAAGTATAAGATTAGCGGCTCTTTTTCTCGCGGCGCGGTCAGCGTTGGCAACTGAATTAGGCATTCCTTCATTTGTTTGAAGGCTTTTTCTGCTTCCGGCGTCCACTGGAAATGTGTTTTCTTAGCGCAGTTGCGCAGTGTACTAATGAACGGATAAGATTTTGCGGCGTGATTTGCCAAGAACCTGTACAGGGCTGCTAATCGTCCCGCGAGTCTTTGCATTTCTTTTACTGTTGCAGGTGACGGCATCAGCTGAATGGCTTGTACTTTCTCCGGGTTGACTTTAAAACCGTCTCTTGTTACTATAAAACCCAAAAATTTTCCTTCTTCCATCCCGAAGGAACACTTTGTTGGGTTAAGTTTCAGGTTAACGCTGCGCAAAGATTCGAATGTATGCTGAATGTTTGCGAGCATGGTTTCCTCTTCGTGGCTCATGACGACGAGGTCATCCATATATACTTCGACTGTTTTACCAATGTCTTCCCTGAAGACTGTATCCATTAAGCGCTGGTAAGTAGCTCCCGCGTCTCGGAGACCAAAGGGCATTTTTGTATAGCAAAAGATGGCTTTATCAGTACGGAAGGCTGTCTTGTCTTCATCTTCCACTTTCATTTGAACCTGATGATAACATTTATAACATTCGAGAAAACACTTCCAGCGGAAAGATGCTAGAGTGTCGACTTTTTTGTCTATTTCTGGTAGCCCATAGAAATCCTTCGGGCAAGCCTTGTTGAGGTCTTTGAAGTCGACACACATGCGCCATCCACCACTATGTTTTTGAACCATTACTGGGTTAGCGACCCAGGTCTGGTATTTCACTTCGCACAGGATCCCGTCGTTGAGCAACTCTGTTACATGCTTGTTCATTGCTTCTGCTTTTTCAGTGCTGAGACTGCGTCTTCCCTGCGCGACGGGTTCCGCTGAGGGGCGGACGTTTAGACAATGTTACGCTATTTCTCGAGGTACCCCAGTCATGTCTGTTGGGAACCAGGCAAAGATGTTGTGACACCTGTGTCACTTCAACCATCAAACAAATACCAAACCAATGAAATATTGTATTTCATACTTGGGATTTGTATGAATATGTGTGTCATTTGCACATATCAACTCTTGTTCGATTTCGGGCTCTAAATCGTTTTCTGGAAGGTTATACGTGCCCTGATTCGTAAATATAACCAGTTTAATGAAACAAACACTCTGAAACAGTGACATAGGCTTAACATACCTTAAATAACCTTTACATAACTTAGAAATAAGTTTTGGATGGTTTGGTGTGCCGAAATCAAGTTTATTCGCTTACAGGGACTAAATTCGACAAACTGCGAAAGTATGTCGATTCGTACTGTAACGGACATTCCAGAACATGATCATAAGTTAAACACACCCAAAATATCCTTTACATAGCTTAGAAATAGGCTTTGAGGGGTTCGGTGTGCTAAAATAAACTTTATGCTCATTCAGGGACTAAAAGCGTCAAAAAGTGCATAAGTTCGCATTTTCGTGCATAACTTACGTTCTGAATACATCCGGACATCCAAAAATTTATGTAATCATTAAAATATTATGTTTTAGTGATTGGCTTGATAAAAATCCATTCGTCGCGTAGTTTGGATCGTTTTCACGTCCGTTACGACTTCCGTTGTAATTAACCGAACAACAAAACCGTACGGCCAAACGAACTGACATCCGACATAATTTTGAGCATATTTTAAGTTCCCTACACTTTAACTTCATTTTGGAGCCTTAAAATGAGATTAGCGGGGCTTAAATGTGTCAAAACGCATCAAAAATCAAGTTCGGAGACTCAGGGGCCTGTTCTGCCAAATTTCAAAGTTGTTGTTCTGCAGATAGCATACGGACCGTAAGCCCTACTCCATATGGTCTGTAAGCCAGTGTCAGATACCAGAAAATGCTTTCGAGCTTGATCCAACTGTTCCACACCTTTGCACCTGGTTTCTTTGATTCTATGTGCTTGTTTTGGATGCCCATGGTATCACAAATCAGTGGGTGTGATGTGTACGGCTTGGATCGAAGCTCGGGTTTCAAGAAATGATCTTAACGGTTCTATGAAACCTATAAATACCCCCCACCTTCTTTGTTCAAAACCCACATTTGGTTTTCTGAGATTTTTCTAAGTTGGGGTGTTTTATCACTTCATACCTGAGAATACTTGGAAAATCAAGCTTGCGGGGACCCTTTGTAAGTATTCCTTCGTTCTTTTTATTCGTTTTTAGCGTTAAAGTCAAACTTGTTGATGCATGGAATGTCTGTTGACTTCGTCTACATTACGTCTTAGGTCAATATAGGTCAACATAGGGTGTAGAAAGTCAAAATCATGAATTATGTTGTAGGTTCGCTTATGTGAACATATGTTATAGGTAGGTCCGCTCATAGGGTTCAAACAGGTTCACTTATGTGGTCATCAGAGTGGTTCGTTTATTTGTCAAGGTGATAGATCCGCTTATGTGTCATGTCTCTTGAAGCGGATCTACAGGGACTATATATAGTGCACAAAAGCGAAACCATTAGTAGTTGTTCAAGCGGACCTGTGTGATTGCTTTGTTACTGAAACTTTGTCAAAATTACACCAGAAAGCAATAAAAGGAAAGGAATTGAATAGGAAAGCTGTTGTAACTTCATTTACGTTGATTCCGCCTTCATACGTGAAGGTGAACGTTCTCTACTGACTATTCAGGGTCGGAACTCGGTCCAACAAGTGGTATCCGAGCTCAGGACGAGGAGTTCATACTACTACAGCTTGATTCTACCGATTTCTCTGATTTCTACTCACTTTCTCTCATACTTTTTCGATTTGAAGTGGTTCCTACGGTTGAAATGGCCTGAAAATTAAGTATAACGTGTTAAACATACAATTAACAAACCCTAGAAAGTTTTAGGTTAAAACTCGACTTAAAAATGGTTAAAATTGGGCAAAAGGTGAGATCCGCTTTTACGGACATTCGTAGGTCCGCTTGAAATCACATCTGGTTCGCTCGAGAATAACCTGTTAGATCCGCTTATACGGCACTTCCGCTTGAATGAACTGAATAGTTCCGCTCGAACAGACATCTGATAGGTCCGCTCGAACGGACAAATGGATAGGTCCGCTTGAACGAACATAGGAGTTCCGCTTGAACGGTCCGCTTATTTGGACAATACATGGTTCGCTCATCTGGACATAACTGGTTCGCTTATTCGAACAATACCTGATCCGCTCAAGTGGTCCGCTTATTTGAACATTTCACTTTCGCTTATTTGGACTTCCGCTTATACGGACACTTGTGTTTTCGCTTTTACGGACAATCATAGTTCCGCTTGTTTGTCATATTTTTCAAAAATTTCGAAAACGATTCTAAGTGTTTGCTGATTTTGCAGGTACATTCAAGATGGATGACATTTTCTTGAACCCGTTCAGCGACATGTATGCATTTGCTGGAAATACCAGAAACGATGATACATCGTCAAGCAATGCAAACGAGAATCCGCCGAAAGAAAAGAAAAAGGAAGCTTGGGAATCGGAAAGTGCCTACGGAACATTCAATAAACCCCCAAAGCTAATGGCTATCGAGGAGTACAGTTGGTGGTCTAGAAAGTTTGAAGATTGGATGATGGCTTTTGCATTTCCAAGTTGGAAAAGTTTGAAGAACGGTTATGATAATGGAAACAAGAATGGTGAAGCCTTAACATCTTCTGATGAGATTGATTCATTTGTAGCCGAACAAAAGTGTGTGGCATTGTTATTTCAGTCTGTCCGGGAAGACATCAGTTCTTTGATCGATTATTGAAACGCAAAAGATCTGTGGAACAAACTTAAAGAAAAATGTTTAGGAAGCAAGGAAATTGTGAAAAACAAACGAAAACTTCTTAGAAAAGAATTTGATCTTTTTGGATGTCTAAAGAACGAGTCGGTTTGTAAAATGATAGAAAGATTTGGTCATCTGAAGCTGGAATTAGCACGACATGATATCACATATCCTGAGGATGAGCTTATCGACAAATTGTTCGATTCGTTACCGGACGAGATGGATTGGAGATACTATGCGCTGATGTTAAAGAATACTATTAAGGCACCAGAAAAGTTGACATTAGATTTGTTGATTGAAAAACTCGAGAGTCACGAGTTAGAGCTGAAGAAGACATACAAAGTCAATCACTCATCTTATCAACAAAATTTGGATCTATACTATCCGAAAAGCATGATGCCAAAAGCAATGTCTCCCAAGACTGCATTTTCTACTGAGAATGTGTCGACAGCAAGCAAAGAAAGTCAAAGCAGTGGAAACCACAGTGGTTATCACAGTGGATCTTCATCATCTGCAAGTCATTCTGATGCAAAGTTTTCATGCAACGTTGCAATAGATTTGAAGAATGCACAGAATTTTGACGAAGAGTCGGCTAAGCAACAAATGGTATTCTTGGCGTCTGTGTTGGAATCATATGAAGGGTTGGTGGCTGGTAAGATCGGGAACACAAATCTGACGAAGGAAGATTATGATCAGATAGATCCCGAAGAAATGGAGCTGATCGATATTCGTTGGGCTATGGCAAGTGCTGTTCGATGAGCACAACGCTTCATGGAAATTACCGGCAGAAAGACAATCGGTGGTCCATCTACAAAGTTGGGGTTCGATAAATCGAAGGTGACATGCTTCAAGTGTAAGCAGAAGGGTCACTTCAAGCGAGAATGCAGAAACGCTTATGCTGATGAGTCGGAGAATCCTTTCAAAGATGATTACTACAAAAAGGCGATATATCATCAGAATAAATCCAAGCCGCCTAGATTGAAGCAGGGTGAAGATAACAGAGACAAATCTAGAGCTCTTGCGGTGATTTACGATGATGAGGGGTATGATTGGAGCAAAGAGGTTCTACCAGAGGAAGATGCGGTTGGTTACGCATTCATGGCGAAAAACAATGAACCTGTTCCTTGGAAAGATAACCGAACAGAAGAGCAGAAGTATAGATACAGAAAAATGATTGCTGAAAACAAGATCATTAGACTGACTGGTATCTATTCGGAAGCAAAGCGAGCAAGAAGATGGGATCCGGACAGAGAATGTTATCTTGATCCGTATGGAAACATTGTGATCGATGACAAAACACTGGATATTGAAGCCATCATCAAGGAATACAAAGAAGAGGATGAGTATTGGCAACACAAATGGTGGGGAACTCCAACCGAGAAAATGAAAGAAGAAGAGAAAGAAAAAAAGAGAAAGGAGAAAGAAGAGAAAGATAAGAAAGAAAAAGAAGAGATCGAGAAAGCAAAGAAGATTGATACTGGCATTATCGATACAACGCAGGAGTTGACTGCAGAGAACCTGGGAAAAATGGCTGACAAAGTGTTGGCTGCTAAAGCACTTGAGGTAGAGTCTAACTCCGTGTCTGAGTCAAAAGGCCAGGTCAGTCCAAACTCGTCAACAAATGCGTCAGGTAAAAAGATCGAAGGAAATGCAGATTGCAAAAATTGCAACAAAGAGTGCAAATTTTGTAGCACTGTCACGTATCTCAACGGTGAGAAAATTAAAGATCTGACAGCAAAGGTCAGAAGCGTTGAGAATCAGATTCTTGGTCGTGACAAAACTGTGAAAGCTTCAACAGAACGGATAAGAGAATTAACTAGCCAAATTGAAAAAGATAAAATTGATCATGAAAAGGTTAAAAAAGAAAATGAAAGGTTAATTCTCGAAAACCGTCAGATTTCTGAAAAATTTGAAAAACCCAAAAGCACAGTGAAAGATAGTGATGATCGAAATGGTAAAACTTTTAAAGAAAACGAACATCTAAAAGCTGTGCTGAGAATAAAAGAAGAATCAATCAACAAACAACTGGATGAAATAGCTAAATTGAAACTTAAAGTTCAAGAGGCTGTATGTAATCGAAAACGAGCGAATCCAGTTGAAGCTTAACAGCTATAGCTCCGCAAGCTTTGTTTTGCAACATATTGTTCCAAAACCCATAGGCAAAAACAAAGCTGGCGAAGACGTGTATTCTGATGGAACCGAGGTGGGTTTTCACAAAGTTCCACCGCCGATTTTACATAATTACACGAAAAAGGAATCTGGGTTGGTTGAACTCGAGGAAGGAAGTGAAGTGAAACTTCCTGAAAACATTGATGTCACGTTCACATCTTCCGATGACGATAGTGTCCAAAATGATGTGGTAAAAGGTGTTGTTGAAAACGTTTTACAACCGGATAGTGACACTACCGAGGAAGATGGGTGTTTCTTGGACAAATACATTCCGAAACAAAAGTCCAAGAACAACTTAAATGATGAACCTACTCTTGTCATGTACAAGATGTCGGGATCGGATAAGTTGTTTTCGGATTCAGAGTTTCCGATTGAGAATGTAAACATGAACAAATTGACAAATGTTTTTAAATTGGTTGAAGTCGAATTGTCTGTAGTGAACAAGTTGAGTCAAACGAAGAGAAAAATGAGGTTTGAGAAAGAAAAAGTTTACAACAAGAAATCTGTTAATCCACCGCGTTTTAACAATACCAACAGAAACAACTGGTTGGGTGGTTATCAGGAGGGTAAATCTTATCAGAAAAGAAATATTTCAAACAAGAGGTTTATCGAGAAGAAAAAGTTTGTGAATAGTTCGAGTTCACTTGCTGATGAGGAGAAACAAATCTTTTCAAAATCAAACAAAGAGTTCTTTGAGAAAAGAGCTTCTCAGTCTTAGTCTGAAGGCACAAGTCGAGTGGCTGATACTCGTACTTGTTTTAGATGTAATCAAGTTGGTCACATTGCACGAAAGTGTACCAACGTGAAGCCTAAGAGTGAAACTGTGAAGACTCCACAAAAGAAAGTTGATGTGAAGGGTAAAACACAAATCTTTGTTGAGAAAAAGAGTGTGAAAAATGAACCCATAAAGAAGTTGGTAACTAAAAATGATAAATTTTACAAAAGGGTTGCATTATCTCAACAAGTTTGGAAGCCAAAAATTGAGAAGAAAATTTCAACTTCTGAGGTGAAAAAGTCTGAAGAATCAATTACGGTTGATTATGATGCAAATTTTCCACCTCTCAAGGCTGAAAATTTCAAATTGCAAGAGTCAAGGTTACACCTAAGGCTGATGAGGCCTGGGTGGACTCCATGTTTGACTAAGCAGTTTGAATTGTCGGAGCTTCCTGGATAGCGAAGCATGAATCGGCATCTTTCTTGAAGTTGTTTAAGTCATAGTTTGTTATGTGCAGGATCTTCCAAAACTTGTATCCAGATGGATCATGGATAGTGGAGCTTCGAGACATATAACAGGGAAGACTGCATTGCTGTATGATGTGAGAAATATAAATGGTGGTTACGTAGGTTTTGTTGGAAATCAAGGAGGAAAGATTATAGGTGAAGGAACGTTATCCAACGGAATCGTAACGTTTGAGAGAGTTAACTACATCGCTGAGCTGGAGAATAATCTGCTGAGTATCTCGAGATCTGTGACAGGATGTATACTACTGACTTCACTGACAAAGAATGTTTAATCTTGAAACCCTGATTTGTGATACCTGAGGAATGGATCATCATGAGGGCACCAAGAGTCAATGATCTGTACGTGTTGGACATGAGAGTAGCTACTACAACCACGGGTCAGGCTCATTGTTTTGTGTCCAGAGCAACTGAGAAAGAATCAAGATTGTGGCACCGGAAAATGGGGCATATTCACCTAAGGAAGATGAATCATGATGCGTGTGTAGTGTATTATATTTTTGATGAGTATTTAAGCCCCTTTTTACACTTTTAGCCAAGTTTTAAATTTATAAAACACGATATTTACTAACACTAAACACACATATGGGCAAGTGCACCCATCGTGGACGTAGTATAGTGTTGGTAAGATACCGAGGTCGTCCAAGGACACAAGAGCTTTTAATACCGGTTTATCCTCAACGTCTAATCAAATCAAAAAGTGAGAAAAATGTTTTAAACTAAGAAAAATAAAAACTAACTAAATGCTGAAAAATAAAATAAAATAAAAACAGATAGACAAGATGAATCACTTGGATCCGACACGTGTATTAGTATAACCTTTGATTATTTTCGCACTTTTGCACTTGTTTAAGAGATTATCTTAGTTATTGTAGTAGGCCCCTCTTTTGAAGGCGACGTTACCCTCAACCCAGTAGTTTGAGTCAGCAAGGATACAATCCTAAAGGGTCGGATTATTGAAAGATAATGAATTAAGTTATTAATGCAAGTTGTGGTAGGCCCCGCTTTCGGCGGTGACGTTACCCTCGGCTAAGTAGTCTGAGTCAGCAGGGATACAGTCCTAAATAGCCGGGTTATAGTATTAATAGTAGTTAACTTATGAGGGGGTCAAAGAGTTTGGATCCCCGCCATCCAATACCTATGGGCATTGAAGGAGATCCTACTAAATTTGACACAGGTCCCAAGCAGGACCTCTAAACGCTGAACAAGGGCAAGACCCTTACCAAACCGTTCCCTTAACCCCCGACCAGGTAGCCAACATACCTCCATATAGATCGTGGAGATATGAATGGTGAAAATCTTTTATTTTATATAGACAGTAAAATAATGCCAAGACACCACGGACAAACGATAAGGAAAGGTCACCTTCAACATAAGTAACTAGTTATTAAAGTCATTAATACAAAACCAAATAAAAAGTGCAAAAGATTAAAAATAAAAAGTATTATACTAAACACTTGTCTTCACCAAGTGATGTAAGAGACTTAGGCAAACATGGCCTTGATTGTCAAGAACTCTTACTATCAATCTTGGATCCCGAGACGACTCACACACTCTACGATGGACAATGGATGATGGTGGTGGATGATGGTGTTATGGTGGTGGTGGGTGGTGGATGAAGTGTGAGAGAGGTGGTGTGCCAAGGGATGAAAGAGAATGAAACCAAGCTCCCCTATTTATAGGCTGAACAGAAGGCTGCGCACGGCCCCGTGTCCGCTGGACACGCCCCCGTGCCCGTCTGACATTCTCTCTCTCCATTAATTGTAATTCGCAATTACAATTAATGCGCCTGCTGTACTTTCACCACGCCCCCGTGCCCACTGGACACGGCCCCGTGGTGGGCAATGGAAGCTTCTACTGGTTTGTCTTTTCTGCTGCTTCCTGGGCACGCCCCCGTGTTCGCTGGACACGGGGCGTGGTCAGTCTCTGTTTTCTCTTCTTTGCCTTGGGAGGTGCCGTTGAGGGTCCGGGCAGTCTACTTTTGTTCCTTTTCTTGTATTTATGCTAGAATTAGTTGTCTTTTTGCTTCTTTTGTGATTTTGAGCTCATTTCATCCTGAAAATACAAAAGGAAGACAAAAACACTCTTTTTCCAACATTAGTACTAAAAAAGGGTTAGTTTTATGCCTTAATTGATGTGATTTATATGTTGCATTTTACACACATCAAATACCCCCACACTTGAACTTTTGCTTGTCCTCAAGCAAAACTCTTTAAATGTGGCTTACACTCCCAAATGGAATAGGTAGAAGAGAAGGTTTTTAGCTTGTCCTAGAGTGTCGGGAATCCAAGGTCTTTGTAAGTTTTATTTTTATTTATTTACAATCCTATTCGTTATGATTTATTTTGAACGTTTCATAAGATAAATTACTTATTTGGGCATAGCATGCCTTATTAAAATTCCATTTATATACAAGTTCACATACCTCACGGGGGATCACTCAACACTCGGCCGAAGGTGTATATTTTTAGTGAATCACTCGAGAGCGGCATGGAACTTACGCCTTCCATAGGCTTGCCAAGCAATCAATCCTCCTCCTTTTTAACTTTTTACCTTTGTAAATATCAAGAGGACTTTTGGGGTGAAGGGTTAGGCTTGGGTTAAAGGTGGGTGGTTGGGTTAGTGGTTAGTAAAAAGGGCGAAAAATCGTAAAAGCGTCGGTTTTCGTAAAATACCTTGTCTTTAGCGACTTTTTATTTTGAAGTATTTCTCCAAACAAGCTTTTATATAGCTTTTGTTTGTTTTTGACTTCATCATTGTTTTTTTTTTCATCACATAAAAAGGCGAGTTTACGAAAAACCGAGCTTGTTACTAAAATAAAGGGTGAAAAATAAAAAAGGTTTTTGGTGGATGAAAAGAGTTTTGGGGTAATGAAATGAAAAGGTTTAGGCTCAAAGGGGCTATCTAGGGGGATTTTGGGTAGGTGAAAAAAATGAAAAATAATGGTTTTGAAAGAAAAAAAAATGGTTAGTCCTAATGCCTCCATCATTTACTTACTTGGGTTTAAGTTGGTAAGGACCGGGAATGTATTGTCGTGGCAAGTTCTAGATTTGTAAGAACCAAGCGGCTATTCACACAAGAAACGAAAAATGAGCATTTAATCTAAATATGTATATTTTTATGCTCAATAAAGGCTCAAAACTCACTTTTGTGGGAATGGGTTTTTAATGTGATCAAGTATATATAATCGAATTTTTAACTAGACTTGTTATGCCGTTTCATAATTTTCTTATGTTGGTTCTTTGTTATCACGACGCTATCGTTGTAAACTTATAAAAATATAACCTTTTTAGAACTTGTTATTCCCAACTTAAACTAAGACAAGTAAATAAAAAAAATGAAAAAGTTTTTGAAAAAATTTGGGGTGTTTAGCGGTTCCAATAGAGTTTTGTGTAAGGCTTGTATTTAGGATTTGCAAAATTCAAGGTTTTAGCATCCCCCCCACACTTAAATTACACATTGTCCTCAATGTGTCCAAAAATAAGATTTTTGGTTGATTAGGATGTGTAAAAGTAGGTTAAAAAGCAAAGATTTTTGTTACTGGCAGTCTGAACACGGCCCCGTGTCCATTGGACACGGCCCCGTGGTGAACTGCCAGTATTGAAAACTTACAGAAGATGAACACGGGGGCGTGTCGGTTGGACACGGCCTCGTGTCTGGCAAATAATTGCAGGTCAGTAACCAAACAGCAGGTCTGGGAGCTGAACACGAGGGCGTGTCGGCTGGACACGTCCCCGTGTGGACAGTCTGTGAGCCTGAAAAACAGGTTTTGTCTCCCGGTTTCTCCATTTTGGGGCTGCAAGTGCTAATGTTTAGCACTCTAACCCTTGCATTGCACCTGCTTAATCACTCAATACCAAATCAAACAAGCATAAACCATCCTAAATTACCATCGTCAAGTATCATCCAAGCATAAAGTAAAAATAAAACAAAGATAAAAAATAGTTAGAGAAAGTAAATTGTTCGACAAATGGCACGCAGGCCATAAATTGTTTGATAGAGAGAAGGGCACTTAAACCTGTGGGGTTATCACCAACCAGCCCCTTGTTCCTTCAAGCCTCCTACTCCATGTCTTCATCACTACCATCACCTCCACCCCCATGCCTCGCCATGTACTCCTGGATGCTACCGATATCATCTTGTATATCGTTAACGTTGCGCTCGATTGCTCCAACCCGGTGGTATGTGTTGTTGGCGAGATTGTAGGTGTTCCTGGTGCACATAAGGTTTTCCTGCAAAAGATCATGTAAACTTTGAAAGTTAGGAAAACCGCCTCCTTGAGAGGAGGATTGACCCGGATCGCCTTGGGGTGGGTACTGAAAATGGGGAGGTGGTGCCTGAAGAACTAGAGCCTCCTGCGGGTTCCATGCATAGCCTTGCGTCCTTTGAAAGCTCACCGTCCCGTCTTCCGCTTCATAAAGCAAGTTCATGGCTCGGCAAATGTGGTAATCGACCCGTCCCGACCATGGACTCCTTTCAAAGGACCTTGGGATATTCGTGAAATGCTTGAAAAGACGGTACACCCATCCCCCGAAGAAGATAGGTGTAGGAGCGTGAGCAAGGCGATTTAGGTGCATGTTCCGTAGCAAGAGATAAGGAACATCGAGAGGCTTCTGGTTGTGGATGCAGTGAAGGACAACCAAATCTTTCAACCCTACAACGCCACTACTGTCGTGACGCTGGTTCAGCGAGTAGGTGAGGAGCCTGTGAATGTAGCGGTAAAGCGGGTCCCTCAGTTTGGTACTCTTGGTGCTGCTAGGGTTGTAGATTCCTTCACCGATCTGAGCCCATGCGGCTTGACGTTCAGTTGCATCCAAGTCTCGTAATCCCCCAGTATTCTCTTCATTTCCCGATTCCTCTTCACTATATAGCCCTATGATAGCTCCAAACTGTGCCATGGAGGTTGTGAACGTGGTCCCTCCACATCGGAATGTGACCGCCTCATGGTCAAACGATTCACACCTTGAGTTGAAAATGAAAGTACTGTAAAACTCCATTGTGCATTGATGCACCGACCGAAGCCGGGTGTTCAATGCAACTGCCAGTGGACCTCTCACAATGTTGTTGAATCGGTCAAGTTGATTCACCATGGTTAACAAGTCGGTACATGCCCGCCTAGGGTACTCCTCCGGTCTTGTTTGTAGTATCTCGTATCGTGCCCTAGCGTCAAGTTCGCTTGCGTTAAACCTTGTGAATTTCGACATCTGAAAGAATACATCAAAAGTTAGTACGAAACAAGGATAATTGGAGTGAAACTGTAAACAGTGGGCTGGACACGGCCCCGTGTTCAGCGGACACGGCCCCGTGTCCAGGCGTCTGTAACCCAAAAATTTCATTTTTCGTCCCGGTTTCGAAAACCTCAATAGTAGCGGTTTCCCCCGAAAACGAAACCCTAAGTGTCGTTTTTCCCAAAACAAACCGTTTACCCTTTCAATTTCGTGTTTTTCGGTTCAAGAACAAGGGTTTGGGGTTTTAGTTGGAAATCGAACGAATCTATCAACAATACATGTTTATTTACTTCCTACTATACTAATCTAAACTACTACTAACAGATTTCATCAAAAATTTTGAGTTCGATCCGGATGAACATGAAGAACCCTAGATTTTTCCCCAATTTTTGATGTTTTAACTACATGCAAGTAACTAATCTAACTACTAGAGATGATAGAATCATACCTTGACGTTGTTAAACTCGGTAGTGACGTCGGAAAACTGCAGAAAATCGCCTGGAACCAGAGCGTTTTCGGCTATACGGGGCGTGTGGAATGGTGTAACTGATAGGAAAAGAGGGTTTTATCCCGACAGTTGCCTCGACACGGCCCCGTGTCCAGTGGATACGGCCCCGTGCCGAGCAAAGTTTTTGAAAAAAAAAAATTTTTTGTGCTCGTGTGCATGCCCCTTATTTCCGAAAATGGCTAGAAGACTTACCGGTTTTTTAAACATACACTTACCTGTAACATGTCGGGTATGAGTTTATTCGTTAACCGTTTGAAGTGAGATCTCCTCTTCCTCATCCTCAATGGATCCTCGGTAGAGTTTTAGCCGTTGGCCATTGACTTTAAATGGTATCCCATTTCGAGTTTTAATTTCTACTGCACCGTGTGGAAAAACATGGGTGACGGAAAAAGGTCCTGGCCACCTAGATTTTAGCTTACCAGGAAATAATCGAAGTCGTGAATTAAACAATAGAACTTGATCTCCAACCCGAAATTCATTAGATTTAATATATTTATCATGTAAATTTTTCATTCTTTCTTTATAAATTTCGGAGTTAGAATATGCATAATTCCTTAGCTCGTCTAATTCATTTATTTGACAAAATCGATTTTTACCTGCATTTTCTAAATCTAAGTTTACGTTTTTTATTGCCCAGTAGGCTTTGTGAGCTATTTCTACTGGTAAGTGACAACTTTTTCCATAGACAAGTTTATATGGGGTTATGCCTATAGTTGTTTTATAAGCAGTTCGGAAAGCCCATAAAGCGTCGTCTAACTTGTCGGCCCATTCTTTTTTATTTATTCCTACGGTTTTTTCAAGTATTCGTTTTAAACCTCGATTAGTCACTTCGGCTTGCCCATTTGTTTGAGGGTGATATGCTGTTGAGACCCGGTGATAGACCCCATACCTTGTTAATATTTTTTCGAGTTGATGATTGCAAAAATGGGTACCTCTATCACTTATTAAAGCCTTTGGTGTCCCGAAGCGAGAGAACAGTTTTTTCAAAAATTTTACCACTACTCTTCCATCATTTGTTGGAAGAGCCTCGGCCTCCGCCCATTTAGACAAGTAATCGACTGCCACAAGTATATATTTGTTTCCCTTTGAAGGTGGGAACGGTCCCATGAAATCGAGTCCCCACACATCAAAGATTTCACAGACGAGAATGCCATTTTGAGGCATTTCGTTTTTGGAAGAAATATTACCTGATCTCTGGCAGGCATCACATGTCTTTACAAGGTTTTGTGCATCCTTGTAAATGGTTGGCCAGTAAAATCCAGAATCAAATACCTTTCGTGCGGTACTTGCGGCACCATGATGTCCTCCGTATGGACCTTCATGACAATGACGGAGAATTCTTCGTGCTTCATTACCATGGACACACCTTCGGATGAGCTGGTCGGCACACATTTTGAAAAGATAGGGGTCTTCCCAAAAGTGATGCTTTACATCAGCAAAGAATTTCTTTCTTTGATGATGTGGCCATCCTTTGGTGACTATACCGCTAGCTAAGAAATTAGCGTAGTCGGCATACCATGGCTCTTGTCTACTCTCCATCATTTCCAAGGATTCCGTGGGAAATTTCTCGTTGATTTGCTCGTCTCTGGTTGTCTCCAAAGCTGGGTCTTCTAAGCGTGAGAGATGATCTGCAGCAGTGTTTTCTGCTCCTCTTTTGTCCTTGATTTCGATGTCGAATTCTTGGAGGAGTAGAATCCATCTGATCAAACGGGGTTTTGCGTCTTGCTTCTTGAAGAGGTACCTGATGGCTGCATGGTCTGTATAGACTACTGTTTTAGAAAGAACAAGATAAGAACGAAATTTATCAAAAGCAAATACCACTGCTAGTAATTCTTTTTCTGTAGTTGCATAATTTTCTTGTGCATCATTAAGAGTTTTACTAGCATAATAAATTGGGTGGAAATGCTTTTCTTTTCTTTGTCCCAAGACTGCTCCAACAGCAAAGTCACTTGCATCGCACATGATTTCGAAAGGAAATTTCCAATCTGGTGCTATCATGATAGGTGCATTGACTAGCATTTCTTTGAGGGTTAGAAATGCTTGATTGCATTCCTTGTCAAAGATGAAGGGTGCATCTTTTTCAAGTAATTTTGTTAGAGGCCTTGAGATTTTTGAAAAGTCTTTGATAAACCTTCTATAAAATCCGGCATGTCCTAGGAAACTTCTGATTGCTCGTACGGAGGATGGAGGAGGTAATCGAGAAATAGTCTCTATTTTTGCTCGATCAACTTCCATTCCTTCGCTTGAGATTTTGTGACCGAGTACTATTCCCTCTGTTACCATGAAATGGCATTTTTCCCAGTTAAGGGCGAGGTTAGTTTCCTCACATCGGGATAGCATTCGTTCAAGATTATCGAGGCATTGGTCATATGAGTCTCCAAAGATGGAAAAGTCATCCATGAAGACTTCCATTATCTTTTCGATCATATCATGGAAAATGGCGACCATACAACGTTGGAATGTTGCAGGCGCATTACATAGACCGAATGGCATGCGTCGATATGCGAAAGTTCCGTAGGGACATGTGAAAGTTGTTTTCTCTTGGTCTTCTGGTGCTATCGGTATTTGAAAGTAACCTGAAAAACCATCTAAGAAACAATAAAATTTATGACCGGACAATCTTTCTAACATTTGATCAATGAAGGGTAAAGGAAAGTGGTCTTTCCTTGTTGCTTCATTTAATCGCCTATAATCTATACAAACTCTCCATCCTGTGACGGTTCTCGTTGGTATTAATTCATTTTTCTCATTAGTTATTACCGTCATACCTCCTTTCTTTGGGACTACTTGAACGGGACTTACCCACGGGCTATCGGAGATAGGGTAGATTAGTCCGGCGTCAAGTAGTTTGATGACTTCATTCTTAACCACTTCTTGAACATTGGGGTTCACTCTTCGTTGTGGTTGAATTACCGTTTTGTAGTCATCATTCATTAAAATTTTGTGCGTGCACATGGAAGGGCTTATTCCTTTAATATCTACAAGCTTCCAAGCGATCGCGTTTTTGTGTTTTTTAAGCAAGTTAACTAATTTCTCTTTTTCTACGTTACTTAATTTAGATGAAATAATTACAGGTAAACTACCATCTTTGCCTAGAAAAGCATATTCCAAACCTTTAGGAAGTTCTTTGAGCTCAATGGGTGTGTCTTTAGAAGACACCTTATTTTGTGGCTCATTTTGATTAAGAATCTTAAAGGTTTGTTCTATGGCTATCTCTTCTTCGACAAAGTGGTCTTCTTCGTCGGTCGTATCGGGTGGTTCTGCTTCGTCTTCAATTAGGGGGTCATTGTTGCCAAAAGGATATTTCATTGAACGCTCAAGATCTATGCTCCTTTTGAATGCCCCTAACTGAAGAGGTAGATTGTTGAATTTCCGGTTTTTCAAAGCTTTATGAGTTTGTACAAAAGGTTTTCCCAAGACTAAGGGGGCGTCATCAAGGATGACGAAGTCGGTTGGGATTACCATTTGATTTGTTTGAACCAAAACATCTTCAACTACACCGATTGATTTCATTACTTTTCGATCAGATAGAAAAATGGGAATTTGAAGTGGAGTAAAATCACTAATACTTAATTTTTCAAAAATGTAGTTAGGCATTATGTTAACACAAAGATCTTTATCAATGGTGATATTACTAATAAAGGAATTTTGAAAGAAACATGGAACCGGTGTAATGTTAATTTCAAAAGGGTCTTCTTTTATTAGCGAGGTTTGATCATTAGTTAACTTAACACTCACTATTTCTTTGATTTTAGCACTAGTGTTTAACTCTTTTAAAAACTTAGCATGAGGGGTTACTAAACAATGATTTTCGAAAGTAGGTGACAAGAGATTAATTTCTTCAAAATTAGACTCTTCTTGAATTTTAACATTATCGGACTCACCTTTTTCGTTGTTTAACTCATGTGTCGGTTTTTCACTTTCTTGTTCTTCCATTTTTACATTTTCAACTATCTCTACGTTATTATCATTTTTTAATTCTTCTCTTGCGCGGGATTCCTCTTCCCTTGCGCGAGATTCTTTCATGTAACGTTCGATAGTTTTAATGTGTTCTAATATCCTATTGGTCACTTCGGTGAGAGAAAAAGAATTTGGATCCTCAAAGCTTGAATCCGGTTGTTCGATCCTTGGCTCCTCATAATTCTCATATGAAGTAGATGGTTCACACCATTGTTCTTCATTATAAGTATATGATGGATAAGGGTCGAAACTTTGTTCTTCATAGTACTCATATGAGGTGGGTTGTTCACGCCATGGTTCCTCATAATAAGTATATGAAGGTGGTGGCTCATATCTTGAGTCTTCAAAGTATGAGTATGAAGGCTCATACCTTGGTTCATCAAAATATGAGTATGAGGGAGGAGGTTCATACCTTTGGTCTTCATAGGATGTGTATGAAGTTGATGGCTCGTACCTGGGCTCCTCATAGTAGTTGTATGAGTTGGATGGTTGATATGAAGTATTATATTGAACCGAGCGTGCGTTACGACAATTAGTGCAATAATTACCCCTATAATCATCCTCATCATAGGTGTAGTTGTAACCTCTTGAGTATTGATCCATAAGAATCACTCAACAGACCACAACTGAGTCTCGGGACCAGAAAATAAAAATAAGACGGAAACAGAAGCTGGACACGGCCCCGTGTTGAGTGAACACGGCCCCGTGTTGAGTGAACACGGCCCCGTGTTCAGGGTCTGTATCTGGGCGTTTTAACTAAAGTTACTGGTCACGTTGAGCACGGGGGCGTGTTCAGCGAGCACGGCCCCGTGTTCAGACTCTGTATCTGGGTATCTACTCTAAAAATATGCAGCACAGGGGCGTGTTCAGTGAGCACGGCCCCGTGTTCAGGCTACTGTAAATGCAAACTAAACTAAAATGCAGAAAAATGTGCGCGCGTTTTGAAAGGGTTTTGAAAAACTGATTAGGCCGTCGATTTTAAGCTTTCTTAAAATCCTTGTGTCCCCGGCAACGGCGCCAAAAACTTGATGCGTGTGTAGTGTATTATATTTTTGATGAGTATTTAAGCCCCTTTTTACACTTTTAGCCAAGTTTTAAATTTATAAAACACGATATTTACTAACACTAAACACACACATGGGCAAGTGCACCCATCGTGGACGTAGTATAGTGTTGGTAAGATACCGAGGTCGTCCAAGGACACAAGAGCTTTTAATACCGGTTTATCCTCAACGTCTAATCAAATCAAAAAGTGAGAAAAATGTTTTAAACTAAGAAAAATTAAAACTAACTAAATGCTGAAAAATAAAATAAAATAAAAACAGATAGACAAGATGAATCACTTGGATCCGACACGTGTATTAGTATAACCTTTGATTATTTTCGCACTTTTGCACTTGTTTAAGAGATTATCTTAGTTATTGTAGTAGGCCCCTCTTTTGAAGGCGACGTTACCCTCAACCCAGTAGTTTGAGTCAGCAAGGATACAATCCTAAAGGGTCGGATTATTGAAAGATAATGAATTAAGTTATTAATGCAAATTGTGGTAGGCCCCGCTTTCGGCGGTGACGTTACCCTCGGCTAAGTAGTCTGAGTCAGCAGGGATACAGTCCTAAATAGCCGGGTTATAGTATTAATAGTAGTTAACTTATGAGGGGGTCAAAGAGTTTGGATCCCCGCCATCCAATACCTATGGGCATTGAAGGAGATCCTACTAAATTTGACACAGGTCCCAAGCAGGACCTCTAAACGCTGAACAAGGGCAAGACCCTTACCAAACCGTTCCCTTAACCCCCGACCAGGTAGCCAACATACCTCCATATAGACCGTGGAGATATGAATGGTGAAAATCTTTTATTTTATATAGACAGTAAAATAATGCCAAGACACCACAGACAAACGATAAGGAAAGGTCACCTTCAACATAAGTAACTAGTTATTAAAGTCATTAATACAAAACCAAATAAAAAGTGCAAAAGATTAAAAATAAAAAGTATTATACTAAACACTTGTCTTCACCAAGTGATGTAAGAGACTTAGGCAAACATGGCCTTGATTGTCAAGAACTCTTACTATCAATCTTGGATCCCGAGACGACTCACACACTCTACGATGGACAATGGATGATGGTGGTGGATGATGGTGTTATGGTGGTGGTGGGTGGTGGATGAAGTGTGAGAGAGGTGGTGTACCAAGGGATGAAAGAGAATGAAACCAAGCTCCCCTATTTATAGGCTGAACAGAAGGCTGGGCACGGCCCCGTGTCCGCTGGACACGCCCCCGTGCCCGTCTGACATTCTCTCTCTTCATTAATTGTAATTCGCAATTACAATTAATGCGCCTGCTGTACTTTCACCACGCCCCCGTGCCCACTGGACACGGCCCCGTGGTGGGCAATGGAAGCTTCTACTGGTTTGTCTTTTCTGCTGCTTCCTGGGCACGCCCCCGTGTTCGCTGGACACGGGGCGTGTTCAGTCTCTGTTTTCTGTTCTTTGCCTTGGGAGGTGCCGTTGATGGTCCGGGCAGTCTACTTTTGTTCCTTTTCTTGTATTTATGCTAGAATTAGTTGTCTTTTTTGCTTCTTTTGTGATTTTGAGCTCATTTCATCCTGAAAATACAAAAGGAAGACAAAAACACTCTTTTTCCAACATTAGTACTAAAAAAGGGTTAGTTTTATGCCTTAATTGATGTGATTTATATGTTGCATTTTACACATATCAAATCACTTGGTGCATAATGATTTGGTGATAGGAGTTCATGTCAAAGGTTTTCATCTGGAAGGGGAGTGCATAAGTTGTGTCAAAGGAAAGCAGAAGAAAAAGTCACACCCTACAAAGCAAGTCAATTCAGTTTCAAGACCATTGGAAAGACTTCACATGGATTTGTTTGGTCCAGTGAAAGTTAAGAGTATTACAGGAGATTACTACTGTTTGGTCGTAACTGATGATTATTCCAGATTTTCGTGGGTTTCTTTCTTGAAAACGAAAGACGAAACGTTTGATAGTCTAATGGCATTGTTTAAAAGAATTGAGAATCTGTACCAAAGGCCTATCAATAGAATTAGAAGTGATAATGGTACTGAATTCAAAAACAGTAAAATGGAAGAATTTTATGTTGAAAGAGGTATATTGCATGAGTTTAGTGCTCCGTACACTCCGCAGCAGAATGGAGTAGCAGAACGCAAAAATCGGACGCTAATCGAGACGGCTAGAACTATGCTCGCAGACTCAAAGTTACCGATTAATTTTTGGGCTGAAGCTGTTTCTGCCGCATGCTATACGCTCAACAGGGTTCTTACTGTCAAGAAGTTCAATAAGACATGTTTTGAGCTAATCAATAACCGCAAACCGAATTTGAAGTATCTAGAACCGTTCGGGTCACCCTGTACAGTTATAGAGCCTCATGGAAAGTTTGGTCCGAAGTGCATTGAGGGATTTTTTGTTGGCTATGCAAATCCAATGCGACGTGTCTTCGTTCCAAGTGAGAAGCGGATTATTGAAGCTGCAAATGTTGAATGTCAAGGTTATACCATGCCGCCACAAAGTCATGGAGATTCATGGAAATATCATTATGATAAACTTTGGGATTCGTTTGACATGAGAGAAGAATTAGAGGAAGATGAAGATTTCTTTGATGAGCTGGATATTTTGTGAGAGTATGAGTCGCAGCTCAGGTTCCCAGCGGAGTATTCTAGAAGACCTCGGGAAACTTCAAATGATGATGAAGCAGGTCCTAGCAATGCTGGTGAACATGATGATGAAGTTGCTCCTGGTAATCAGTCGGATGTGAATGATAATCAAGAAGCTGAAAATATGCCAGTTTTTGATCGTGGTGATTCAGACTCTGAGGGGGAGCAGATCTAGTTTTCAAGTCAAACAAACCAAGTTGGTGAACAAGATGCAGAACAGAATGTTACTAATCTGGAGGGAAATGTTGATGTTCCAAGCGAAGTGATGCCGCGAAGTCTTTCTTATCATCCAGAGGAGTTGATCATAGGAGAATTGCATTCAGGCGTTCGCACAAGACGTCAAATAGACCAGGGCTTAACATGTTTTTATTCTACAGTAGCACCTTTACAAACTGAATTTTCATTAAGTTGTTTTATCTCGCAGGTCGAACCGAGAACTTACAAAGAGGCGCTTACTGAAGACTCTTGGGTCATAGCGATGCAAGAAGAATTAAGTCAGTTTGAAAAGTTAGGAGTGTGGAAGTTAGTGGATTTACCGGATGGTCAAAGGAAAATCAATACAAAATGGGTATTCAAGTGTAAGAGAGACGACAGAGGAGTTGTTGTGAGGAATAAAGCTCAACTCGTTGTTCAGGGCTTTAGTCAACAGGAGGGGATTGATTTTACAGAAGTCTATGCTCCTGTTGCACGACTAGAGGCTATCAGAATTTCCTAGCATTTGCGTCTTGGAAGAACTTCAAAGTTTATTAGTTGGATGTTAAATCGGCGTTTCTTTATTCGAAGGTCAAAGAGGAGGTTTATGTCGGTCAGTCGCCGGGCTTTACTGACCCAATCCACAAGAACAAAGTTTATCTGCTGGACAAAGCGTTGTATGGTCTACATCAGGCACCGAGAGCCTGGTACGAGACTTTGTCTCAACACCTACTCGCTAACATGTTCATGCGTGGGAAAGTGGATGCCACTCTCTTCACTAAAGAGGTCGACGGACATCTTCTGATCGTTCAGATTTATGTAGACGATATAATTTTTGGGTCAACAAATGAGAAATTGTGCAAAGATTTCGAACAGGTGATGAAGCAAAAATTCGAGATGTCATCAATGGGGGAGATGAAATTCTTTCTGGGTTTACAAGTTGAACAGCTTCCTGAGGGAATTTTCATTCACCAGACGAAGTACGTGCATGATATTCTTGAGAAATTTGGAATGTCAAGTTCTACTCTTGCAGCTACCCCACTTGCGACTAATCATGGGATTCACCCAGATCTCACCGGAGACAGGGCTGATGAAACGTTCTACCGTTCCATGATAGGTTTTTTGATGTATCTAACTACTTCACGTCCTGATATCATGTACCCAACGTGCCTCGCAGCAAGATATCAATCTAACCCGAGAGCTTCGCACATGATCATTGTCAAGAGGATATTACGTTACTTGAAAGGAACACCAACATTGGGGTTGTGGTATCCTAGAAAAGGCGATTTTACGCTCGAAGGGTATTCCGATTCGGATTTCGGATGCTGCAAAGTCAATACCAAATCAACAACTGGAGGATGCCAGTTCTTTGGACCTAGATTGGTTACCTGGAAGTGTAAGAAACTAACGTCTGTGGCGTTATCTACTTGTGAAGCAGAGTACGTTTCTGCTAGCAGTTGCTGCTCTCAGATCCTGTGGATACAGCAACAGATGCGCGACTACGGTTTGCAGTTTCTTAACACACCTCTGTTTGTTGATAATGAGGCCGCAATAAATATAACTAAGAATCCAGTACATCACGCTAAAACTAAACATATAGAAATTCGTCATCACTTTATTCGCGATTGCTTCGAGAAAAAGTTGATACGAATAGAGAAAAGCCACACTGACAAACAAAAAGCTGATTTGCATACCAAAGCTTTTGATAAAAATCGGTTTCAATATTTGTTAAAACTTAATGGTATGAAATTGCTTTCGGTGTCGGATGGAATTGTGAGCGTTGATGAGAGTACTGTTGCGGATGAAGACGAGAAACAATCTGCAATGGTTTGTCGATTTTTTACGTGTTTTGGTATTTAGGGGGAGTATAGATAGTTGTATATAGTTTATTTTCAGAAAATACAAAAACAGTAAAAAATGCAAAAATACAAAAACATGATAAAAATTGAAAAAGAGCTTGTTATATAGGGAAAATGATAGTACATCGGCTAGACAGTTACAGTATGCTAAAGATTTGTAAAGACTAAATGAGTTAAACAGTCTCACTGATGAGGTGTCGATAGATTTTCGCACATTTAGTAGATTTATTCGGGATATAAACCTAAAATTTCAAACTTGCGAAATTCGTGGGGAACACTACTTGGATATATAGGTAACCCCTGAAATCTCGTTTGAAAGGTCTCGTATTCTGATATACTAGGTTTTTATACTCAATGATGTCTGGGGTATTATTCCGGGACTTCTGCTGAACGGAAGTTCTGACCTAGTCCTTGGATAATACTTTCACCCAATGCTTGAAACATAGCATAAACCCTCAGCATGCAGATAAAACAATAAAATTAATAGTCGCTGCTGTTGTAGCTAAAAGATCCTCTAAGAGGACATACTGATAAGTCGAAGCTGATATCTCTCTGCGTATACGAAAGTATCGATCTGAGATCCCTCGGCCCTCGCATACCTAATTTATGTACAGATATCATTGTAGTATACTCACCCGTAAGACTGAATATTGGGATTCTGGATACGGGAGTATATTCAAGAGGTGGGACACATGAATTGAGCTAAGTTCATAAAACATCTAAATCGTATCCTGAATAGATTGAAATCTGTGTGAGAATTTAAGATGGATCAGTATATCGACAATCGAGGTGAATTGTTTAAGTCTGAGCATGTAATTAAGCTTAACGGTACTTGTAATTTGTCTGAAAAGCTGATATGATTCCCTGACACGCTCGTCAAAAATAAATTTGTAAATAGTTTATTTTCTGCATTTTAATTTTTCTGCATTTCATTTCTTAGTTTAGAACACATTAAAAATCCAAAAAGATTTTTCTATTCTGTTTTAGTTTAGACAAACCAGAGTGGAAAGTTGATTGTCTGATTCTCGAGATTTGAAGCAGATACAGGAGATTCTGAGCTGAAGAATGAGGAGAGCTTACTTTGTCAGAAACTGAGATATTTTCAAAGTTAAAACAAGTTCATTAAGTTGATGCTTGTTACAATGTGAAAAGATTTTTACAAATCAGTTTGATTCGTCAAATGATCAACCAAGGTCATTAAATTGAACTTGGTAGATTAATTGAGTAATCAGGGTCATTAACTTGGACCTGAATACTTGAGTGGATTTCTATAAGCTGATTAAATTTGTGTTAGTGATTTTTTTTATTGAAAAGATAGATTGTAATGTTATTGGTTGAGTAACAGGTTTGGACTTCATTATTCCCAACGGAAGCTAAATGTCAAAGATTGAACAAGAACAAGACCTTAGATCCTAGCATACTCAGAGGGGGAGTCAGTGAAAGGGGGAGAGTTATGATGTGAAGACGGAGAGTTGATGAAAAGACCAAGACTGAAGACTTAGGAGCTAAAAACTACGTCAACATCCAAGGGGGAGTTTGTTGATGCATGGAATGTCTGTTGACTTCGTCTACATTACGTCTTAGGTCAATATAGGTCAACATAGGGTGTAGAAAGTCAAAATCATGAATTATGTTGTAGGTTCGCTTATGTGAACATATGTTATAGGTAGGTCCGCTCATAGGGTTCAAATAGGTTCGCTTATGTGGTCATCAGAGTGGTTCGCTTATTTGTCAAGGTGATAGATCCGCTCATGTGTCATGTCTCTTGAAGCGGATCTACAGGGACTATATATAGTGCACAAAAGCGAAACCATTAGTAGTTGTTGAAGCAGACCTGTGTGATTGCTTTGTTACTGAAACTCTGTCAAAATTACATCAGAAAGCAATAAAAGGAAAGGAATTGAATAGGAAAGCTGTTGTAACTTCATTTACGTTGATTCCGCCTTCGTACGTGAAGACGAACGTTCTCTACTGACTATTCAGGCTCGGAACTCGGTCCAACAAAACTGCGTTCGACTTTCTGCATTGACCGGCTTATGGTCAATGCGAAGTTCATTTGAACTTACTAACGTGAGCGTAATCACGATGGTTATAGTCCCTAGTGACTATACCTACTGATTACCACGTTATCTAGGCTCAGTGACGAGTCGTAGTTTCGGCCAAAATGCGTATTCTTGCGTATTTTGTAGCCAAACTACTTGTGGGTATCAAGACCCTTTGTCTTGATATCAAACCTGTTTTTAAACCTCGTTAAACATGTTTTAACATGTTTAGCTCGTCACTTTTAGATTTGTGCTTGTCTAGGGTCGTAAAGGTAAGCGATCTAAACAATCGCTTATGCTTTCGAACCCGACCCATTTGGTCGATCATTAGGATCCGACCAAACACATTAGGTGACCATAGATGTATAGGGAATAACCTTCCGAGGTTATACGTTATGGTCACGTCGTTTAAGTAGTTGTATGATAGGTAGTTTATATGTCTTAGGAAAATTACCAAAATACCCTTTTTACGCATAAATTCATTTTAAGCATATGTAACCAAAATTTTGACATCTAAACTGATTAGGTAACTATATTAGACATGTTAAGGAATATTTTACTTGTCATAGGACTAGTTAAGTGGTCCGAAGGCGTTTTACGCGAACGACGCGTTAAAGTAGCATAAGCTACCTAAACGGGTCATAATGGGTCGTAAGCACTTAGGTTAGGTTTCATTTTAGTATGTGGGCTTTGTTTAACCATATCATATGAGTTCCAATACTCATTTGGTTTACGAAACCTCATACTATCCAATCTCCCGATTTAGGTCCGGTTATTTATGTGGTTATCTATATAGGGTGCTGTTTGATTCCGTGATCCCTCTAGCTTTGCTTGGTTGTTGTTCAAGACTTCTAAGCACCCTCAAGTGAGTACTTAGTCCCCTCTTTTACTGTTTTTCAAACGTTTTGGGGTGAAACACATGTGCCTACTTGTTACTTTCGTGCTTTCCATGTTTTCATATCATATACTTGCTATGTTCCTTAGTACACTATTAGTACATGATTTCATTTTCTTCTGCTATGTATGTTGACTGAGCATGCTAGCACATTGTTTTACATTACATTTTCTTTTGCTATGTATGTTGACTGAGCATGCTAGCACATTTATTTACTTGACTTTTCTGCTTTGTATGTTAACTTAGCATACTTAGTACATTGTTGTACATTGCATCTCTGTTGCATATGTTCTCATAACATATGGACACATTGTTTTACATCTCTACCTTGTATGTTTACTTAGCATACTAGGTACATTATTTTCATAAAACATGCTTACATTTGGTATATCATTTGGTTTGTTTAACGGAACTAAATTACATTCATTAACACCGATCATGCCGCTCGGTAGTAGGTAGTGGTACCATAGGACTTGACAAATCCCGTTCCTAAAACCCTAGGTTTGTTTGGGTGGAAGGAATGACCGAATCCGAAAACATTTTTCTTTGATAACCTTCACTCTAAGGTTATCCGTCTGTCTCAAGGCTTGAATGTAGGCGTTTAACATAACTGCATAGATGTTGTATCAGTAAAGCATGCATTATCTTACAAAACATAACTTTAATTATATTTTATCAAATGCATTGTTTTGTACATCACTTTCTTATAGGGTTGAATAAATGCTTTTAATCAATAAATGCTTTTATTCACTCTACATAACAATTTTTTTACATATGATATGCGCAAAATGCAACATATAAATTATATCAATTGTGGCATAAAACTAACCCTTTTTTAGTACTAATGTTGGAAAAAGTGTGCTTTTGTCTTCCTTTTGTATTTTCAGGATTAAATGAGCTCAAATTAACAAAAGAAGCAAAAAGACAGCAAAATCTAACATAAATACAAGAAAAGGAACAAAAGTGGAATGGCCGACCCCCCGACAACAACTTCCCAAGCAAAACTAAGAAAACAGAAGACTGAACACGCCCCGTGCTCAGCAAGCACGAGGCCGTGCCCAAGTAGCAGCAGAAAAGACAAACCTTTAGAAGCTTCTACTGCCCACCACGGGGCCGTGCCCAGCGGACACGGGGGCGTGGTCAACTTGCTGCAGGCGCATTTATTGTCATTGCGAATTACAATTAATGAAGAGAGAGAGTGTCAGTTGGACACGAGGCCGTGCCCAAGCTTCTGTTCAGCCTATAAATAGGAGTGTTTGGAGCCATTTCAACTCATCCCTTGGCACACCACATCTCTCACACTTCACCCACCACCACCACCACCATAACACCATCATCCACCACCATCATCCATTGTCCATCATACAGTGTGTGAGTCGTCTCGGGATCCAAGATTGATCGTAAGAGTTCTTGACAATCAAAGGCCATGTTTGCCTAAGTCTCTTACATCACTTGGTGAAGACAAGTGTTTAGTGTAATACTTTTTATTTTTAATCTTTTGCACTTTTTAATTGGTGTTGTATTAATGACTTTAATTACTAATTTCTTATGTTGAAGGTGATTCTTCCTTATCGTTTGTCCGTGGTGTCTTGGCATTATTTTACTGTCTATATAATAAAATATTTTCACCATTCATATCTCCACAGTCTATATGGAGGTATGTTGGCTACCTGTTCGGGGGTTAAGGGAACGGTTTGGTAAGAGTCTTGCCATTGTTCAGTGTATAGATCCTGCAAAGGACCTGGGTCAAATTTAGTAGGACCTCCTTCAATACCCAAAGGTATTGGATGGCGGGGGTCCAAACTCTTTGATCCCCTCATAAGTTAAACTACTATTAAAACTTTAACCCAACTACTTAGGACTGTATCCCTGCTGACTCAGACTACTTAGCTGAGGGTAATGTCGCCTTCAAAAGAGGGGCCTACCACATTATGCATTAATAACTTAATTAATTATCTTTCAATAATCCGACCCTTTAGGATTGTATCCTTGCTGACTCAAACTACTGGGTTGAGGGTAACGTCGCCTTCAAAAGAGGGGCCTACTACAATAACTAAGATAATCTCTTAAACAAGTGCAAAAGTGCGAAAATAATCAAAGGTTACACTAACACCCGAGTCGGATCCAAGTGATTCATCTTGTCTATCTGTTTTTATTTTTATTTTCAGCATTTTAGATAGTTTTATTTTCTTAGTTTAAAAATCTTTTTCTAACATTTTGATTTGATTAGACGTTGAGGATAAACCGGTACTAAAAGCTCTTGTGTCCTTGGATGACCTCGGTATCTTACCAACACTATACTACGTCCACGATGGGTGCACTTGCCCATATGTGTGTTTAGTGTTAGTAAATATCGTGTTTTATAAATTTAAAACTTGGCTAAAAAAGTGTAAAAGGGCTTAAAATACATACCTAAAATATATACACACTTACGCACATCAAGTTTTTGGCGCCGTTGCCGGGGACACAAGGATTTTAAGAAAGCTTAAAATCGACGGCCTAATCTGTTTTTCAAAACTTTTTCAAAACGCGGTCACATTTTTCTGCATTTTAGTTTAGTTTGCATTTATAGTAGCCTGAACACGGGGCCGTGTTCACTGAACACGGGGCCGTGTTCACTGAACACGGGGCCATGTTGCATATTTTTAGTGAAACACCCAGATACAAAGTCTGAACACGGGGCCGTGCTCACTGAACACGCCCCGTGCTCAACGAGACCAGTAACTTTAATTAAAACGCCCAGATACAGACCGTGTTCACCAAACACGGGGCCGTGCCCAGCTTCTGTTTCCGTCTTTATTTCTGTTTTCTGGTCCCGAGACTCAGTTGTGGTCTGTTGAGTGATTCCTATGGATCAATACTCAGCAGGCTACAACTACACCTATGAGGAGGATGATTATATGAGAGACTATTGCACTAATTGTGGTAACCCGCACTCGGTACAATATTGTAACTTATTTCAACCATCCAATTCATACAACTATTATGAGGAGCCCAGGTACGAGCCATCGACTTCATACACATCCTATGAAGACCAAAGGTATGAACCTTACCCCTCATACTCATATTTTGATGAACCAAGGTATGAACCTTCATACTCATACTTTGAGGAGTCAAGATATGAACCACCACCTTCATACACTTATTATGAGGAACCACGGCATGAACAACCCACCTCATATGAGTACTATGAAGAACAAAATTACGACCCTTATCCATCATATACTTACAATAAAGAACAATGGTATGAACCATCTACTTCATATGGGTACTATGAGGAACCAAGGATCGAACAACCGGATTCAAGCTTTGAGGATCCCGATCCTTACTCTATCACCGACATAGCCGATAGGATAATTGAACACATTAAAACTATCGAGCGTTGCATAAAAGAATCTCGCGCAAGGGAAGAGGAGTCACGCGCAAGAGAAGAATTAAATTGTAATAGTAACGTAGAGATAGTTGAAAATGTAAAAATGGAAGAACAAATAAGTGAAAAACCGACACATGAGTTAAACAACGAAAAAGGTGAAGTTGATAACGTTAAAATTCAAGAAGAGTCTAATTTTGAAGAAATTAATCTCTTGTCACCTTCTTTTGAAAATCATTGTTTAGTGTCAACTCATGTTAAGTTTTTAAAGGAGCTAAACACTCACGCAAAAATTGAAGAAATGGTAAGTGTTAAGTTAACTAATGATCAAACTTCGCTAATAAAAGAAGACCCTTTTGAAATTAACATTACACCGGTTCCATGTTTTTTTCAAAATTCATTTATTAGTAATGTCACTATTGATAAGGATCTTTGTGTTAACATAATGCCTAATTACGTTTTCGAAAAATTGAGTATTAGTGATTTTGCCCCACTTCAAATGCCCATTTTTCTATCCAATCGGAGAGTAATTAAGTCAATCAGTGTAGTGGAGGACGTCTTAGTTCAAACGAATCAAATGGTTATTCCAACCGACTTTGTCATCCTCGATGACGCTCCTCTAGTGTTGGGAAGACCTTTTGTAAAAACTCATGAAGCTTTGAAAAACCGGAAGTTTAATAATCTACCTCTCCAATTAGGGGTATTCAAAAGGAGCATAGATCTTGAGCGTTCAATGAAATATCCTTTTGGCAATAATGACCCCCTAATTGAAGATGAAGATGAGCCACCTGATATAATGAAAAAGATTGACCACTTTGTTGAAGAAGAGGTCGCCATAGAACAAACCTTTAAAGTTCTTAATCTAGATGAGCCCCAAAATAAGGAGTCTCCTAAAGACCCACCCCTTGAGCTCAAAGAACTTCCAAAAGGTTTGGAATATGCTTTTCTAGACAAAGATGGTGGCTCTCCTGTAATTATTTCGTCTAAATTAAATAGTATAGAAAAAGAAAAATTAATTAGACTTTTGAAAAAACACAAAAATGTGATCGCTTGGAAGCTTGTAGATATAAAAGGAATAAACCCTTCCATGTGCACGCACAAAATTTTAATGAATGATGACTACAGATCAGTGATACAACCACAAAGGAGAGTAAATCCAAATGTGCAAGAAGTGGTTAAAAATGAGGTCATCAAACTACTTGATGCCGGACTTATTTATCCTATCTCCGATAGTCCATGGGTAAGTCCCGTCCAAGTAGTCCCAAAGAAAGGAGGTATGATGGTAATAACTAATGAAAAGAATGAATTAATACCAACGAGAACCGTCCCAGGATGGAGAGTTTGTATAGACTATAGACGATTAAATGAAGCAACAAGGAAAGACCACTTTCCTTTGCCCTTCATTGATCAAATGTTAGAACGACTATCCGATCATAAATTTTACTATTTCTTGGATGGTTTTTCAGGTTACTTCCAGATTCCAATAGCACCTGAAGACCAAGAAAAGACAACTTTCACATGCCCCTACGGAACTTTTGCTTATCGACGCATGCCATTTGGTCTATGTAATGCACCTGCAACATTCCAACGTTGCATGGTGGCCATCTTCCATGATATAATAGAAAAGACAATGGAAGTCTTCATGGACGACTTTTCTATCTTTGAAGATTCATACGACCAATGCCTCGATAACCTCGAACGAATGCTATCCCGATGTGAGGAAACTAACCTCGCCCTTAACTGGGAAAAATGCCATTTCATGGTAACAGAGGGAATAGTACTCGGTCACAAGATCTCGAGCGAAGGAATGGAAGTTGATCGAGCAAAGATTGACACAATTTCTCGATTACCTCCACCATCCTCCGTTAGAGCAATCAGAAGTTTCTTAGGGCATGCCGGATTTTACAGACGGTTTATCAAAGACTTTTCAAAAATTTCAAGACCTCTAACAAAATTACTTGAAAAAGATGCGCCTTTCATCTTTGACAAGGATTGCAATCAAGCATTTCTAACCCTCAAGGAAATGCTAGTCAATGCACCTATCATGATAGCGCCCGATTGGAAACTACCTTTCGAAATCATGTGTGATGCAAGTGACTTTGCCGTTGGAGCTGTCTTGGGACAGAGAAAAGAAAAGCATTTCCACCCAATTTATTATTCTAGTAAAACACTTAATGATGCACAAGAAAATTACACAACTACTTAAAAAGAATTACTAGCTGTGGTATTTGCTTTTGATAAATTTTGTTCTTACCTTGTTCTTTCTAAAACTATAGTCTATACAGATCATGCAGCTATCCGATATCTCTTCAAGAAACAAGACGCAAAACCCCGTTTGATCAGGTGGATTCTACTCCTCCAAGAATTTGATATTGAAATCAAAGACAAAAGAGGAGCAGAAAACACAGCAGTAGATCATCTTTCGCGCCTAGAAGACCCAGCTTTGGAGGCAACCACGGACGAGCAAATCAACGAAAAATTTCCAGCAGAATCCCTGGAAATAGTGGAATACAGACAAGAACCATGGTATGCCGATTATGCTAACTACTTAGCTAGCGGTATAGTCACCAAAGGATGGCCACATCACCAAAGAAAGAAGTTCTTTGCTGATGTAAAGCATTACTTTTGGGAAGACCCTTATCTTTTCAAAATGTGTGCCGACCAACTCATCCGAAGGTGCGTACATGGGAACGAAGCACGAAGAATTCTCCGCCATTGTCATGAAGGTCCATATGGAAGACATCATGGTGCCGCTAGTACCGCATGAAAGGTATTTGATTCAGGATTTTATTGGCCGGCCATTTACAAAGATGCGCAAAATCTTGTCAAGACATGTGATATTTGCCAAAGATCAGGTAATATTTCTTCCAAAAATGAAATGCCACAAAATGGCATTCTCGTTTGTGAAATTTTTGATGTGTGGGGACTCGATTTCAGGGGACCTTTCCCACCGTCAAAAGGAAACAAATATATACTTGTGGCAGTCGATTACTTGTCTAAATGGGCTGAGGCCGAAGCACTTCCAACAAATGATGGAAGAGTTGTGGTAAAATTTCTGAAAAAATTATTCTCTCGTTTTGGAACACCTAAAGCATTAATAAGTGATAGAGGTACCCATTTTTGTAACCATCAACTTGAAAAAATCTTAACAAGATATGGGGTCTATCATCGGGTCTCAACAGCGTATCACCCTCAAACAAACGGACAAGCCGAAGTGACTAATAGAGGTTTAAAACGAATACTTGAAAAAACCATAGGTTTAAATAAAAAGGAATGGGCTGATAATTCGATGATGCTTTATGGGCTTTTCGTACTGCTTACAAGACCACTATAGGCACAACCCCATATAAGCTCGTCTATGGAAAAAGTTGTCATTTGCCGGTAGAAATAGCTCACAAAGCCTACGGGGCAATAAAAAATGTAAACTTAGATTTAGATATTGCAGGTAAAAATCGATTTTGTCAAATAAATGAATTAGACGAGCTAAGGAATTATGCATACTCTAACTCAGAAATTTATAAGGAAAGAATGAAAAATTTACACGACAAATACATTAAACCTAATGAATTTCGAGTAGGAGACCAAGTTCTATTGTTTAATTCACGACTTCGATTATTTCCGGGTAAACTAAAATCTAGGTGGTCAGGACCTTTTTCCATCACCCATATTTTTCCTCACGGTGCAGTAGAAATTAAATCTCAAAATGGAATCCCATTCAAGGTCAATGGCCAACGGCTGAAACTCTATCAAGGATCCATTGAGGATGAAGAGGAAGAAATCTCGCTCCAAACGATCGACTAATAAAGGCATCAACATCATACCTGGTAAGTTACGAACAAGCGGGTAAACATCGAAAACGGTAAGTCTTCGAACCAAGTTTCTGGGAAAACAGGGCACTCACACGTGCACTTAAAAAAAATTAAAACTTTGCTCGGCATGGGGCCGTGTCCGCTGGACACGGGGCCGTGTCCGCGCAACTGTCGGGATAAAACCCTCTTTTCATAACAGTTACACCATTCCACACGCCCCGTTTCCCCGAAAAACGCTCTGGTCCAGGCGATTTTCCACAGATTTTCGACGTCTCCTCTCATTCTAACAACATCAAGGTATGATTCTATCATCATTAGTAGTTAGATTAGTTATTTGCATGTAGTTAAAACATCAAAAATTTGGGGGAAAATCTAGGGTTCTTGAAGTTCATCCAGATCCAACCTCAAATATTTGTTATAATTTGTTAGCATTAGTTTAGATTAGTGTAATGGGAAGTAAATAAACTTATATTGTTGATAGCTTTGCCCGATTTCTCATGAAAACCCCAAACCCTTGTTTTTGAACCGAAAAAGATAAAATTGAAGGGGTAAACGGTTTGTTTTAGGAAAAACGGCACTTGGGGTTTCATTTTCGGAGGAAACCGCACCTACTTGGCCAAAAATTTTCAGATTTTCAGGACCGGGTCAAAAAATGAAGTCTTGGAGTAACAGACGCCTGGACACGGGGTCGTGCCCACTGAGCACGGGGCCGTGTCCAGCTCACTGTTTGCAGTTTCTTTCGAAAATCTCATTGTTTCATGCTAACTTTTGGTGTATTCTTTCAGATGTCGCAGAAGTTCACAAGATTCAACGCAAATGAGCTCGATGCTAGGGCTAGATATGACATACTTCAAACAAGACCCGAAGAATACCCAAGGCAAGCATGCACGGACCTCTTAGCCATGGTGAATCAACTTGACCGGTTCAAAAACCTCGTTATTGGACCACTAAGGATTGCCGTAACTACCCGACTTCGATCTGTACACGAGTGCACTTTGGAGTTCTACTGTACCTTCACCTTCACTTCAAGGTGTGACCCGTTTGACAATGAGGGAGTTGCATTTCGATGTGGCGGGACTAGGTACTCGATCTCTATGGCGCAGTTCAGGGCAATAGTGGGGCTATATTCAGAAGAGGATTCGGGAAATGAAGAAAACACCGGGGGAATGTGAGAGTTGGATGAAAGCGCCCGCCAAGCCGCATGGGCTCAGATTAGTGATGGGTTCTACAATCCGAGCAGCACTAAGAGTACTAAGCTGAGGGATCCGCTGTATCGCTACATTCATAGGCTACTCACTTACTCTCTTAGTCAAAGACATGACAGCAGCGGAGTTGTTGGGTTGAGAGATTTGGTAGTCCTTCACTGCATTCACAACCGAAGACCCCTCGATGTTCCATTCCTCCTACTCCGGAACATGCATCATAACCGGCTTGCCCATGCACCAACCCCTATCTTCTATGGGGGATGGGTGTACCGCCTCTTCAAGCACTTCACGCGCATACCTAGGTCTTTCGAAAGGGGCCCATGGTCAGGACGGGTTGATGTGCACATTTGTCGCGCCATGAACCTAATCTATGAGGCGGAAGACGGATCGGTGAGCTTTCAGAGGATGCAAGGCCATGCATGGAACCCACAAGAGGCACTAGTCCTTCACACTCCACCTCGCCAATACTAGTACTAACCCCATGGTGAACCGGGCCAATCCTCCTCACAAGGAGGTGGTTTTCCTAACTTTCAAAGTTTACATGATCTTTTGCAGGAAAACCTTATGTGCACCAGGAACACCTACAACCTTGCCAACAACACATACCACCGGGTCGGAGCCATTGAAAGAAACATCACCGATATCCAAGACGACATAGGGAGTATCCAGGAGTATATGGCGGGTCATGGAGGAGGAGGTGATGACAGTGATGAAGACATGGACTAGGAGGGTGAAGAAGGAGTAGGAGTGGACGGTTGGTGAGCCCACAGGTTAATTTCCCTTTCTATCAAACAATTCCCGGCCTGCGTGCCGAAGTGTTGAACAATTTACTTTTCCTAACTTATTTTTATTTTCTGCTTTTGTTTTTATTTTTAACTTGATGGTTTGGATGCTTGATTTGGTAATTTAGGACGTTTGGTATTGTTTGGTGTGGTATTTACTGATAAAACAGGTACAAACGAGGCCTAGAGTACTAAACATTGGTACTACTAAGGCCAGGGCAGGAAAACCGAATAAAGAAACCTGTTTTTCAACTTTGCAGATTGTCCACACGGGGTCGTGTCTGGCCGACACGCCCCCGTACCCACCTCCCAGACCTGCTGTTTGTTTAAGTTTTCTGCAGATTTTCACCAAACACGGGGTCGTGCCCAGCCAACACACCCCCGTGTTCAACTTCTGTAAGTTTTCGTTACTGGCACCTGAACACGGGGCCGTGTCCAACCAACACGGGGTCGTGTCCAGACTGCCAGTAACATAAAATTTTGCTTTTAACACCATTTTACACATTCAATCAACCTAAAAACTTATTTTTGGGACACATTGAGGACAATGTGTAATTTAAGTGTGGGGGGGATGCTAAAACCTTGAATTTTGCAAGTCCTAATAACAAGCCTTACACAAAACTCTATTGGAACCGCTAATCACCCTAAATTTTTTCCAAAAATTTTCATTTTTTACTTATCTAAGTTTAAGTTGGGAATTCAAGTCTTAACAAGGTTATATTTTTACAAATTTACAACCGATAGCGTCGTGATAAAAAGAACCAACATAAGAAAATTATGAAAAGGCATGACAAACTTAGTTAAAATTTGATTATATATACTTGATCACATAAAAAACCCTTTTCCCACAAAAGTGAGTTTTGAGCCTTTAACGAGCATACAAATATATATCTTTACACTAAATGCTCATTTTTCATTTCTTGTGTGAATAGCCGCTAGGTTCGTACGACTCTAGAACTTGCCACAACAATACATTCCCGGTCCTTACCAACTTAAACCCGAGTAAGTAAATGATGGAGGCATTAGGACTAACCCTTTTTCATTCTACACCATTATTTTTCATTTTTTTTACCACCTACCCAAAATCCCCCTAGTTAACCCCTTTGAGTCTAAACCTTTTCATTTCTTAACCCAAAACAACCCCTTTTACCCACCTAAACCTTTTTATTTTTAACTTTTTTTTTAGTAACAACGTTCTGTTCTCTTATGACTTCCTTATCAAAAAAAAAAAAATCTATATTTTTATATATTTTGATGAAACCAAATAAACAAACAAAGTTTATCAAAAATAGCTTTGTTTGAACAATCCATCAAAATAAAATAAAAATATGAAAAAAATAAAAGTCTTTCAAACCGACGTTTGTTACACCTTTCGCCCTTTTTACTAACCACTAACCCAACCACCCACCTTCAGCCCAAGCCTAACCCTTCACCCATAAAGTCCTCTTGATATTTACAAAGGTATATAGTTAAAAAGGAGGAGGATTGATTGCTTGGCAAGCTTATGGTAGGAGTAAGTTCCATGCCGCTCTCGAGTGATTCACTAAAAATACACCTTCGGCCGAGTGTTGAGTGATCCCCCGTGAGGTATGTGAACTTCTATATAAATAAGATTTTAAAAAGATATGTTATGCCCTAATAATTAATTTATCTTAAGAAACGTTCTTAATAAATCATGCTGAAGAGGATTGTAAATAAATAAAAATAAAACCTCAATAAAGAATCTTGGAAATCCCGACACTCTACGACAAGTCCAAAAACCTTCTCCTCTACCCATTCCATTTGGGAGTGAATAAAGCCACATTATAAAGAGTTTTGCTTGAGGACAAGCAAAGATTCAAGTGTGGGGGTATTTGATATGCGCAAAATGCAACATATAAATTATATCAATTGTGGCATAAAACTAACCCTTTTTTAGTACTAATGTTGGAAAAAGTGTGCTTTTGTCTTCCTTTTGTATTTTCAGGATTAAATGAGCTCAAATTAACAAAAGAAGCAAAAAGACAGCAAAATCTAACATAAATACAAGAAAAGGAACAAAAGTGGAATGCCCGACCCCTCGACAACATCTTCCCAAGAAAAACTAAGAAAACAGAAGACTGAACACGCCCCGTGCTCAGCGAGCACGGGGCCGTGCCCAAGTAGCAGCAGAAAAGACAAACCTTTAGAAGCTTCTACTGCCCACCACGGGGCCGTGCCCAGCGGACACGGGGGCGTGGTCAACTTGCTGCAGGCGCATTTAATGTAATTGCGAATTACAATTAATGAAGAGAGAGTGTCAGATGGACACGGGGCCGTGCCCAGCGGGCACGGGGCCGTGCCCGAGCTTCTGTTCAGCCTATAAATAGGAGTGTTTGGAGCCATTTCAACTCATCCCTTGGCACACCACCTCTCTCACACTTCACCCACCACCCCCACCACCATAACACCATCATCCACCACCATCATCCATTGTCCATCATAGAGTGTGTGAGTCGTCTCGGGATCCAAGATTGATCGTAAGAGTTCTTGACAATCAAAGGCCATGTTTGCCTAAGTCTCTTACATCACTTGGTGAAGACAAGTGTTTAGTGTAATACTTTTTATTTTTAATCTTTTGCACTTTTTAATTGGTTTTGTATTAATGACTTTAATTACTAGTTTCTTATGATGAAGGTGATTCTTCCTTATCGTTTGTCTGTGGTGTCTTGGCATTATTTTACTGTCTATATAAAATAAAAGATTTTCACCATTCATATCTCCACGGTCTATATGGAGGTATGTTGGGTACCTGGTTGGGGGTTAAGGGAACGGTTTGGTAAGATTCTTGCCATTGTTCAGTGTATAGATCCTGCAAAGGACCTGGGTCAAATTTAGTAGGATCGCCTTCAATATCCAAAGGTATTGGATGGTGGGGGTTCAAACTCTTTGATCCCCTCATAAGTTAAACTACTATTAAAACTTTAACCCAGCTACTTAGGACTGTATCCCTGCTGACTCAGACTACTTAGCTGAGGGTAACGTCGCCTCCAAAAGAGGGGCCTACCACATTATGCATTAATAACTTAATTAATTATCTTTATAATCCGACCCTTTAGGATTGTATCCTTGCTGACTCAAACTATTGGGTTGAGGGTAACGTCGCCTTCAAAAGAGGGGCCTACTACAATAACTAAGATAATCTCTTAAACAAGTGCAAAAGTGCGAAAATAATCAAAGGTTACTCTAACACACGAGTCGGATCCAAGTGATTCATCTTGTCTATCTGTTTTTATTTTTATTTTTATTTTCAGCATTTTAGATAGTTTTATTTTCTTAGTTTAAAAATCTTTTTCTAACATTTTGGTCTGATTAGACATTGAGGATAAACCGGTACTAAAAGCTCTTGTATCCTTGGACGACCTCGGTATCTTACCAACATTATACTACGTCCACGATGGGTGCAATTGCCCATATGTGTGTTTAGTGTTAGTAAATATCGTGTTTTATAAATTTAAAACTTGGCTAAAAAAGTGTAAAAGGGCTTAAAATACATACCTAAAACATATACACACTTACGCACATCAACACATTACATGATTTACATTTGATGGTTTTTACATAAACATATGACATTTGACTATACATAAACATTTTTACATTGATGGTTTGTTTTAAGTGATTTAAATAACGAGGCATGTGTAATAAGATAAAAGCATGGTGGATATGCCGCTGGTACTTCCTATATATAAGTGCTTTTATAGTATTACATATCGTAGCGTTATTTAAACCATTTCAATGTTTGACATATTACATTTTACACAAATGACATATTTGCACTAAACAATTGTTTTACAAAACAACTTATTTTATACAAACTCATTTTTACTTGGTTATTCATTTAACCTTACATTACTCTTTTACATATCATCTACTTTATCATCGCTTTTCAAATGATTTATAAAACAAAACATTTTACAAGGATCATGATTAACTTTTCTTACACATTTTTCTTTAAACTTATAAGTCATGAATCCTATTTTCACAAAACCTATGTATCTCATAGGCATTTTTATGATGACGTACCTATTTTCACATGTGTTTCAGGATATGATGCATAGGATTGATCAAGATACACTTAGGTGGACTTGGGCCTTAGTGACGTTAAAAGATGCAAGACTAGTTAATTATGTTATGTTCCTTTGTTGTTAAGACATTGTAACTCTTTTAATCAATAAAACCAAATTTCAATTTTCCATGTGTTATGAAACAATGATTCTGTTACAACACTCCCCGACGATTCCGCCATGTTTTGTTGTTTTACGTGGTCGGGGTGTGACAGATGTCTTAATTGTTTGACAGTAATTCCTTCAGCTGTATCCATATTGTTGGTGAAATAGCGTGCCCTAGTGAGATGGTCTGCTCTGGATACTCTTCGTTGAGAACCCATTTTTCTGGTTCATTTGGTGTTGAAGGTTTGGCAACCTTTGCTGGTGGTTCATCATCCACGTACATGACTTCCTTGCTTGAATATTGAATTGCTACTCTAGTTTCCGTTGGAAAACCGCAAGCAGCTTGTGGAATGGAAGTAATCATGCTGAATTCCCTTTGTGATCTTTTTCCCAGCAATACATCGTGGTGCGATATTGCTAGCATGACCATGAAATTCACTGTGACTGTGCATGAATGCTCACCATCTGAGAGAGTCACAGGAAATGCAATTTGTCCCAATGGAAACACAGCTTTGTTGCAGAAACCAGTGAGAGGGAAATCAACTGGTTCTAAATGTGCTTTATCTTCTGGATCGAGCTGTTTAAAACATTGCTCATAGATTATATCCATCGAGCTTCCTGGATCTATGAACATGTAGTCGGTTCTATAGTGGCCGAAGATACCGGTGATAATCACTTGACGTTCTTCCTGAGGACCTCCAGGGACGACAGGAAATACAACTTGTTGTTCTCTCCAGTGCTGATTATGGCTTCGTTTGTTTGGCATTCGTGAAGGACCTCCTTGTACCATGTTTATCTGCTTTGGTTCGGCTTCCTGACAGTTGGAATCTTCTGATTTTTGAATCATTTTGGCATGGTTACTAGATTGGATGTACCACTGACTAGGTGTCTATGGGTCCAATACTATAGTGTCAAATTTTTCTTTACCTTCTTTCAGAGTATCAGATCTGACATTTGATAACTCAGATCTGATGTTTTATGTGAAGATTTGGTTCATAGTGATCTGGAATCTGTTGAACTAATATTCTGGAGTTCTTTCTAGGAGTGGATCTGAATGGTTATGAACTCCCGAGGAGTCATTTTCTTCTGAATGACTGTCGTTGCTTTCTTTACTTCCCATGATTCCGTTGATCTGGACATCTCGGGTTGCAAAACCCTTGAATTCAGATCGAGGACTTGATGGGTGAAATGATAAATTCTCTGCCATATGAAACAGAGAGTGAAGAAAATATGAATCGAAACGAGAAAAAACGGATGAAACTGAGAAATCGGTGGTCGCCAATGAAGAAACACTGGATAAATGACCGAAATCAGATAAACCAGGGGGTTAGGTTCTACATAAAAAGGGTTGGTTCTCTCTCATTCGGTTCAAAGGGACAAATCTTCTCTTCTTCTCGATGGCTACAAAACAGACACTGTTAGACTCGCCACGGGGAGAATAGGGGTTCTCTCCGTGACCACCCTCCGGCGTGAGAATAAGTATCGGTATATGAAGAAGAAGAAGTATAAGTGAAGTGAGTATGACTTGGCGATTATACCTGAATTACTCTTCTATTTATAGCCGGGAGTTTGGGCGGGAAAACCTGTTATTGAAATGTTAACGGGAAGATGCTAACTCCGTAAGCGGTTATTTTCCCTCCATTAATTCTCTTAATCGGATGTGAGAGCACACGGATCACGATCTAGATCAACGGCTGGGGAGCTTCCACGTGGAAAGTGGGCAAGTGGAGATTTCTATCCAATTTCATGCCATCATCGTGACTTCAAGGGAGCCCGAGATGATGACACATGGCCTAGACGGTTATAACCGTCTAGTGGTGCACGATTGAGTTTTCTAGAAGATTATTGCCATAATCCGGTGTGACTCCTTATCGTGTGGTATCAGTGAAGTAAATAATATCCAAGTCTGGGTATTATTTAAGTGAGAGTGCTCACTAGGATTTTTATCCCTGTCTGTTGTGAGAGAGGCGCAAGGATTAATTTCCTTTTGGCGCGCAGGTGTTGCTTATTGCTTTTTGTTCTAAATTCTCTTTGTGGGACCAGTGTGCGGCCGCGCAAGGTCTAAAGAGGGTTAAAAGATGAGATTGTGGTATGGTCCCAAGTACTTAACATGAGGTTTTTGGGACCTTACCCCTTCATTTATCATGTTTAAGACTCAAACAAGTATAACAGGGACTAGACTTGCCAAATGGTAAAAGTTTCAATACACAGGGCGTTACAGGTTCAGCTACACGAGTAATTCTAGCAAACCGAGGACATGTTCTCATACAGAGTTGCTTGCTAAGTCTGTTAGAGACCACTGCATCCAACAAATATATTTTATACAGGAAAGTTAAATAAGTAACACATCATTAACAGTATGAGTATAGAAAGTGTAATACACACCAAATTCTCAGCCAATTTCCATGGAGAAAACATAATAATATTCATAATCATCATCCGATTAATCAGATTAATGGCCTCATTGTCCACATACCTCTCAAACCTACCTGATCAAATTGGGCATGTACTCACCGATTCGATTCAAATGCACCGGTTACTGTCGCCCGTATCCACCTGTTTCAACTGCTTCTTGTCGGATATTGGCACTTACAGCCACTGACCGAAGCCCTCGGCATCTACCGTAGTACATCGTCTGTCGCCGCCTTCATCAGCGGATATTACCCCAAATCGGTTCCCGATCTAGCCCATAACTCACCGCTAGACAACAAATCTAGCCTTGGAATACACGACAGATGCTCAAAACAAAATCCGCGAACCTTGCTTCCACACTCGTCTCCGCCTCAACACCGGAAAAATGGCTATGTATGGCTTGCATTTCCATTAGAGTTGTTTCTTCATAAACACTCAGCGGACCACAATCACGGTGGTTCTTCTCCTTCGTTTTAGTGTCTATTAGTGATATGGAGGTCTCTGATAAGGGAGGTTTGAAGATGATTGAAATGGTGTTGGGCGGTGAAGAACTTCACTAGGGAATATCGAACTCAAAAGAAAAAAAATACTTATACTCACACATAAAATGTTTTAGCAACACACTAGTGACCATTAATTACTTATTGTCACACATATGATGTTTCATGCTAACCATATTACATTTAGCCACACGTAATAACTCTAACCATGACCATAAAATACTTATAGTTACTAGTTTTGTTTCTTTCACTAAGTGGCTAATTAACACTACTCGTTGGTCACACAAAATAATATACGTGGCCATATGTATTAGCTTTTAGCCACATCATCAAACAAATACCATGACAGTTGGTTATATTTGACCACACTTTTGGAGCGTGGCCAATAAATGTCACTTTTTTTTCTTAAAGCGTGGCTAAATGTTATACAATGGTCACATGAAACAATTAAATTATGACCACAGACTACTAATAGTCACATGTTTTTTTTTGTTTTGCAATGACCATTGATTACTTTTAGCCACATATAAAAACTTTAACCATGACAATAAAATACATATAATCACCAGTTTTGTTTCTTTTACTAGGTCGCTATCAAACACTACTTTTTAGTCACACAAACTAATATAAGTGGCCATATGTATTAGCTTTTAGCCACATCATTAAAAAATACCATGGCAGTTGGTTACATTTGGCCACACTTTTCGATAGTGGCTAGAATATGTCACATTTTTATATAAAGGCATGGTTAAAGGTTTCGGAAAGATATATTTTTGGTCACATGAATAACAAAATCAAACAAATACCACAGCGGTTGGTAACATTTAGCCACACATTTCGAGTGTGACTAGTAAATGGCACATTTTTTCCTTAAAGTGTGGCTAAAAGTTTTGAATCGTTATACAATGGTCACATAAATAAATAAAATGAGTGGCTAAAAGTAGACTAGAAGGTTTTGAAATGTCATTAATGGCCTTTAGCCACACATTTAATTGAAAATGTGGCAAGGCAGTTTTTGAAAACGTGTGGCTGTATATCACATTTGACATAGTGTTAAGTCGCTCATCATGGTGAATCGAACTTCAAAAGCTTGAATAACAGTTGAATGCATCTTCAAGAGTGTTAATTCAGTGGAAGATACGATGAGAATGAGTGAAACTTTGCCCAAAGATGTGCTATTGACCACCCCAAGTCATCCAATGATGAACGGTGGCTGAATAATCCAATAGGGTTCCCGGTTCCCCAAAAATTCACTTTAAAATCCCATAAAGTCAACGTGTAGTAGTCCCATGGGTAAGGCGCCGTAGGCTATGATGTATGATGGCTGATGTCTTTTAACTTGCATATCTTCAACGTAAGCTACGCCTTGCTGGCCGTAGCTTACGTCGTGCATTACATCTCCCATATCCTTCACAAATATTAACTTTCATTAAATGCTCAAACAACCCCTAAACTTTAGTCTTTCACATTTCTTGCACTTCCAAGTTATTTTTCAACCCGAAACAACTCCCGATCAACGTGATGTACCTTGATTATCATCCTTGGGTGTTGCGCTTCGTCACCGAGCACTCTAACTTCACCGATTTAAGCAATTAACATGTAAAACCATAATCTCTCGTAGTTATCACATTCAAGGCATATAATCACTTAAACGCAACAAAACGCACAAGATGCGGACATTAATGCTCGGGCTTCACCCTTTCCATCAAGTGGATCCTCGTTTATGAGTATGCATCTCATGGGTGCCTCGAGCACTATCAAGGTGACAATAGTCTTATATGGACACAATGTCTCAAGATATGCATTGGGTTTGCACGTGGCCTAAACTATCTTCGTGATCCCAAAGAAACGCAACAAAAATAACATCTCTTAATGATTCAGTTAACCCCTTAATGATTAAGTGATAAAATGATGCCAATAATTAAAAGACATATTTACCATTGCCTTAATAAACTTTCTTAACCCTAAAACTTCAGCCCCCACCCGACACCACCACCCACTACCACCACCAACCACCATCACCGCCAACCACCACCATCACCACCTTTCACCGCCATCCACCACCCACCACCAACACAGCCAACCACCACCACTTACACCACCCACTACCACTGTCACACCCCAACCGAAGGCAGAAACCTTGGGGTATGGCACTGAGCGAACAGATTGTCAAGAGAAATTCCATAATGACTAAATTACCGAATAGTTAACATTATGTCCCATACCATAACCCATTCAAATAAGCTAATTATTACAGTCAGCGATATTCTCCAAACAAAACATGTTCGACAACTCAAATTTCAAATATAATAAATTGTTCGTTTGTTTCTAGACTCTCCTAAGCTTGATTCCATCAAATAGCAAGCATCCTAGCAGATAGCATCCTAAACACCTGTCACATACGTTAAAAATACGGGTCAATACACATAGTGTAAAGGTGAGCATACAAGTTTGATAATATTATAATAGAGTTCGAAATAGTTTACGCATAACCAGCATGTACAACGTATAATGTGAAGAATGTAAGTTATCGACAAAGATACTATCAATACCAATGACTGCGAGTTGACTGCGAGTAACGAGTGCGCAACACATGTTCACCACTGCGAGCACGTGAAGTAATATCCTTAACAACTGATGCGTGTGTAGTGTAATATATTTTAGATGTATATTTTAAGCCCTTTTTACACTTTTAGCCAAGTTTTAAATTTATAAAACACGATATTTACTAACACTAAACACACATATGGGCAAGTGCACCCATCGTGGACGTAGTATAGTGTTGGTAAGATACCGAGGTCGTCCAAGGACACAAGAGCTTTTAGTACCGATTTATCTTCAACGTCTAACCAAATCAAAATGTTAGAAAAGATTTTTTTAAACTAAGAAAATAAAAACTAACTAAATGCTGAAAATAAAATAAAAATAAAAAATAGATAGACAAGATGAATCACTTGGATCCGACTCGTGTATTAGTATAACCTTTGATTATTTTGGCACTTTTGCACTTGTTTTAGAGATTATCTTAGTTATTGTAGTAGGCCCCTCTTTTGAAGGCGACGTTACCCTCAACCCAGTAGTTTGAGTCAGCAAGGATACAATCCAAAAGGGTCGGATTATTGAAAGATAATGAATTAAGTTATTAATGCAAATTATGGTAGGCCCCTCTTTTGGAGGTGACGTTACCCTCGACTAAGTAGTCTGAGTCAGTAGGGATACAGTCCTAAATAGCCGGGTTATAGTATTAATAGTAGTTAACTTATGAGGGGGTCAAAGAGTTTGGATCCCCGCCATCCAATACCTATGGGCATTGAAGGAGATCCTACTAAATTTGACCCAGGTCCCTTGCAGGACCTCTAAACACTGAACAAGGGCAAGACCCTTACCAAACCGTTCCCTTAACCCCCGACCAGGTAGCCAACATACCTCCATATAGACCGTGGAGATATGAATGGTGAAAATCTTTTATTTTATATAGACAGTAAAATAATGCCAAGACACCACGGACAAACGATAAGGAAGAATCACCTTCAACATAAGCAACTAGTTATTAACATCATTAATACAAAACCAAATAAAAAGTGCAAAAGATTAAAAATAAAAAGTATTATACTAAACTAGGCAAACATGGCCTTGATTGTCAAGAACTCTTACGATCAATCTTGGATCCCGAAACGACACACACTCTATGATGGACAATGGATGATGGTGGTGGATGATGGTGTTATGGTGGTGGTGGGTGGCGGATGAAGTGTGAGAGAGGTGGTGTGCCAAGGGATGAGTTGCAATGAAGCCAAGCACTCCTATTTATAGGCTGAACAGAAGGCTGGGCACGGCCCCGTGCCTGTCTGACACTCTCTCTCTTCATTAATTGTAATTCGCAATTACAATTAATGCGCCTGCAGTACTTTCGCCACGCCCCCGTGTTCACTGGGCATGGCCCCGTGGTGGGCAATAGAAGCTTCTACTGGTTTGTCTTTTATGCTGCTTCTTGGGTACGGCCCCGTGCTAGCTGAGCACGGGGCGTGTTCAGTCTTCTGCCTTCTCTATTTTGCTTGGGAGGATGCTGTCGAGGGGTCGGGCAATCCACTTATGTTCCTTTTCTTGTATTTATGTTAGATTTAGCTGTCTTTTTGCTTCTTTTGTTAATTTGAGCTCATTTAATCATGAAAATACAAAAGGATGACAAAAACACTCTTTTTCCAACATTAGTACTTAAAAATGGTTAGTTTTATGCCTCATTTGATGTAATTTATATGTTGCATTTTACACACATCAAATACCCCCACACTTGTATTTTTGCTTGTCCTCAAGCAAAACTCTTTAATATGTGGCTTACACTCCCAAATGGAATGGGTAGAAGAGAAGGTTTTGGCTTGTCATAGAGTGTCAGGAATCCAAGGTCTTTATTGGGTTTTATTTTTATTTATTTACAATCCTATTCGTTATGATTTATTTAGAACGTTTCATAAGATAAATTACTTATTTGGGCATAGCATGCCTTTTTAAAATTCCATTTATATACAAGTTCACATACCTCACGGGAGAAATCACTCACACTCGGCCGAAAGTGTATTTTTAGTGAATCACTCGAGAGCGGCATGGAGCTTATTCCTACCATAGGCTTGCCAAGCAATCAATCCTCCTCCTTTTTAACTTTTTACCTTTGTAAATATCAAGAGGACTTTTTGGGTAAAGGCTTGGGCTAAAGGTGGGTAGTTGGGTTAGTTGTTAGTAAAAGGGCGAAAAGCGTAGAAGCGTCGGTTTTCGTAAAACATTTTGTTTTAGTGACTTTTTATTCTTAATGAAGTGTTTCTTCAAACAAGCTTTTGTTTTAAGAGCTTTGTTTGTTTATTTCTAACTTCATTCATCATTCATTTTTTTTTTCGAAGTCACACGAAAACCGAGCTTGTTACTAAAATAAAGGGTAAAAATAAAAAAAAAGTTTTTTGGTGGGTAAAAGGGTTTTTAGGGTAAAGAAATGAAAGGTTTAGGCTCAAAGGGGTTAACTAGGGGGAGTTTTTGGGTAGGTGAAAAGAAAAAATAAAAACAATGGTTTTGAAAGAAAAAGGGTTAGTCCTAATGCCTCCATCATTTACTTACTTGGGTTTAAGTTGGTAAGGACCGGGAATGAATCGTCGTGGCAAGTTCTAGAGTCGTAAGAACCAATCGGCTATTCACACAAGAAACGAAAAATGAGCATTTAGCTTAAAGATGTATATTTATATGCTCAATAAAGGCTCAAAACTCACTTTTTGTGGGAATGGGTTTTTCTATGTGATCAAGTATATATAATCGAATTTTAACTAAGCTTGTCATGCCGTTTCATAATTTTCTTATGTTAGTTCTTTTTATCACGACGCTATCGGTTGTAATGACCTTGTTAGTCTTAGAATTCCCAACTTAAACTTTAGACAAGTAAAAAAAATGAAAATTTTTGAAAAAAAAATTTGGGGTGATTAGCGGTTCCAATAGAGTTTTGTGTAAGGCTTGTTATTAGGACTTGCAAAATTTCAAGGTTTTAGCATCCCCCCCCCCCACACTTAAATTACACATTGTCCTCAATGTGTCCCAAAAATAAATTTTTAGGTTGATTAGATGTGTAACATGGTGTTAAAAGCAAAAATTTATGTTACTGGCAGTCTGGACACGGCCCCGTGGGGACCGGGCACGGCCCCGTGTTCAGGTGCCAGTAACGAAAATTAAAGAAAAGAAACAGAAGCCTGGACATGGGGGCGTGTCTGGTGAACACGGCCCGTGTCCAGTTACCTGAACTGGGCATTTTTCTGCAGGGTGCTCAGCACGGGGCCGTGTTGGTTGGGCACGGCCCGTGCTGAACCTACAGTAACGGAGAAATTGTTGACGTGTGGCCTTGTTCTTGTGCATGGGGTCATGTTTCTCATCTCCCCTATCATCCTTTACCACCATGAGTGTGTTTTATTTATTATGAAACCATTCAAACCCTAACACCATCATTCCATTAAACCATAGAGAGATTTTACATAGTCCTAAAATTATATTACGCTAGATAAGAAAACACAAGAAGCATTAAACCATGGAGTTCTAGCCTATACTTTATTTTAATTAGCAAAATTTCCAAGAAGCTAGTAGTCTTGGTTAGATATGGCCTTATAGAACTCCTTCTTCCGGGTGTGGATTTCCTCATATGTCGGCGAGCCACTCCTCCACTTCCCTTGGAAGGAGAAAAGAGGGCTCATTAGCGTTAGTTTGAGGAGTTGCGATTTCCACCGGGATCTCTTGTTGGTGCTCTATGGGAGGTTCCGCTGGCAAGTCGTCCCACCCGGTAGGGTTGTTAACTCCGAGTGCCAAGTTCCAATCCTGTTGAGGGAGGACCAGTTCCATCGGGGGTGTTACAAGAATATTTAACCTCTGGTGCAAGAGGTTAATCTCTTGAAAGCTACTCTCGAGTCCCACCGTAAGATCGTTATTACGGTCTATTAAGACCTCCTCTACTGACGTCATTTCATCGAGAGCCTGCCTTAATGATATTACATAATGCACAAGTGTAGCTTCAATGGAGGGCCTCCTTCTTCTTCGGTTGTCTGATGAATGCACGGAAGATGTTTCGCTGTTTTCACTCGACATTCTACGAAAAACAAACTAAAGATAGTGTATTTTCTGAAACAGTAGACCGGACACGGCCCCGTGTTCATCTTTCTGCAGAGTTTTGAAGCAAGGAAACTTGAGGTTTTAAGTTACTTTCTGAACTTGTGGGGTCTTTTTAGACATTAGTAACTTAAAACAATGTTATATAACATATTTTTACTAAGATTCCTTGAACAAAACTCATCAATCCCTACCACAAAGCTTGAAAATTCAAACTTTAATGGAGGTTCTTGGAGAAAGATGAAGAAGAAGAAGGAAATGGTTAAAAGAGGAAATGACAAGATGGGTTGTTGGAACCTTCTTTTAGAACTTACCTAGGATAGTTGAGAGAAGATTCCTCCAAATCTCTGTCCCAAGTTGGTCCAAATGTGCAGAATTCTTGGCTGCATTTATAGAAAACGACAGCATCCTGGACACGGCCCTGTGTTCAGTGGGCATGGCCCCGTGTGCAGATGGAATTCTGACACCGTTTGTCCGTATTCTGACGTAAGGATCAGAAGGGAATCTTTTGGTGGGCACGGGGACATGTTGACTGGACACGGCCCCGTGTCGAGAGACTGTTTTATGAAGTTTGTTTTATTTTTAAGGAACTTAATAGTATCGGGTGGCTCCTGACTGGTTGGAACAACCCCAAAGTGTCTAAGATACCTTAATTGTCCCAGACTAAGGCGAGAACGCAAGAGGTTGTCGGTGAGGGTAATTCCTATTTTCATTCTAGGTGGACAAGTCCAACCCTTTCCCGGGCTCTCGTTAAAGAAGGTATATGCCGAATCGCTCAGGTCTATGTATGCACTGAACGAAGTCGATGGAGAGTCCTTCACGGCACAATCGGCACAGGGACGACTATCGTCCAAGTCTTCGCTAGGTATGAAGGTATTTTTGGGAGCAACGAGGTTGTTGGAATGCGATCCCAACATTTCTTTATGGTCTTCGTCTTGGGGAGGATCAATGAAATCCTTCCTAAGCTCTTTTGACCAATTTAAAATTAGCTCTTTTAGTTGAAATAACTCGTCAAGGAGCATTTCTCCTAGAATATCTGGCTGGGCGCATTCGAGGGAGAGATAGTGATTATTTTTACTTTCGCCCCTCTTAAGGTTATAAGGAGTCGGTGGGTCTATGTAGTGGGGCCTATAATTTAGAAAGTAACATTCTAATTCTATATGTTCGCCTCCACATAATTGACACCACGTACCATAAGAGTGCCGACAGTAAAAAGAATTACCATCACTCATGTTTGTGTCAGAAATTACCAACCGCCGGGATCTAACGGTTTTGTTTTCAGTAAGTGAATCTTGGGCACGGGGGCGTGTTGAGTGGGCACGGCCCCATGTTCAGCTTACTGTCTGACTTAAAACAGGATTGCCAGTTCCAATGATTGAGCACGGGGGCGTGTTCAGCAGGCACGGCCCGTGCTGAGTTCTGCAGAAGCTGAAAATCTAAGAAAATCCTAAAAAATTAAAAAGAAAAATAAAAATATGATTAGGCCGTTGATTCCTAACTTTCTTAAAATCCTTGTGTCCCCGGCAACGGCGCCAAAAACTTGATGCGTGTGTAGTGTAATATATTTTAGATGTATATTTTAAGCCCTTTTTACACTTTTAGCCAAGTTTTAAATTTATAAAACACGATATTTACTAACACTAAACACATATATGGGCAAGTGCACCCATCGTGGACGTAGTATAGTGTTGGTAAGATACCGAGGTCGTCCAAGGACACAAGAGATTTTAGTACCGGTTTATCCTCAACGTCTAATCAAATCAAAATGTTAGAAAAAAATATTTTTAAACTAAGAAAATAAAATTAACTAAATGCTGAAAAATAAAATAAAAATAAAACAGATAGACAAGATGAATCACTTGGATCCGACTCGTGTATTAGTATAACCTTTGATTATTTTCGCACTTTTGCACTTGTTTAAGAGATTATCTTAGTTATTGTAGTAGGCCCCTCTTTTGAAGGCAGCGTTACCCTCAACCAGTAGTTTGAGTCAGCAAGGATACAATCCTAAAGGGTCGGATTATTGAAAGATACTGAATTAAGTTATTAATGCAAATTATGGTAGGCCCCTCTTTTCGAGGTGACGTTACCCTCGACTAAGTAGTCTGAGTGAGCAGGGATACAATCCTAAATAGCCGGGTTATAGTATTAATAGTAGTTAACTTATGAGGGGATCAAAGAGTTTGGACCCCCGCCATCCAATACCTTTGGGTATTGAAGGAGGTCCTACTAAATTTGACCCAGGTCCCTTGCAGGACCTCTAAACGCTGAACAAGGGCAAGACCCTTACCAAACCGTTCCTTTAACCCCCGACCAGGTAGCCAACATACCTCCATATAGACCGTGGAGATATGAATGGTGAAAATCTTTTATTTTATATAGACAGTAAAATAATGCCAAGACACCACGGACAAACGATAAGGAAGAATCACCTTCAACATAAGCAACTAGTTATTAAAGTCACTAATACAAAACCAAATAAAAAGTGCAAAAGATTAAAAATAAAAAGTATTATACTAAACACTTGTCTTCACCAAGTGATGTAAGAGACTTAGGCAAACATGGCCTTGATTGTCAAGAACTCTTACGATCAATCTTGAATCCCGAGACGACTCACACACTCTATGATGGACAATGGATGATGGTGGTGGATGATGGTGTTATGGTGGTGGTGGGTGGTGGATGAAATGTGAGAGAGGTGGTGTGCCAAGGGATGAGTTGCAATGAAACCAAGCACTCCTATTTATTGGCTGAACAGAAGGCTGGGCACGGCCCCGTGCCTGTCTGACACTCTCTCTCTTCATTAATTGTAATTCGCAATTACAATTAATGCGCCTGCGGTACTTTCGCCACGCCCCCGTGTTCACTGGGCACGGCCCCGTGGTGGGCAATAGAAGCTTCTACTGGTTTGTCTTTTATGCTGCTTCTTGGGCACGGCCCCGTGCTGGCTGAGCACGGGGCGTGTTCAGTCTTCTGCCTTCTCTATTTTGCTTGGGAGGATGCTGTCGAGGGGTCGGGCAATCCACTTATGTTCCTTTTCTTGTATTTATGTTAGATTTAGTTGTCTTTTTGCTTCTTTTGTTAATTTGAACTCATTTAATCCTGAAAATACAAAAGGAAGACAAAAACACTCTTTTTCCAACATTAGTACTTAAAAAGGGTTAGTTTTATGCCTCATTTGATGTAATTTATATGTTGCATTTTACACACATCACAACCCCTGTCCACGACAGGTGCTGAGTCCAAACTATAGTACTATCGTTGCTAAGGCAGGTATACAACAATCAATGTGTTAACATAACAAACAGGCATTCATCGAGTCATGTATAACATGCAATAGCGGTTATCGTTTAAATAGTGTTTGGGTTATGTGATAGATGTGATTTGAATATAGATAACGTATGTAACACCCAAAAGTTCATAAAGCAAAAGGGATCGAGTATACTCACAGATTGTGTTTAATAATAAACACAACCTTGGATTGAAAGGAGCGCTGAGAGAGATTAGCCTGAATAGTTAACGATAGCATAAAAGATAAGCGGTGCGTAAAATGGTGCAAGTGTCAATGGATCGGACAGTAATCCAATCGGACGGCAGTCCGATCGGGTGACAATCTGTTGGGATGGTCATCCGATCGGGTGACCATTCGATTGGACTGCTACCTCGTTTGGGAAAGATGTGTTTGTGTATGATGGTTTGTCTTTTGAAGTTTTCGTTGTAGCATTTTGAAAACAGAGAAGTATCTCTACCCTTTCAGGTCGACCGATCGAACGGCGGTTCGATCGAGTGACGATCCGATTGGTGGACACTTAGTGAGAACAAGTTCACAGCAGTTTGTCACTCGATCGGATAGCAATCCGATCGGGTGAGAATCCGTTGGTCCTTGTTCATGCATTGAACATGTTGAAAATTGTTTAAGTGTTGAAGTTCATACATCACATGATCGAGTGGTTGTTCGATCGGATGGCAATCCGATCGGACGGTAACCCGTTCGACGTCCAAGACTTTGAAAGGTTGAAATATAGGTTAAGTGTGGAACAAGTGCAAGCCGATCGAACGGCTGTCCGATTTGGGTGGCAATCCGATCGGACGGCAATCTGTCCCGGTGTCCTGATCGTCTTGTCACTTGTTTGTCTTGTAATTTTGATCGAGACAATGTGATACGTGCCAAACAACAGAAACCTCGTCCAGACTTGAGTGAACCGATCGGACAGGAACCACCCTAGTCTGACCAGTTGACTGTTCGGGACGGTGTTCCATGTTTAACCCAAAGTCAGTAGTCTCCTGGATAGAATTTAGATCTTGAACCGATACATCACTAAGAATGAGTAGAAAATCAGAACGAGCTCCGATTCTATCGGTCTTGGAGTGCATTGAGTGTAAAACAGTTGAAAGAAAGTTAGAAACCATCCTTCAATCCTGTTTCACCGTGAATATGTTCAGATCTATGCAAGATCTTTTTTTATTCATGTGGAAATCGTTCAGATCTGAGTTGTTCTTGGTGGATTGAAGCTAAAACATGAAGTTCATAGGAACTCCATGATGACATCACCCTATTACACCTCAAATCCACTGATTTCACGGTTAAATGTTAAGATTCAAAAGATAGAAAGATGGAGGAGTGCGTGTAGATCATGAAAGTACAAGATTTAGGTTGAAAACTTACAAGAATCGCGAGAAATCGAGAGAAAGAAGCTTAAGAGCAGTTGGGTCGAGTGAGAGGAGCTGTCACATCAAGTGATGTGACAGTTGGGGTATTCATAGGGTTTCCCAAAAAGGAAAGTGCATGGATAGGGTGGGTCACAGATCGGGTGGCTGCCCAATTGGGTGGCAATCCGATGGCAATCCGATCGGATGGCCATCCGATCGAGTTGTCCCTCGATCGGGTGGCTCCGACGTGTAGAATTTCGGCGTTTTGTTTGTGCGTTGAGTTTTGAGATGTGATAATATTTACACATTAATCCCAACTACTATATCTAACATACAATCACTATACTTAACTTGCGTTTAGCGTTCGTGGTTCGATTGCGATATAGTTTGCGATTGTGTTTCGATTAATCCACCACAATATACACATAAGTAAACATGCATAGATAACACACAGGTAACACACACGTAAAACAATATATAAATCTACTAATCCAGACGCGAATGCGATTTGCGATGCGATAAGCGATAAAGCGATAAACAGTCGATAAATATCGATAAACCTCAATTATTAACTAGTACTCCACATAGCACAGCTAATGCGATAAAATACATAGATTATCTACAAGTCAAAGAAGTCAAAACAGGAGTTGAGCAACGAGTGACAGATCGCAATTAGCAATCTTTTCTTCCTTTGACTTCAATCTTGACTTTGACTTTGACTTCCGAAACACGGGGTGTTACAGCATCCCCTACTTAAGGGAATTTCATCCTGAAATTAGGCTTTAGCTGTAACAAACAACTGCGGGTACTTCGCCTTCATGTCGCTTTCGAGTTCCCAGGTGAACTCTGCACCTCGTTTGCCTTCCCATCGGACCTTTACAGTGGGTATGCGTGAGCGCCTGAGCTGCTTGGTTTCTCAGTCCATGATCTCGACAGGCTTCTCCACGAAGTGTGGTGTTTCGTTTATTTGGAGGTCCTCTAAAGGAACTTGCAAATCATGCTCAGCCAGTGGTACGTGCGCGACTATACATATTTTTACAATGAAATTACACACGAATTGGTTTTAAATTTATAAAAGTGATTATTACTTTTACATCAAAACACACACGAAAGAGGCAAGTGTACCCCGTCATATATGTAGTAAAGTATCGGTAAGAACCAAGTATCGATCCATGGAAATGGGCGGAGAAATAATACTAGACCTTTGCCACTAAATTACCGGTAAAAACATACGTTGTTTTGGTTTTAATTAATCTAAAGTAAGCATAAATAAATACTTATAAAACATAGTAGATTATATATAAATAGCCTTGCTTAATACACAACCACAGCATGTCAACTAAGTCAGTTTTGGCACTAGAAGTATTCGGTCAATTTTCCATTTCGAGACAATTAGTATCCCTTTCGGGAGTCCTAACATGACAATCATTCGGAAAGTTAAAACGATAAACACACTTTAACCACCTAAAATTGTTCTTTAACGTGCGATTGATTAATGTCTACAAAAATCTCCTAAAAATAAGTTAGTCATCCGTTAGGAGTTTTCTAACCTCACTTAATCAAGGAAAGCAACACCGATAAACACAATGCAACCACCGAGACAAGCATAAACTAGATTAAATCACAACCGAGTTCATTTTACAAATCTTGCATATAAATTCACCAAGATAGCAATTTTGGCCGAAACTACTAACTAAGCTAACAAATCATGGCAAGAATTCATAACAACACCATCTAACCCGTTAGAGTCATTCCGTGAGGGCAAGCTTTCTTGATTAACAATAATTACATTTTATTAAACCACAAACCCGTTAGAGTATCATGGTGCCCACATTTTAACCAAGTTAAGCTAGTTAACCAAATTAAAAGTTTACTAATACATGATTAAATAAGCTTAATTTTTCAACTATCTTACCTAACCAAGCACCAATCATTCAACACAATTACTTATAATCAAGAAATCAATATCAATAACAAGGTTGCAAACTAATCATCAAAGATAATCATAGAAAACACTTCCAAATTTCATTACAAACATAGATTAACATACTAATGGTTATAATCAAGCAAGGGATTGTTGTGTTTTTACCCAAAGGCTACAATAATACATAAACATTAACCTAAATGCTTGAAAGATTAACAAAAACATGGAAAGAGTAGAAAACCCAACCATAAACAAGCACAAGATTAAGAATCCGGATAGTAAATGAGCAAAACCGGGCAATGTGGCTTGAATCCGAGTGAAAGCAGAAGCCTTCGGAGCCTCAAAATCGCCTGCAAAGCTCTCCAAAATTCCAGAGTTACTAATAGAATGGTTCTGTTCTGTTTTTATGCTTTTTCGATGTCGCACGGTCGTTCTCCGATGGCACGACCGTGCACTTTAAGCAATTATTGGTGGTGGTCCACCATACTGCGTGATGTCACAGATCGTTGACTGGTCTTCGGACACGCACGCCCGTTCTTCAATTGACACGACCGTTCCTTTCCGAGGTCTGGTTGCACGCCTGGTCCTTTGGTCGTTCAGTTCCGAGGTCTTGTTGGAACGTCGGATCCACATGGGGCAAGATATGGAACGACCGTGCGTTCCCGGGTTGGCCTTCAATGCCTTGCACGCGAAGTTGCACCATCGTTCACTGCCGGGCCTTTCTTAGTTTGTCGGATATGCACGGTCGTGCATCAGGTCACACGACCGTTCCACACGCCTAGGTCAGTTTTTCTAACAGAAGGTTCGCAGCTTCGTCGTTTTGTCCGGAAAGTCCTCGTTTTTGCTATCATCTTGTATGGTATGCTGTTTTAGGCCTGTAAACAAAAATGTAGATAATTAAGTATCCGAATGACGGTTTTACGGCCGAAAACGCATAAAATAGGGGTAAAACGGGGGACTAAAATATGTGTAAATTAGCGAATATCAAATCTCCCCACACTTGAACCTTGCTTGTCCTCAAGCAAGCTGAACTAAAAAGTAATAAAAGACAGAAACAAACAAGAATGATAATTTACACACTATTTTATTGAAAACTACTATAAACGGTTAGCCGGTTTGTCGAAAGACAACATCAAAAGACTCAAACCCAACAAGCATATGCAATTATAATAGCGATAACCAAAAAGCCGTGACTTCACATTTAATTGACTCAACATGTTAATCTTCACACGACTCACAATATTCACACACACTCGGTTTTATTTATGAAACATACATAAAATGTGTATGTGCGAACACTCAATGCCTCGTCAATGAAAAATGCAATATCATAAGCTTGTCATAAGATCTCGTCTCCACCAATTAACATGCAAACAAGTGTAAATCAAGAGGTCTTTACGGGTTGTAATGTTAGGCTTGGGCGAAGGGTATGGAAGTAGACATATAAAGTGGCGAAAATGGTTAAAACTCGGTAGTAGCGTTTAACTAGCAACAAAGTAAACAACTATACATACAAACGCCTTAAAAAGGCGACTATTGCGCAATCGAGCTAATCAACGAAATTTTAACATTTAAGCATTCAAAATTGCTCGATTTTTATCAACTTCACCCTATTTTAGGGTGTGTTTTTTTTTTGAAAACATACTAATTATACAATAAACTGAAACAAACGCTAGTTAAACGATTATTTTGTCCGAGTTTTAACACTAAAAAGGGGTTTAAAACATATAAAGGCTAACTTTGGCTAAGTGGGCGATAATGTGGGTAAACAAAGGTAAACGGGAAGGCTCGACAGGGTTAATCCTAAAGGGTAATATAAGGTGAACGGGGAACACAACACAAAGAACACGGTTTACAACAAAGGGGTAATCTAAGTGCCTCTATCACTTTTACACAAATCCACAAGTTCAGGGTCTTAACAAGCATACTAGTGACAAATTCTAAATTACACATAACATCCGGCTCACTCCTATATCCGAAATGAACAAACAAATATATAACAATAGGCTCAAATATGCTCACATAACGGATGGAATGGGTAAAAGTGTGAAAACTATCATGTAAGTCTTTCTTTGTTTGTCACGCTTTCCGGTTTCCTTTTTCAAAAATATTTTGCTTGCCGAGTTTTTATCAAGTCCGAAGCTTTCTAAAACACAACCAACCGGTTTATTTATTAAAATATAAACAAAATATAAGTATTTTTGAATGATTTTTCTGATTTTTTTTTCATTAAGGACAAACAAAGTTAACAAAGTTAACCCCCTCCCCACACTTGAACTTCGCATTGTCCCCAATGTGTCACACCCCCAAAATCCACACGCGGAGTATCACCGCTTGGGAGCGTGACTGACCAGGATCAAGCCACCAATCATATTGAACATGTAATTAATATTAAGTAAAATAAATGTAAACCATCCATTCAATACGATAGGGGTTCAAAACATAACCATAGTTTCAAAGTGTAGCGGAAGCATAGTAAATAAACCAACAATAGTTAATAGTTTTAAATGTCATAATAGTTCAACGTAGAAACCACGATCCTTGCCCACAACGACCCGCTTCTCCAGTGCAAGCTCCAAGTACCTAACGATCTGCAAGGCATGTAACAGAATGATCAACAAACTAGTTGAGCGAGTTCACAGTAAGTAAATGCGTAACAGTAAGTAACGGGTGGCTCTACAGGGCCAATAGTAAGTTATACAGGTGGGGGCTTCCCATGTTATGTGACCACTAGACTATTCGTATTATCCCTGTTCTTCGTCCGAGAACAGTAGCGCGTATGGGGTGTGCGTAGGTTTTACGCACGTATCCTTCATAACCGAGGATAGAAGTAAGTAATGCGTACACGTAGGTTTTACGTGCGTGCCTGACATCCGAGGCAGTAATTGGCATGTGACCACGTAGGTGTTATCCCAACCTACGGAACCGTCCTGACATCCGAGGACCATGATAGGTGATAGTCTAGGAAAAGCATATATACGTTCTTAGTCAATGATAACCTTTAACCCATTCCCACGACCCGGGAATCCCATGCCTTAGTAGGAGTGTGAACTCACCTTGGTTTGCTCGGTATGCTAGGTTATGCACTCACAAGTAATTAATCACGTCCTATTGTATGCACGTATAACAAATCAGTTCATGTTCGCAATGATACGCATGCAATCTAATGTCACATAGTGCTTGATAGCCAATATCATGCATCAATCATGTATCACATAACAGTCAATTTGCATATCGGCACAACACGTATCATTTCACATTTAATCATCAGCTAGTGTACACAAATACAAATGTTAACATTCATCACCAAGCATGGCATGCCAAATAAATCAAGCATACATTCCATCATTCAAAGTATGTTTATAACCCCCCATTATCTTTCGACCCAACTGTTATCTTTCGACACAACAGTTATCTTTCGACATATTAGTTATCACAGTTATCTTTCGGACCAATTGTTATGTTTCGAACCAAATGTCATCTTTCGACCAAATGTCATCTTTCGACCAAATGTCATCTTTCGACCACGCTGTTATCTTTCGGTCAACATAACTATGTTTCGGTCAATGCTATCCTTCGGTCAACACTACTATGGTTCGGTCAATGCTATCCTTCGGTCAACACTACTATGGTTCGAAGGACAAGTATCTTTCGTCACAACAACTATGTTTCGACTAACAAGTATCTTTCGGTCACAACTATGTTTCGAATAACTAATATCTTTCGATAAATATCAGTTACGTTTACTCAAAGTTTCCAAGTTTATCCGTGATTATCAATTAACACAAATTCAAGTATTCGGTTACCTCAGAATCGATCAAACAGGGAGTTTCATATTAAACCTCATGAACCCTAATTTAACCACATGAACAATAATAACACTTAATCATATTATGTTCCGGTTCCATGAACAATAAAAATTCCGAATTGCATAATATCACAGCCGATCCACAAAACATTATCATTAAACATCATCACAACAGATCCGATTAACATACACATCCGATTAACATCCATATCCGATTAACATACATATCCGATTAACATGCAAACAACATATTGCAAGACAATTGATGAATCATGAAATCATATACACTCAAAGCATCATCTATTAACATAAACAACATCACACACTAACCGGAAAATCTGGATTACGGAACGAGATCTTCGAACAGAGAATGGGTCTGCTATGCCGTCACACACACACAATGGGACTAGGGTTTTTGAAATAACTGTCGACTTACATGCATTCACGTATATAAAACGTATCACAGGAATGGGCCAAGCCCATTAGAAAGACTGGGCCGAAAGATGTCGAAGGATCCTATCTTTGTTCGAAGGATAGAGTCCTTGGTCGAAGGATATGTTTCGTGATCCTTCGAACCGAAAGTTGATCCTTCGAATCGAAGGTTATGTTTCGTGATCCTTCGATCTGTAAGTCATGTTTCGTGATCCTTCGAAGGTTGGACATTTGACACTAACAAGTTCACACATTTGACAAATTTCACAAATACAACCAAACAATCAAACCATAAATAACTTCATGGTAATCAATACATGATCGTGCAATAAATACGAAAATAGAAATTTTGGAAATTTGAGTTGTCACATTATCCCCAACTTAAAAGAAATTTCGTCCCGAAATTTGGTACGCACTCACTGAGGAAGCTGGGTAAGTTACATCGTTCACTGGTTTTCCTGGGGTGTCACATCATCCCCCCGTTGATTTGGAATTTCGTCCCGAAATTCAGTAGTAGTAGCTTCAGCCTCAGAAGTGGATGCATTGGTTTCGAATAGCTGGGGGTACTTTTCTTTCATCTGGTCTTCGCGTTCCCAGGTGTACTCTGGGCCACGTTGGGAGTTCCAACGAACTCGAACAAGAGGGATTCTCTTGTGCTTGAGGACCTTAACATCCCGGTCCGTGATTTCAACTGGTTCCTCGACGAACTGCAACCGCTCGTCGATAGTGAGTTCCTTAAAAGGAACTATAAGGGTCTCATCTGATAGGCATTTCTTTAAGTTCGACACATGAAAGACATTGTGAACTGCTCCGAGTTCAGCTGGTAAGTTCAACTTGTAGGCTACTTTGCCAATCTTTTCTAGGATTTCGAATGGTCCGACGTACCGCGGATTCAGTTTGCCTCGTTTACCAAATCGAACCACACCCTTCCAGGGTGAAACTTTCAATAAAACCCGGTCCCCGACCTCAAATTCCAATGGCTTTCTACGCTTGTCCGCGTAGGCTTTCTGACGGTCGCGTGCTGCCGCCATGCGTTGTCGTATCTGCGCAATCTTTTCTGTGGCGTCCACTACAATCTCTGGACCCGTAATTTGACTATCCCCCACCTCTGCCCAACAGAGAGGTGACCGGCATTTACGTCCGTACAATGCCTCGAATGGAGCGGCTTGAATGCTGGTATGATAGCTGTTATTGTATGAAAACTCCACTAAAGGGAGGTGCCTTTCCCAGCCGTTGCCGAAATCGATGACACACGCTCGAAGCATGTCTTCTAGAGTTTGGATAGTTCGCTCAGACTGCCCATCCGTCTGAGGATGATATGCTGTGCTCATGTCTAATCGTGAGCCGAAGGATTTGTGCATCGCTTGCCAAAGCTCTGACGTGAATCGTGCATCGCGATCCGAAATAATAGAGGTGGGCACTCCGTGCCTCGAAACAACTTCTTTAAGATAGACGTCTGCGAGAGTGGAGAACTTGTCCGTTTCCTTGATCGGCAGGAAGTGTGCAGACTTGGTGAGTCGATCAACTATGACCCATATTGTATCGTTCCCACGCTGAGATCTAGGTAGACCTGTAACAAAATCCATGGAAATTTCTTCCCATTTCCATTGCGGTATCTTAGGCTGCTGAAGTAGACCAGCTGGTTTCTGATATTCAACCTTGACTCTCGCACAGGTTAAGCATTTTCCAACGTACGTAGCGATGTGAGCCTTCATACTAGGCCACCAATAAGTAGTGCTGATGTCGTGGTACATTTTATCCGACCCTGGATGTACCGAATAGCGAGACTTGTGAGCTTCATCCATTACAAGTTCGCGTAGACCGCCATAAAGTGGGACCCAAATACGCCCCGTTACATAGTAGGCGCCGTCTTCCTTTTGTTCCATGCGTTGCCTTGAGCCGCGTAAGGCTTCAGCTTTGACGTTTTCGGGTTTCAGTGCTTCTAACTGAGCAGCTCGTATCTGTGCAGGAAGACTGGACTGAATAGTAAGCTGTAGCGCTCGCACGCGCTTAGGTAGAGTGTCTTTCCGACTGAGGGCATCAGCCACAACATTGGCCTTGCCTGGATGATACTTGATGGCGCATTCATAGTCGTTTAGAAGTTCAACCCATCTCCGTTGACGCATATTCAAATCCTTTTGCTTAAGAATATGCTCGAGACTCCTGTGATCGGTGTAAATCGTGCACTTGGTACCGTACAGGTAGTGTTGCCATATCTTAAGCGCGAAAACAACAGCTCCCAGCTCTAAATCGTGCGTCGTGTAGTTCCGTTCATGAACCTTGAGTTGCCGCGAAGCGTAGGCAATAACTTTATCCCGCTGCATCAATACACAACCAAGCCCCTGTATCGATGCGTCACAATAAACCACGAAGTCATCCGTGCCCTCTGGCAATGAGAGAATAGGTGCGCTGCAAAGCCTATCCTTTAAGTACTGAAAAGCGGTCTCTTGCGTATTACCCCATCTGTAAACGACACCTTTCTGTGTTAGCATAGTAAGTGGTTGCGCGATCTTTGAGAAGTCTTTAATAAATCGCCTGTAGTAACCCGCCAAACCCAAGAATTGGCGTATTTCTGTCGGTGTACGTGGTGCTGGCCAGTTTCTGATCGAATCAACCTTGGATGGATCGACATGAATCCCATCCTTGTTCACCACATGGCCTAAGAAGGGGACTTCACGAAGCCAGAAGTCGCATTTTGAAAACTTTGCGTACAGTTGCTCCTTTCGAAGAAGTTCCAAGATAAGACGTAAGTGCTGCTCGTGCTCCTCCTGACTCTTGGAGTAAATCAAAATGTCGTCGATGAAAACGATAACAAACTTATCAAGATAAGGTTTGCACACCCTGTTCATAAGATCCATGAAGACTGCAGGCGCGTTCGTAAGCCCGAATGGCATGACAAGAAACTCGTAATGACCGTAGCGAGTTCTGAAAGCGGTTTTGGAGACGTCCTCATCCCGGACTCTCAGCTGATGATACCCTGACCTTAAATCAACCTTGGAATAGTAACACGACCCTTGCAACTGGTCGAATAGGTCATCTATGCGCGGAAGAGGATAACGGTTCTTCACCGTCACCTTATTGAGTTCGCGGTAGTCGATGCACATCCTGAACGTACCGTCTTTCTTCTTCACAAATAACACTGGAGCTCCCCAAGGCGAAGAGCTTGGACGAATAAAGCCCTTTTCCAAGAGCTCTTGTAGCTGCTTCGACAGTTCTTCCAGTTCGGTTGGAGCTAAACGATACGGTGCGCGGGCTATTGGTGCTGCTCCAGGAGCTAACTCAATCTGAAACTCGACTTGACGATGAGGAGGTAAACCAGGTAAATCTTCAGGAAACACTTGAGGAAAATCACGCACAACTGGTATATCCTCCAGCTTCTTTTCCTTTGCTGATGCGTCAGTGACAAGTGCCAGAATGGCAGTATGTCCCTTTCGTAAACATTTCTGCGCCTTTAAGTAAGAGATGATGCCAACCACAGCACCACTCTTGTCACCTTGTACTTCGAGAGGTTCTTGACTGGAGCGAGGAATACGAATAACTTTTTCTTTGCATAAGATCTCCGCGTGATGTTGGGATAACCAATCCATACCGATGACGACGTCGAAACTACCCAAAACTATGGGTATGAGATCAATCGAGAAAGTCTGACCCGCTAGAACAATACTACAACCCTTGACTACCTGTGCGGCTTCTACACTTTTACCATTGGCTAGTTCTACGACGTGTTTGGTGTCTAGGGGTGTTGGTGTACGTTTTAATAATTTACTCATTTTCAATGACATATAGCTTGTATCAGCACCCGAATCAAATAAGACAGTAACATAAATATCGTCGAGAAGAAACTTACCCATAACCACATTGGGATCATTCACTGCGTCACCCCGACCTAGCACAAAAGCACGACCCCGAGCTTCGTTGCCATTGTTGTTGTTGTTTCCCCCGTTATTGTTGTTATTGTTCCCGTTGCCCTGATTGTTGTTGTTGTTCTGGTTCCTGTTTAGCTGAGGGCAGTGTCTCTTGATGTGACCTTCAGCACCACAATTATAGCACCCCTTGTTGCCCTGTTGCTGATTCTGCTGTGCCGGTGGCTGCTGCTGATCCTGATTCGCAGGACGAGGGCTTCTACAGTCTTTGGCCTCGTGACCCATCTTGAGGCATCTTTGACAACGGCCCTTGTTACACTGACCGTTGTGGTGCCTGTTGCAGTTGTTACACTTTGGAAGGTTTCCTCGGTATCCACCCTGCCTGTGGCTACCTGACGATTGCTGGTTAGGGCTTTGATAGTTGCCAGTCTTTCGCTGCTGATTCTGGGACTGAACCGAAATTGATGCTTTGCTTGAATCCCCCTCCCATTTCCTCTTGTTGTCACTGAGGGTAACGGGAGTAGCTGAAGGAGTGACTGTAGCAGTAGCGCTGACGCGCTTAGGCAGTTTATTCTGATCCACTGCCTGATCGGTGATGCGATGAGCGAGACGCTGGATTTCCTGGATGTTGTTGAGGTTAGCCGAGGTAACGTGGCTCTGTATTTCTGGTGCCAAACCTTTGAGATACAACTCAATGCGCTTGTATGGAGGATCCACCATAGTTGGACATAACACAGCCAACTCATTCGATCTCTTGGTGTAAGCTTCGATTTCCGAACCAACCATTTTCAAGTTATACAACTCGTCCTCCAACTTGTGAATGTCTTCTCTAGTGCAGTATTCCCTCTTGATCAGTTCTTTGAAATCATTCCAGGGTGTGGCGTTAGCAGCTGCCAACCCTAAGATCTGCACTTGTGCGTTCCACCAAGTGAGCGCAATCCCTTCAAGTGTGCCAGTGGCGAACTTCACCCTGCGAGCCTCAGGGCATTCACACATTTCGAAAACCGACTCGAGCTTTTCAAACCAGTGGAGGAGTCCAACTGCTCCCTCCGTGCCACTGAACGAGCTAGGACGACAATCCATGAAATTCTTGAAGGTGCACCCAGGTTGTTGCTGAGCGGGTTGACCTATTGTGTACGAATAGGGCAAAGTTAAGTACGAGAATTAATGTAGGATCTAAAGATCCTAGTGTCTATACTGCAGGGTATACTACCTGCTTGGGCGGCTGCAACTGCCGCAGCAACGAGAGCCTCTAGCTAGGCTTGAGTCATGTTAATTCGTGCGGCCATTGATCTTCACATCAAAGGCAACATAAGTGAGAAAGGTTCGCGAATAGTGCGATGACAGAAGAGTGTAAGCACATAAGTATTCTCATGCAATGACAAGTTGTGAGCAAGGTAATGTAAGCATACTACGAGCAAAGTTCTATGCAAATTCTAGCATGTAGGCAATAAACATAAACCTTAGTACCTAGGAAGTTGAGTCTTGCACGTGGAGCGAAGCGTCGTTGTGGATCGTTGAGAGCACTGTTCTGGTTATAGTCTGGTTTTAATAAAAACGTTTTTCCATATTAAAACCAAGTTCTCTATAACCAATGGCTCTGATACCAATCTGTCACACCCCCAAAATCCACACGCGGAGTATCACCGCTTGGGAGCGTGACTGACCAGGATCAAGCCACCAATCATATTGAACATGTAATTAATATTAAGTAAAATAAATGTAAACCATCCATTCAATACGATAGGGGTTCAAAACATAACCATAGTTTCAAAGTGTAGCGGAAGCATAGTAAATAAACCAACAATAGTTAATAGTTTTAAATGTCATAATAGTTCAACGTAGAAACCACGATCCTTGCCCACAACGACCCGCTTCTCCAGTGCAAGCTCCAAGTACCTAACGATCTGCAAGGCATGTAACAGAATGATCAACAAACTAGTTGAGCGAGTTCACAGTAAGTAAATGCGTAACAGTAAGTAACGGGTGGCTCTACAGGGCCAATAGTAAGTTATACAGGTGGGGGCTTCCCATGTTATGTGACCACTAGACTATTCGTATTATCCCTGTTCTTCGTCCGAGAACAGTAGCGCGTATGGGGTGTGCGTAGGTTTTACGCACGTATCCTTCATAACCGAGGATAGAAGTAAGTAATGCGTACACGTAGGTTTTACGTGCGTGCCTGACATCCGAGGCAGTAATTGGCATGTGACCACGTAGGTGTTATCCCAACCTACGGAACCGTCCTGACATCCGAGGACCATGATAGGTGATAGTCTAGGAAAAGCATATATACGTTCTTAGTCAATGATAACCTTTAACCCATTCCCACGACCCGGGAATCCCATGCCTTAGTAGGAGTGTGAACTCACCTTGGTTTGCTCGGTATGCTAGGTTATGCACTCACAAGTAATTAATCACGTCCTATTGTATGCACGTATAACAAATCAGTTCATGTTCGCAATGATACGCATGCAATCTAATGTCACATAGTGCTTGATAGCCAATATCATGCATCAATCATGTATCACATAACAGTCAATTTGCATATCGGCACAACACGTATCATTTCACATTTAATCATCAGCTAGTGTACACGAATACAAATGTTAACATTCATCACCAAGCATGGCATGCCAAATAAATCAAGCATACATTCCATCATTCAAAGTATGTTTATAACCCCCCATTATCTTTCGACCCAACTGTTATCTTTCGACACAACAGTTATCTTTCGACATATTAGTTATCACAGTTATCTTTCGGACCAATTGTTATGTTTCGAACCAAATGTCATCTTTCGACCAAATGTCATCTTTCGACCAAATGTCATCTTTCGACCACGCTGTTATCTTTCGGTCAACATAACTATGTTTCGGTCAATGCTATCCTTCGGTCAACACTACTATGGTTCGGTCAATGCTATCCTTCGGTCAACACTACTATGGTTCGAAGGACAAGTATCTTTCGTCACAACAACTATGTTTCGACTAACAAGTATCTTTCGGTCACAACTATGTTTCGAATAACTAATATCTTTCGATAAATATCAGTTACGTTTACTCAAAGTTTCCAAGTTTATCCGTGATTATCAATTAACACAAATTCAAGTATTCGGTTACCTCAGAATCGATCAAACAGGGAGTTTCATATTAAACCTCATGAACCCTAATTTAACCACATGAACAATAATAACACTTAATCATATTATGTTCCGGTTCCATGAACAATAAAAATTCCGAATTGCATAATATCACAGCCGATCCACAAAACATTATCATTAAACATCATCACAACAGATCCGATTAACATACACATCCGATTAACATCCATATCCGATTAACATACATATCCGATTAACATGCAAACAACATATTGCAAGACAATTGATGAATCATGAAATCATATACACTCAAAGCATCATCTATTAACATAAACAACATCACACACTAACCGGAAAATCTGGATTACGGAACGAGATCTTCGAACAGAGAATGGGTCTGCTATGCCGTCACACACACACAATGGGACTAGGGTTTTTGAAATAACTGTCGACTTACATGCATTCACGTATATAAAACGTATCACAGGAATGGGCCAAGCCCATTAGAAAGACTGGGCCGAAAGATGTCGAAGGATCCTATCTTTGTTCGAAGGATAGAGTCCTTGGTCGAAGGATATGTTTCGTGATCCTTCGAACCGAAAGTTGATCCTTCGAATCGAAGGTTATGTTTCGTGATCCTTCGATCTGTAAGTCATGTTTCGTGATCCTTCGAAGGTTGGACATTTGACACTAACAAGTTCACACATTTGACAAATTTCACAAATACAACCAAACAATCAAACCATAAATAACTTCATGGTAATCAATACATGATCGTGCAATAAATACGAAAATAGAAATTTTGGAAATTTGAGTTGTCACACAATGCGAAACCAAAATATAGAGAAAAAGGATAATAGTACTCCCCTTAAGATGACGTCTGATGAAACGAGACTCCCAAAGTTGTGTCTGTCATATGCTCCGGTCCAAGATATGTCGGATCTGCAAGTATGTCACATGTACACCAAAACAGAAAAATAACAGAATAACATAAAAACCATAATGTACATAAATACTACCAATCCAAACAAAGACATAACATAAAGTAAAGTGTTTTAAAAATAAAATACAATCCGAGGGTGTTTGAAATACTAGGCAAAAAGAACACCCGAAATAACAAGTACTGAAATAATAATAAAAACCACCAACGAACTACACCACCAACTCCTACTCGTCGTCACCATCATCGTCTCTCGTGAAGGATGGGCCCGCATCACCATAACCAGGTGGGTTCCACGGTGGGAACTGTGGAGGGTGCTGAAAGTAGTCGGGATATGCATGGTGCATCTCCCCGAACAAGTATGAAAATCCGGCACTCACCCCCTGGTATAAGCTCTCCTGGCTATGCCTAAGCTGATCCTGAGTGGCCCTGAGCTGATCTTGACTAGCCCGGATCTGGTCCTGGCTAGTCCTAATCTGGTCGATGTACGTACCATGTTGTTCCTGCGTAACACGCATCTGCTGGAACTGCTGATAAAACTCAGGCCAATCCTGATGCTGGTGGTACTCATGGTGCTGCGGCTCATGTGGCGGTGTCTGGTGTGGTGGTGTGTGTGGCTGGTGCTGCTGCTCCTGCATTTCTACATCCTCTTCGTCTGATGGAAGTGGGGGTAACGGGTCCCAGACCTCGTTATTCAGCCCCCTCAACCTATCCCCCCTATCTAACTCTACAATCACCCCCATGGCCTTGAGTGACCTGATGTCGACATGAACCCCCTCGGTTATCAGAGTGAGACCCTGAAGCACCTCCTCAGTCATAACGTGTTCGTTGTATGCTATTTCGGTCACATACTGACCGCCATGTATCTGACTGCTAGGAGTCCTCCCTGAGCACTTGACAAAGTATTCAGCCATTCGCGCAGCAAGGTTGATAGGTGCTTGCTCTACCAACGCATATAGAAAGATCAAATTTGGTGTTGGACAGTTACCAAGACTGTCCATGCGACCGCATATTGTATGGCTAAACACATGGTGCATCACTCGCACCAGAGGGTCTCTAAGTCGCGAGGCCTTTGACATCCTCGGGTTGTAGGGGTCCCCAATGGCATTTGCAGCCCAAAACGCATCCCGTGCTGCATCAGAAAGGAAGGTGAACTGCTCTGTGAAGACATTGGGATCATCCATGTCTTCTCTAGTGTAAATCCCGAGCCTCCTATCCAAACGACCAACCGACCACCTATGCCATCGACCACATAACCTGAAAGCTATCCGCTCCTTGTGGCGGAATTTGGGTCGTCGAGCAGCAACCGGCTTTTCGTAGGCATACGATGCGAAGAACTCTATGGTCAGCTCCAAGTAAACGGGTCGGTTGCAACCGACCAGATTTGTAAGTGGGCGACTCATCATGTTCTCTAGTCGGTCATACTGATTGAGTTCTTGCATCAAGTAAACGGGTCGGTTGCAACCGACCAGATTTGTAAGTGGGCGACTCATCATGTTCTCTAGTCGGTCATACTGATTGAGTTCTTGCATCACCTCCCAATCCAACCATCTGGGACTCCGAACTGCCCCCTCCGGGCCCATAATGCGTCTCGTTTTGGAATGCATAAAGCCTCACGCTCGTCGTTGGGATCGAACTGAAGGAAAGGATGGTTCATCGTGCGAAGAAGGGTGTGAGATCGTGCGAAAAATCGTGCGATTTGATGAAGTATCGCTCTGGAACGGCCTGGTGCTAGTAGGGTTTCGCGATTTGTGAATGGGGGCTGCAGATGAGTGTATTTATAGTGCCAAATGACAAAACTGCCCTCATCCTGACGCACGGTCGTTCGACCTTTGGCACGGTCGTGCGTCGCCAACATCGTTCAAGCCCATTCATTTTTTCTCGGTGATGCACTAAGGGTGCGATCCACCGTGCCGGCAGCTCGGGAACGCACGGTCGTGCGAATCCTGGCACGGTCGTGCATCAGCTGCAGATCAGAATTTTCTGCAGAAGCCATTTCCAGCAACTGTTTTGGCCGTTTTTCGCCATTTTTTCAACACGCCTACTGTTTTAACAATATTGCAACATAGAACCTTCGCTCGGCACGAATAGAAACTGTACAAACTAAAGGAAACTACCTAACTAACCTAAATTACGCTAAAACTACAAAAACACAAAAAAGGACAATTTTACCCTTATAGCGCCCAAGACGCTCCTGCTACATTTTTGTCGGCGAGTCAGTAGCGTAGACTCATGCTAAATTTTTGTCGACGAGTCGATAGCAAGACTCCAAGCTAAAAATAGAAAAATAAATCCTAAAAAGACGATACTACCCCTAAAGCGCAAACTACGCTCTTGCTGCATTTTTGGTCCACGAGTCAGCAGCGTAGACTCTCTTCTCCCCACATTTATGATGTGTGCGGGGTTTGGAGTTCAATGACCTCCATCACCGACTCTGTCGGCCCGGCAACGTATAACTTCAAGCGATGCCCATTTACTTTGAAAATAACGCCGTCCGCGTTCTCTATTGCAACAGTCCCATACGGAAATACCTCTTTAACCGTGTATGGGCCTGTCCAACGTGAATGAAGCTTCCCGGGAAATAAGCGCAACCGTGAGTTGTAGAGAAGAACAAGATCGCCCGCTTGGAATTCTTTGTGGTCCTTCAAGCGTTTATCGTGCAATCTCTTCGTGCGCTCTTTGTACAACACGGAGCTTTCATAAGCGCGTTGTCGCAACTCTTCCAATTCATGAATCTGGAGAAACCGGGCTTCACCTCCGGCTTTTAGGTCCAGGTTTGCGGTTTTTAGAGCCCACATCGCTTTATGCTCCAACTCAACCGGTAAATGGCATGCCTTTCCATACACAAGCCTAAAGGGAGTAGTCCCAATAGGCGTCTTGTAAGCCGTACGGAAAGCCCACAACGCTTCATCAAGCTTATCCGACCAATCCTTGTGGTTTGCACCTACCGACCGCTCAAGGATTCTTTCAGCCCCCGGTTCGTGACTTCCACCTGCCCGCTTGTCTGTGGATGATAGGGCGTGGATAGACGGTGATGCACACCGTAACGGGACAAAGCTCTCTCGAGCTGAGTATTGCAAAAATGCGTCCCTCTGTCACTGATAAGCGCTTTCGGAGCGCCGAACCGGGCAAATAAGCTTTTCAAAAATCTCACGACCACCCTGGCATCATTGGTGGGTAAGGCTTGTGCCTCCGCCCACTTCGATACATAGTCAACCGCGACCAGGATGTACTTATTACCTCGTGAGGGGGGAAATGGTCCCATGAAGTCTATCCCCCATATATCAAAGACTTCACAAACCTGAATCCAGTTCTGAGGCATTTCATCACGTGCCGATATATTTGTCGCCCTCTGGCAAGCATCGCATGCTCTAACCCAACTCTGCGCATCACGAAGTATGGTCGGCCAATAAAACCCGGAATCCAACACCTTCTTGGCGGTAAAGTTGGCCCCATGGTGGCCTCCGGTAGGTCCCTCGTGACAGTGGCGCAGAATATCGGTCGCCTCCTTCCCTGAAACACATCTCCTAATCACCTGATCAGCACCTACCCGAAACAAGTAAGGGTCATCCCAAATGTAGTGCTTGACATCCGAAAAGAATTTCCTCTTTTGCTGGTGAGTCAACCCTTTAATCAGAATCCCGCAAGCAAGGTAGTTCGCAAGGTCAGCGAACCATGGCGACTCATCGCATATCTCAACACTCATCAAAGACTCGTGTGGGAAGTTGTCATTTATGGAATCCCAACGCGCGTTCACGATGTCTCCATGCTCTAACCGAGATAGATGGTCAGCCGCTACATTCAACGCACCCTTTTTATCTTGAATTTCAATATCAAACTCCTGCAGCAACAAGATCCACCTGATCAGACGCGGTTTGGCGTCCTGTTTGCTGAAGAGATACCGGATGGCAGCGTGATCAGTATATACAACGGTTTTCGAAAGCACCAAGTACGATCTAAATTTGTCAAATGCGAAAACGACCGCCAAGAGCTCTTTTTCTGTCGTGGTATAATGCTCCTGAGCGTCATGAAGAGTTTTGCTCGCATAATAGATCGGGTGAAAGTGCTTTTCTCTCTTTTGGCCAAGAACGGCCCCTATAGCGTAATCACTCGCGTCGCATATAATCTCAAACGGCAGACTCCAGTCGGGTGTAGGGGCCTCAATCAACTTTTGCTTGAGAAGGTCAAAGGCTCTCAAGCAATCATCTCCGAATATGAACGGAGCGTCTTTCTCCAACAAACGGGTCATGGGTCTGGCGATTTTTGAAAAATCTTTGATGAATCGCCGATAGAACCCGGCATGACCGAGAAAGCTCCGTATAGCTCTAACAGAGGTGGGGGGCGGAAGTCGTGAAATAATGTCGACTTTAGCTGGATCGACTTCCATGCCCGCGTGAGAAATTTTGTGTCTCAGAACTATGCCCTCCTTCACCATGAAGTGGCATTTCTCCCAGTTCAGGACCAGATTCGTCTCCTCACACCTCTTCAACATCTTTCTCAAATTTTCCAAGCAGTGATCGAAGGAGTCCCCAAATACCGAAAAATCATCCATGAAAACCTCCATGGAATCCTCGATCATGTCATGGAAAATTGCAACCATGCATCTCTGGAAGATCGCTGGTGCATTACATAACCCGAAAGGCATCCGCCGGTAGGCAAATGTGCCGAAGGGGCAGGTAAAGGTAGTCTTCTCCTGATCCTCAGGAGCGATAGGAATCTGAAAGTACCCAGAAAACCCGTCTAGGAAACAGTAATACAACTTCCCCGACAGACGTTCCAACATCTGGTCGATGAATGGAAGTGGGAAGTGATCCTTGCGAGTAGCATCATTGAGTTTGCGGTAGTCAATGCAAACTCGCCACCCAGTGACGGTACGGGAAGGAATTAGTTCATTCCTATCATTCGAGACTACAGTCATACCACCTTTCTTAGGTACGACCTGCACTGGACTCACCCACACAGAGTCCGAAATAGGATAAATCATGCCGGCATCCAACAACTTAATCACCTCCTTCTTCATCACGTCCTGCATATTTGGATTTAAACGCCTCGGATGCTGTGCACATGGTTTGTACTCGTCTTCCATCAGAATCTTGTGAGTACAAAAAGAAGGATTGATGCCCTTGATATCCATGATTTTCCATGCAATGGCTCTCTTATGAAGTCTCAGAACCTCGAGAAGCTGATTTTTCTCATCCTTTTCCAATGATGCCGAAATTATGACCGGTAAGCGATGCTCCTCGTCAAGAAATGCATACTCGAGATGTGGCGGGAGTTCTTTCAACTCCAAAGGCGTCGGATCTTCAACCGAAGGCTTTGCTTCCTCCCCTTTTACATGGCCAATTTCTAGAAACCTCTCCGGACTCTGGGAACCATCGTTACCAATCTGATAGATTGGCTGCTCGAAATCGTGGCCCTCCTACGTAATGCCAATCAGGTCCCCACACGACAGACGTGTGTCCGAATCAATCTCGTCAATAGTGCTTTGAAAATGAGAGCACACACATGCGTCGACAATGTTGACATAGTAAAGCATGTCATCGTGACTTTGCGGATGCTGCATTGATCTTTTAATATCAAATGTCACGTGCTCGTCATTTACTCGGAGCGTGATTTGGTCAGCTGCCACATCAACAATCATCCTCGCTGTGTTGAGGAACGGGCGTCCAAGTATTAAAGGTACTCTTGAATCTTCGTCCATGTCAAGGATAACAAAATCCACGGGGAAAACAAATTTATCGATTTTTACTAGCATGTTTTCCACAAATCCGTGCGGATACTTTATTGAGCGGTCTGCCAACCGAATGCTCATCCTAGTGGGTGACGGCTCACCCAGATCCAGCTTTGTAAAAACCTTATACGGCATAAGGTTGATACTCTCTCCCAAGTCAGCCAATGCATGGCTAACAGACATGTTTCCAATCAAACACGGGAGCGTAAAGCTACCAGGATCTCCCATTTTCGTGGGCAGACGGTTTTGCAGAACGGCGGAACAAGTTTCATTCATCACCACACATGATATATCCTCGAGCTTCTGTTTATTCAAGAGGATATCCTTTAGGAATTTCGCATACCTTGGCATCTGGGCCAAGGCTTCAACAAACGGTATATTGATGTGTAGTTGTTTAAACAACTCAAGGAACTTACCGTATTGCTCTTCGTTCTTCTGTTTCTTCAGCCTGCCTGGATAAGGTACTGGTGGAGTGTAATCTTTGACCGGCTCCTGGACTTGTGCTGTACTTGTTGGGCGTAGCCTGGCTTGCACCTCGCCCGGTGTGTCAGTCGGGACCGCTTCAGTGATCGGTACTGAGTCCGATATGGCGGGTCCGGTAGTTTTTCCACTCCTGGTCATGATCGCATTCACATGCCCACCCGGGTTTGGTTCTGTGTTACCCGGAAGACCGCCTGGGGGTCTTTTGGACATCATCTGCGCCAGATGACCAACCTGATTCTCGATATTCTGAATCGAGGCTTTCTGACTCCTCATTTCTGAGCCATCATATCCTCCAGCTTGGAGCTAGACTGAGGGGCCTGCTGCTGGGAGCTACTCCCAGTGCCCTGATTCTGGTACGAGTATGGACGCTGCTGGTAGGGTTGGTTGTACTGCTGGTACTGCTGACCTTGGCGAGGCGCTGGAGCACGCTGAGTGAACCCCAATGGGTTCTGATTTCCTGTGTTTGCTCGCCACCCAAAATTTGGGTGATTTCTCCAACCGGGATTATAGGTGTTGCTATACGGGTTGTTCTGCGGCCTTACCTGATTACTCACAAAATCTACTTCTTCGTGACCCTCATATACGACTCCCTGAAAACATGCCCCAGGCTCGTGTGACACTCCGCACTGGTCACATCCCGAGCCAGCATGCGCAATCATCTGGGACCTGTCGAATCTCGATGCAAGAGCCGAGATTTGTGCAGTAATGGCCGTGTAGTCGTCTACAGCATGAACTCCTGAGCGAGATGATGATGATGATGCCCGACCTCTATCTCCATCCCGACGCGAGCTGGATTTCAACGCAGCTTTTTCTATAATATCATACGCTTCAGTCGGCGTCTTAGTTCCAAGATCGCCTCCCGCGTTCACGTCTAATCGCTCCTGCGTATTATAGCTGAGCCCCTGATAGAACGTCAAAACCAGCTGTCGCTTGGAGAAGCCATGATGTGGCACATCAATCAACAAATCCTTGAATCTCTCCCAAGCCGCATGCAACGACTCGCCCTCGTCCTGGCGAAAGGAAACAATCCGGTTTCGTAGCTTGTTCGTTTTCTCAGGTGGGAAATATTTCTGCATAAACTGCTCCGCCAACTGATTCCAGGTCCTGATGGACCCGGCAGGAAGTGACATAAGCCAAGCTCTAGCTTTGTCACGTCATGAAAACGGAAACAACCTCAACCGAATCGCATCCTCCGAAACACCTGTAATCCTAAATGTCGAACAAATAGCAAGAAAAGCAGCGGTATGCCTCCCGGGATCCTCATGCTCACGTCCGTCAAACTGTACTGAATTCTGCACCATGTTAATAATACTAGATCTAATTTCAAAAGTAGGTGCATCTATAGTGGGCTGAAGGATACTCGGCTCCAGGCCTGCCCTTCCGGGCTGATTTGTTTCATTTAGCGGTCGGTCGTCGTCCGCCATGACGACTCTCTCCTCGTCCCCTGAGCTTTCGTCTTCAGAGATAATCACCGGCTCGTCGATTGCATTTGCTATGCGTTGTGCAATGACAAGTGACCTTTCGCGCAGCCTCTTACTTCTTCTAAGATTATGCGCTGGTTCGTCAGTAGGCTCAGCAATAGCGGGCGCGGGAGTTGAGGACATCAACCTGCAAACGAAAAACTGACACAATGAATAGTTTATTAATATAATAATGTTTTTTTTAGCTGAATAGAAACAGAATATGTATAAAAATGGGCTGAAAATTTTATAAAAATCCGAAAATGGGCCGAAATTTTTATAAAAATTAAAGCAATGAAAACAATCGATTCGGCTAGTTTAAAAACGATTTTTAAGAGCCAAAAATTCAACGAATAAATGAATAAATAAATCCGGATTAGATCAAATAAATAGAATAAAAATTTACAAGTGTACAAAAGAATCACGAGAATGAATAAATTGAATTAAAAGCAAGAATTATTAACAAATAAATCAACAAATAAATAATCACGAAAATATACACAAATATTAACAAGTATAGACACCGATAACACAATGACTCGGGTAGTTCCTAAAACTCGCCAGTTCCCCGACAACGGCGCCAAAAACTTGGTACGTGCGCGACTATACATATTTTTACAATGAAATTACACACGAATTGGTTTTAAATTTATAAAAGTTATTATTACTTTTACATCAAAACACACACGAAAGAGGCAAGTGTACCCCGTCATATATGTAGTAAAGTATCGGTAAGAACCAAGTATCGATCCACGGAAATGGGCGGAGAAATAATACTAGACCTTTGCCACTAAATTACCGGTAAAAACATACGTTGTTTTGGTTTTAATTAATCTAAAGTAAGCATAAATAAATACTTTTAAAACATAGTAGATTATATATAAATAGCCTTGCTTAATACACAACCACAACATGTCAACTAAGTCAGTTTTAGCACTAGAAATATTCGGTCAATTTTCCATTTCGAGACAATTAGTATCCCTTTCGGGAGTCCTAACATGACAATCATTCGGAAAGTTAAAACGATAAACACACTTTAACCACCTAAAATTGTTCTTTAACGTGCGATTGATTAATGTCTACAAAAATCTCCTAAAAATAAGTTAGTCATCCGTTAGGAGTTTTCTAACCTCACTTAATCAAGGAAAGCAACACCGATAAACACAATGCAACCACCGAGACAAGCATAAACTAGATTAAATCACAACCGAGTTCATTTTACAAATCTTGCACATAAATTCACCAAGATAGCAATTTTGGCCGAAACTACTAACTAAGCTAACAAATCATGGCAAGAATTCATAACAACACCATCTAACCCGTTACAGTCCTTCCGTGAGGGCAAGCTTTCTTGATTAACAATAATTACATTTTATTAAACCACTAACCCGTTAGAGTATCATGGTGCCCACATTTTAACCAAGTTAAGCTAGTTAACCAAATTAAAAGTTTACTAATACATGATTAAATAAGCTTCATTTTTCAACTATCTTACCTAACCAAGCACCAATCATCCAACACAATTACTTATAATCAAGAAATCAATATCAATAACAAGGTTGCAAACTAATCATCAGAGATAATCATAGAAAACACTTCCAAATTTCATTACAAACATAGATTAACATACTAGTGGTTATAATCAAGCAAGGGATTGTTGTGTTTTTACCCAAAGGCTACAATAATACATAAACATTAACCTAAATGCTTGAAAGATTAACAAAAACATGGAAAGAGTAGAAAACCCAACCATACACAAGCACAAGATTAAGAATCCGAATAGTAAATGAGCAAAACCGGGCAATGTGGCTTGAATCCGAGTGAAAGTAGAAGCCTTCGGAGCCTCAAAATCGCCTGCAAAGCTCTCCAAAATTCCAGAGTTACTAATAGAATGGTTCTGTTCTATTTTTATGCTTTTTCGATGTCGCACGGTCATTCTCCGATCGCACGACTGTGCACTTTAAGCAATTATTGGTGGTGGTCCACCATACTGCGTGACGTCACAGATCGTTGACTGGTCTTCGGACACGCACGCTCGTTCTTCAATTGGCACGGCCGTTCCTTTCCGAGGTCTGGTTGCACGCCTGGTCCTTTGGTCGTTCAGTTCCGAGGTCTTGTTGGAACATCGGATCCGCACGGGGTGCAAGATATGGAACGACCATGCGTTCCCGGGTTGGCCTTCAATGCCTTGCACGCGGAGTTGCACCATCGTTCACTGCCGGGCCTTTCTTAGTTTGTCAGATATGCACGGTCATGCATCAGGTCGCACGACCGTTCCACACGCCCAGGTCAGTTTTTCTAACAGAAGGTTCGCAGCTTCGTCGTTTTGTCCAGAAAGTCCTCGTTTTTGCTATCATCTTGTCTGGTATGCTGTTTTAGGCCTGTAAATAAAAATGTAGATAATTAAGTATCCGAATGACGGTTTTACAGCCAAAAACGCATAAAATAGGGGTAAAACGGGGGACTAAAATATGTGTAAATTAGCGAATATCAGCCAGGCACTTTCTGAGGTTTGATACATGGAAAGTTGGGTGGACGTTGTTAAGTTCCTCCGGTAGTTCGAGTCTGTAGGCCACTTTTCTGATCCTTTCGAGAATCTTAAAGGGTCCAACATATCGAGGCGCAAGCTTTCCTCTCTTGCCGAATCTGACCACACCCTTCCAAGGTGATACCTTTAGGAGTACATGGTCGCCAACGTCAAATTCAAGGGGCTTGCGTCGTCTATCGGCGTAACTTTTCTGACGGCTCCGAGCTTTCAGCAGGTTGTCTCGAATTTGGAGGATTTTGTCAGTTGTCTCTTGCAGTAGCTCAGGACCGGTTAGCTGCGCATCTCCGATCTCATGCCACACAATTGGCGATCGACATTTTCTTCCGTACAATGCCTAGAAAGGTGCCATTTGTATACTAGAATGATAACTGTTATTGTAATAGAATTCGACTAAAGGTAGGTAAGCGTCCCAATTACCACCGAAATCTATGACACACGAACGGAGCATGTCTTCAAGGGTACGAATCATTCTTTCAGTCTTACCGTCGGTTTGTGGATGAAATGCGGTACTTAGATTTATCGTAGTACCGAGAGCAGTTTGAAACGTTTCCCACAGACGCAAGGTAAACCGAGCATCACCTTTAGGAGTACATGGTCGCCAACGTCAAATTCAAGGGGCTTGCGCCGTCTATCGGCGTAACTTTTCTGACGGCTCCGAGCTTTCAGCAGGTTGTCTCGAATTTGGAGGATTTTGTCAGTCGTCTTTTGCAGTAGCTCAGGACTGGTTAGCTGCGCATCTCCGATCTCATGCCACACAATTGGCGATCGACATTTTCTTCCGTACAATGCCTCGAAAGGTGCCATTTGTATACTAGAATGATAACTGTTATTGTAAGAGAATTCGACTAAAGGTAGGTAAGCGTCCAATTACCACCGAAATCTATGACACACGGACGGAGCATGTCTTCAAGGGTACGAATCATTCTTTCAGTCTTACCGTCAGTTTGTGGATGAAATGCGGTACTTAGATTTAGCGTAGTACCGAAAGCAGTTTGAAACGTTTCCCACAGACGCAAGTTAAACCGAGCATCACGGTCAGAGATGATGTCGCGAGGCGTCCCATGTCGACTAATGATCTCGTTGGTGTAGATTCGGGCTAATTTTTCTACCTTGTAGTCTTCTCGAATTGGCAGAAAATGAGCAGATTTGGTCAAACGGTCAACGACAACCCAGATGCTATCGTGACCAGAGGTCGTACGCGGAAGTTTCGTTATGAAATCCATAGCTATACTCTCCCATTTCCACATGGGAATCTCGGGTTGGACGAGCAAGCCAGAGGGTCTTTGGTGCTCGGCCTTGACTTTCGAGCAAGTCAGGCACCTTGAAACATAGAGGGCGATATCTTTCTTCATGCCTAGCCACCAGTACTTGTAGCGAAGGTCCTAGTACATTTTTTCGGCACCGGGATGAATAGAATATCGGGACTTGTGGGCTTCGTCCATCAAGGTCTGTCGCAAATCGGTCCGTTTAGGGATCCAGATTCGGTGCAGATAATGGAATATCCCATTCGATTTACTCACTAGTTGGGCTCCATCGTTACGAATCCTTTCCTTCTTCAAAGTGCGCTCGGTAAAGCAAGCATGTTGGGCATCGCGGATTAGAGTTTCGAGATGATGCTGGGAAGGGATATTACGAGCGCTATGCAAATAGCTTCGTCTGCTAAGGGCGTCGGCAACGACATTTGCTTTACCAGGATGATAACGAATCTCACAGTCGTAATCATTGAGAAGTTCCACCCATCGGCGTTGACGCATATTAAGTTCTTTCTGGCTAAAGATGTGTTGTAGGCTCCTATGGTCGGTGAAGACCGTACACTTTGTACCATAAAGGTAGTGTCGCCAAATCTTCAACGCAAAAACAACTGCGTCTAGCTCGAGGTCGTGGGTTGTATAGTTCTTCTCGTGGATCTTGAGTTGGCGAGATGCGTAAGCGATAACCTTGTCTCGCTACATGAGAACACAACCAAGGCCAAGCTTTAAGGCATCATAATAGACAACGAAGTCATCGTTCCCGTCGGATAAAGCAAGGACGGGCGCATTGCACAGCATATGCTTGAGGGTTTAGAAGGCAGTCTCTTGTCCAGTTCCCCAGACAAAAGGCCTGTCTTTGTGAGTGAGAGAAGTAAGCGGCACGACGATTTTAGAGAATCCTTCAATAAATCGGCGATAATAGCCCGCTAGTCCGAGAAAAGAACGGACTTCAGACGGGTTCTTGGGCGTAACCCAACTCTTAATGGCTTCAATCTTCGCGGGATCGACATGAATACCTTGACTATTAACAATGTGACCGAGGAATTGAACCTCCTCCATCCAAAATTCACACTTGGAGAACTTGGCATAGAGTTGATTCCCTAGGAGTAGCTCCAGTACCAAACGTAGATGATGCGCGTGTTCGGCTTTCGACTTGGAATAGATAAGGATATCATCGATGAACACAATAACGAAGCGGTCCAGAAATGGTTTACACACGCGATTCATCAGATCCATGAAAACCGGAGGTGCGTTGGTTAAGCCAAATGCCATAACAACGAACTCATAGTGGCCGTAACGAGTGCGAAAGGTGGTTTTGGGTATATCCTCCTCTTGAATGCGTAATTGGTGATAGCCTGAGCGTAGATCGATCTTTGAGAAACACATAGCACCTTGTAATTGATCAAATAAATCATTGATTCGAGGTAGGGGATAGCGATTCTTGATTGTTAGCGCCCCAAGGAGAGGTGCTAGGGCGGATGAAGCCCTTATCAAGTAATTCCTGGAGCTGACTCGAGAGTTCACGCATTTCGGATGGAGCAAGTCGATAAGGAGCTCTAGCGACAGGGTTGGCTCCAGGAATGAGGTCGATGCGAAAGTCGATATCACAACTTGGTGGTAAGCCGGGTAACTCATCGGGAAAGACGCTGGGGAATTCACATACAACGGGGACATCTTTCATCCCAGGAGTACCTTTCTTTTCCTTCTCTGCTACTACAATGTTGGCCAAGAAAGCTCTGTATTCCTTTCGGAGATACTTGCTAGCTTGGATACACGACATGAGCTTGAGACCCTTCGAAACAGTTTCACCATAAACACATAATAAATCACCATTAGCGAGCGAAAAGCGAATCATCTTATCAAAACACACAACTTCAGCACGATTTTCCCGAAGGAAATCCATGCCTACAATGATGTCAAAACTACCGAGCTGCCTTGGAATAAGGTCGATAGGAAAGATGTGCTTGTTGAGTTCGAGAGTACAATCACGAAGAACAGAATTGACGGCGACGGTTCTTCTGGTGGCAACTTCAACATCGAATGAGGAAGGGAGTGTAGGATCGTGTAATTGACCCGAACGAGTCGATCAGAGGAGTTTTGATCAGTTTCAGGTGCGGAAAACAAGAAACTGATTTAGACACAGCTTGCAATTCACTTTTAACTTGATTCTGATTGAAATAACAAAGATTACAGCCCCTGGATAAACCGACAGCACCTCGGTATCCAATACAAGATCACACGTACAACTACTTGATTTCGCTCGAACATGCATATATATAGTCTCATGATTCCGCTTGAAACCAGTTCAAGCGAAACCACAAAACATGTGATTCCGCTTGAAAGTGACCTATTGTAACACCCCCAAAATACCACCTGCGGAAACCCCGCGAGGCGTGTTACACATCAGAGTCTGAGCCACCAATCACGTTGAACCAATAGTGAATACTTAGATAAAATATGTCATTAATAGCCAAGATTAAATGTCAAACACATTATCAGTTCACAAATGTTATGTAGCGGAAGCATATGATAAGTCGTTTAGTAATTATTTCAAAATAAACTTAAAACCAATGTATCCATTATAAACGATCCAGTAGCTTCGATCCATGACCACTCCAGCACGCCCAGATAGCAAGTCCCTGTTCCCAAAGTTAACGACCTACAAGCATGCAACAAGTGTGTCAGACTACGCTGGTGAGTTCAAGGTTTTGTTAACGTGTTGAGTTACCAGATGTATGTTAATGCGATTCAATGTTGCGTTACAATGTTGCTCATGTTAGATACCCTAGGGAGTGTGCCCGTGTGTATCCGGGGAGTGGTTACCCCTTGTTCGCTATGTTGCCATTGTTAGATACCCTAGGGAGTGTGCCCATATGTATCCGAGGAGTGTGCCTCTAACAACCATAGCCCTATCCAGATAATTAGTTCACGCCCGTCCTTACGGCCCGGTGTGAGGTTTCCCACCTAATAGCGCTATCAACTAATTACCCCCATTGCCCTCCAGGCAATAACCAAAACCAATTAAGTTGTTTACCCAATGTTTCCCTTCTAATGTTTACCAGTTGTCCCAAACCACCGGGACGCATGCTTGAGAAAATGCAATGAACTCACCTGGGATTGCTCGGCAGGTTATACCAAAGTTACTTGAATTAAAAGTGATCAAACACGTCCTAACAGGATTACAGTACAAGTCAGGTTGGGTTCAAGTAGAGCACGTATGTTTACACATAGACCAACAAGTCATAAGCATGTAAAGTTCATGGCAACACGTTTGGTACGTTAACAGTCAAGAGCATATCATATTCATACTTGAACGATTTAAATAACCAAGCCCAAAAGATAGTGGGCCCAACATGTTGTGCGATCCATTGTAAACCCGGCCCAAACAGATAAGCAGTCCAAAAACATAACAGTCATAAGTCCAATTATTTGGCCCAATTGATTGGACCCGTGATTGTGAATCCAAACCAGTGTGTGCGGACAAACGGGCCCTGAGTCGCAACCAGCGGTCACGAGTCGCAACCGGGGTTACGAGTCGCAACAGCTGATCTCGGCTCGTCATGGTCTGGTTTCGAGTCGCAACAGGACTCGCAACCTTGGTTTCGGTTCGTGCTGCTATGTGTGAGGTTCCGAGTCGCAACTGGACTCGCAACACCGGTTTCGAGTTATCATGCTTGGATCGAGATTACTCGGTTTCGACTCGCAACCGTGATGAGTCTATCAATTGAAACTGATTTCCATAATTCCTGCCATTAGAATCGTGGTTTCCAAACTTGCACATCATCAATCAACAATTAACAGTTTCACAATCCTGCTTCTAATCGATCAAACTAGCATAATCTAAGCAATTCATAGGAACCCTAATATGAATATCAAGAACATTCAAACTAACCGATTTACATGAACAACAACAACAATCAAACATCATATCCGATTAGATTGGAACACTATCAAATGACTACAATCTAAAACATATATCATGGCAGTCGATTAACACAAGTAAATAGCCGATTACTAGATCATGCCTTCAAGAATCATATAAACATTATCTAGTTCATATTTACATTAAACCAATTACCCTAATCGTTCTAGTTTAAGCAGGAGATCATGTGATCATCAATAAACAAAACAATACAAGTACTAACCGGTTGAATTGAGACAAAGGAAAAGTGAGCCGAAGATGGTGGTTGTTCGTCGTCGGGTTCTAAGCAAGCCGAGAGAGAGAAAGGAAGTCTAGGGTTTGTGTGTGTGTTGTGAGAATTGTAACTATGAGAGAATGACCTCCTAAGGTGTGTGTATGTTGTACGTATAAGATAAGTGGGCCGAAACCCCTAATGGGCTGCCCATTGGTTCCGGTTACAAGGAATACGGCCCAAGGCCTTGTGCGTTCAAGTAGAGGTTGTGCGTTCAAGAGTCTTGTGCGGTCGAGTCACTTGTATGAATATACATTCACATAAAATAAACATAACATTCACATAAAATAACCATAACATTCAACCAATCATAGTTCACGTGAGCACGTAACGTTACACAAAGTGGGTTTAAATTACGAGTTGTCACAGTATCCCCAACTAAAAAGAAATTTCGTCCCGAAATTTGGTACGCACTCACTAACGTAAGCTATATCGTTCACTAGTTTCCCTGGGGTGTCACATCATCCCCCACTTGAATGGGAATTTCGTCCCGAAATTCACTAGTTGCATCAACATTAGGTTCGCTAGGTTTTGACTGGTCTTCTGGGAACAAATGTGGATACTTAAGTTTCATCTGGTCCTCGCGTTCCCACGTGAACTCTGGACCACGTCTTGAGTTCCAACGAACTCTCACAATCGGTATACGGCTGTGTTTACGAACTTTAACTTCCCGATCCATAATCTCAATTGGTTCTTCGACAAACTGCAATTTGTTGTCTATCTTCAGCTCTTGAAATGGTACTACCAGTGTTTCATCAACCAAACACTTCTTTAGCTGCGATACGTGAAATACATCATGGACATTACCTAACTCAGCAGGTAATTCCAACCTGTAGGCCACCTTTCCAATTCGTTCCAGAATTTTGAATGGTCCTACATAGCGAGCGTTTAGTTTGCCGCGTTTCCCAAAACGCACCACACCCTTCCAGGGTGAAACCTTTAACATAACGCGATCATTAACTTCGAATTCCAACGGTTTACTACGCTTCTCAGCGTAGCTCTTCTGGCGGTCACGAGCTGCGGCCATACGGTTTCGGATCTGCGCAATACTTTCTGATGCCTCGAGAACAAACTCAGGTCCTGTGATCTGACTATCACCCACCTCATGCCAACAGAGAGGTGAACGACATTTTCGTCCGTACAGTGCTTCGAACGGAGCTGCCTTAATACTTGAATGGTAGCTGTTGTTGTAGGAGAATTCTATCAGCGGTAGATGCTTCTCCCATCCTTTTCCAAAGTCGAGTACGCATGCCCGAAGCATATCTTCGAGTGTTTGGATGGTGCGCTCGCTTTGACCATCCGTCTGTGGGTGATAAGCGGTACTCATGTCGAGTTGGGAACCAAACGATTTATGCATTGACTGCCATAACTCTGAAGTGAAACGCGGATCACGGTCTGAAATGATAGAAGTTGGCACCCCATGCCTAGAAACCACTTCCTTAAGGTAGATTGCTGCCAATTGAGAAAACTTGTCTGTTTCCTTGATTGCTAAGAAGTGTGCTGATTTCGTGAGGCGATCAACAATCACCCAGATAGTGTCATTCCCAGCCTGAGTTCTGGGTAACCCTGTCACAAAATCCATAGCGATCTGTTCCCACTTCCAGGTGGGTATTTCTGGTTGCTGCAGTAGACCTGAGGGCTTTTGATGCTCTGCTTTGACTTTAGCACAAGTCAAACATTTGCTGACGTAGGTTGCTATATGAGCCTTCATGCTGGGCCACCAGTAGGTAGTTTTCAGATCGTGGTACATCTTATCTGATCCCGGATGTACAGAGTAGCGTGACTTATGTGCCTCTTCCATTACAAGTTCTCGTAAGTTGCCAAAGAGTGGGACCCAAATGCGTCCAGTTACATAATAAGCACCGTCTCCCTTCCGCTCTAGTCGTTGCCTCGAGCCGCGTAAAGCTTCAGCTCGAACGTTCTCTGGTTTCAACGCTTCTAACTGAGCGTCTCGTATCTGGGAGGGGAGGTTGGACTGAATCGTGAGTTGCAATGCTCGCACCCGCCTAGGTGCATTATCCTTTCTGCTGAGGGCGTCAGCTACAACGTTCGCCTTGCCCGGATGGTACTTGATGGCACATTCGTAATCGTTCAATAATACCACCCATCGTCGTTGTCGCATATTCAACTCTTTCTGGTCGAAGATGTGCTGGAGACTCCTATGGTCGGTGTAGATGGTGCATTTGGTACCGTACAGATAGTGCCTCCAAATCTTCAACGCAAACACCACCGCTCCTAACTCCAAGTCGTGTGTCGTGTAGTTCTTCTCGTGCACCTTTAGCTGACGAGAAGCATAAGCTATCACCTTCTCGCGTTGCATCAACACACAACCGAGACCCTGAATCGAAGCATCACAATAAACCACAAAATCTTCGGTACCCTCTGGTAATGACAAGATCGGTGAACTGCAAAGTTTCTGCTTTAACAACTGGAAGGCCTCTTCATGCTTCGTTCCCCAAGAGTATACCGTGTTCTTCTGTGTTAGTGAGGTGAGAGGTTGCGTGATTTTCGAGAAGTCTTTAATAAACCTTCGATAGTATCCAGCGAGACCAAGAAATTGACGCACCTTAGACGGAGTCTTTGGTGCCGCCCAATTCTTAACTGCATCCACCTTCGCAGGGTCCACATGTATCCCTTTCTCGTTAACAACGTGCCCAAGGAAATGCACTTCCCGAATCCAAAAGTCGCACTTAGAAAATTTCGCATACAGCTGTTCCCTTCTCAAGAGTTCCAAGATGAGACGTAGGTGACGCTCGTGATCTTCCTTGTTCTTGGAATAGACTAAGATGTCGTCAATAAACACTATAACGAACTCGTCGAGATATGGCTTGCATACGCGGTTCATGAGATCCATGAAAACTGCTGGTGCATTGGTCAATCCAAACGGCATGACCAAAAACTCATAGTGTCCGTAGCGCGTTTGAAAGGCTGTCTTGGGAACATCCTCTTCCCTAACCCTTACCTGGTGATAACCCGACCTTAAGTCGATCTTTGAATAGAAACTTGACCCTTGCAACTGGTCGAACAAATCGTCGATGCGTGGTAACGGATAGCGGTTCTTAATGGTCACCTTGTTGAGCTCTCGATAGTCAATACACATACGGAATGACCCGTCTTTCTTCTTTACAAACAGAACTGGGGCTCCCCAAGGCGAAGAACTGGGTCGAATGAAACCCCTATCCAACAACTCCTGCAATTGATTGGACAGTTCCTGTAACTCTCCAGGTGCAACCGGTAAGGAGCTCGAGCAATTGGAGCCGCTCCTGGTGCAAGATCAATCTGAAATTCTACTTGACGGTGAGGAGGTAACCCTGGTAGCTCCTCTGGGAACACATCAGCGAATTCTCGCACCACTGGTAGATCCTCGATCTTACTCTCTTCAGATTGAGCGTTGGTAACTAACGCTAACAGTGCAGGATACCCCTTTTGTAGATACTGTTGTGCACGCATGGCCGTGATAATCCCAACCATTGTCCCACTACGATGTCCTTGAACTAATAGTGGCTCTCCATCAGGGAGAGGAATACGCACAATCTTCTCCTTACATAGAATTTCTGCTTGGTGCTTAGACAACCAATCCATGCCTACCACTATGTCAAAACTACCGAGCGTAACGGGAAGGAGGTCAATGTCAAACACCTGACCCACGAGATCTAGTTTGCATCCAAAAAGGACATTTGAGGCTTCTATCGTCTTACCATCTGCTAGTTCTACTACTTGTTTAACCTCTAATGGTGTTGGGGTTATCCCTAATCGTTGACTAAACTCTAGGGACACGTAACTCCAATCGGCACCCGAATCAAATAATACAGAAGCAATACGATCATTAACAGGAAACGTACCAGTTACAACGTTGCCGTCATTCCTGGCATCCCCTGCTCCAAGCTGAAACACTCTGCCCCGAGCACCATTACCCCCGTTGTTGCCGTTGTTGTTGTTGTTGTTTCCAGCATTGTTGTTATTCGGGCGGTTGTTGTCGTTAGCGTTCTGGTTTAACTGAGGGCAATCCCGCTTAAAGTGGCCCTCGTCACCGCACTGATAGCACCCCTTCCTGAAACCCTGGTTCTGCTGGGGTGGTTGTCCCTGTTGTCTCTGATTCTTCTGGTTTTGTTGCTGCTGGTGTTTAGGCTGTGGGGCCCTACAATCCCTGGCCTCATGGCCCGCCTTACCACACCTGTCACACTTCCGAGTACACGACCTGAAATGATGATAGCCACACTTGTTACATCGTGGCTTCTTCCCTGCATACGAACCCTGGCTGTGGCCACTTCCCTGGCCTTGATTGACAGAGGATGATTGACTGATGTTGCGGTTGCTGTTGTCTGGCCTTTTCGGAGTCTGGCCAGCACTGGATGCCTTGTCATAATCGCTCCACTTCCGCTTGTTATCATTAGCGGACGCAATGGCAGTGGGTGTAGCAGCTTTAGTGGCCGAGATACGCGGGGGTAACGAATCGCTTTCCACCTCTTGATCCACAATCTTGTGAGTCAGACGAACGATCTGTGTCAAATCATTGAGATGGGCTACAGTGACCAAGCTCTTCACACGCGGAGGCAACCCTTTGATGAATAACTCAATCCTCCGGGACATAGGCCGAGACAAGTTCGGGCACATGTCGGCCAGTTCATACGATCGCTTCACATACGCTTCGACTTCAGATCCAACCATCTTCAAGTCATAGTATTCGTTTTCCAACTTCTGGACCTCGTCCCGAGGACAGTACTCCTCCCTGATCAGTTCTTTAAAGTCTTCCCAAGTTGTGGCATTCGCTGCCTCGATGCCCAACAACTGTACTTGGGCGTTCCACCATGTTAGGGCACCATCAGCCAAGGTACCCGCAGCATATTTCACCCTGTCCCCAGCGGGACAGTTACAGATAGCAAACACAGACTCTGCTTTTTCGAACCATCTTAGGAGTCCCACAGCCCCTTCAGTCCCGGTGAAGGTCTGTGGCTTGCAGTCCATAAACATTTTGAATGTACACGCAGGCTGGTTAGGTTGAGGTTGCGCTTGTTGACCTAAATAACGGGAGGAAACACATTATAGGAATGAAAAGACGTGTACGTGGTATAAGAGTAAAGAGTACTTGGTACATTCCGTACCAGCTTGATAGGCTGCTAGAGCCTCAGCCACGCGGGTATTGATTAGGTCAGCAACTCAGCCTGAGTCATGTTGATGTTGCCACGTCCGTGTCCTCGTCCACTCATGATTCTATATATGGAGAGGAACCGATTCAGGAAATCGAAACGAGATGGAAATCAAGTATCATGTTCGTATCTATGCACTACCAAGTTTACACATAGTAAGGCAGAACCCTTCTCACGCTCGATAAGCCTCACTGGGACTTGCATGCACCCCGCGTTATTATTAAGTGTGCACCCATAATAATAAAGCGATTTGCATGTTCATCACAGAGCCTCTTAGCTTGCGCTCGAAGTTTCCCCCGCTCAAATAACACAACAGATGGCATTACAGGTCTATGGTTTATACGAGTCGAAGAGTAGTGTCACACTATCAAGTCAAGTCACTATGGTGTTAGATGTTTCAGTTGATATACGTTGTGAGTGTGTGACTGCTAAGCAAGTAATATATAAAGTGAGAGAGACGAACCTTGCAATCTGGAGCTGAGTGTCATGATCGATTTTCGAAGTTGTTCGGTTATAGTCTGGTTTTACAAAACGTTTTAAAACCTAGTTCACTATAACCAGTGGCTCTGATACCAAACTGTAACACCCCCAAAATACCACCTGCGGAAACCCCGCGAGGCGTGTTACACATCAGAGTCTGAGCCACCAATCACGTTGAACCAATAGTGAATACTTAGATAAAACATGTCATTAATAGCCAAGATTAAATGTCAAACACATTATCAGTTCACAAATGTTATGTAGCGGAAGCATATGATAAGTCGTTTAGTAATTATTTCAAAATAAACTTAAAACCAATGTATCCATTATAAACGATCCAGTAGCTTCGATCCATGACCACTCCAGCACGCCCAGATAGCAAGTCCCTGTTCCCAAAGTTAACGACCTACAAGCATGCAACAAGTGTGTCAGACTATGCTGGTGAGTTCAAGGTTTTGTTAACGTGTTGAGTTACCAGATGTATGTTAATGCGATTCAATGTTGCGTTACAATGTTGCTCATGTTAGATACCCTAGGGAGTGTGCCCGTGTGTATCCGGGGAGTGGTTACCCCTTGTTCGCTATGTTGCCATTGTTAGATACCCTAGGGAGTGTGCCCATATGTATCCGAGGAGTGTGCCTCTAACAACCATAGCCCTATCCAGATAATTAGTTCACGCCCGTCCTTACGGCCCGGTGTGAGGTTTCCCACCTAATAGCGCTATCAACTAATTACCCCCATTGCCCTCCAGGCAATAACCAAAACCAATTAAGTTGTTTACCCAATGTTTCCCTTCCAATGTTTACCAGTTGTCCCAAACCACCGGGACGCATGCTTGAGAAAATGCAATGAACTCACCTGGGATTGCTCGGCAGGTTATACCAAAGTTACTTGAATTAAAAGTGATCAAACACGTCCTAACAGGATTACAGTACAAGTCAGGTTGGGTTCAAGTAGAGCACGTATGTTTACACATAGACCAACAAGTCATAAGCATGTAAAGTTCATGGCAACACGTTTGGTACGTTAACAGTCAAGAGCATATCATATTCATACTTGAACGATTTAAATAACCAAGCCCAAAAGATAGTGGGCCCAACATGTTGTGCGATCCATTGTAAACCCGGCCCAAACAGATAAGCAGTCCAAAAACATAACAGTCATAAGTCCAATTATTTGGCCCAATTGATTGGACCCGTGATTGTGAATCCAAACCAGTGTGTGCGGACAAACGGGCCCTGAGTCGCAACCAGCGGTCACGAGTCGCAACCGGGGTTACGAGTCGCAACAGCTGATCTCGGCTCGTCATGGTCTGGTTTCGAGTCGCAACAGGACTCGCAACCTTGGTTTTGGTTCGTGCTGCTATGTGTGAGGTTCCGAGTCGCAACTGGACTCGCAACACCGGTTTCGAGTTATCATGCTTGGATCGAGATTACTCGGTTTCGACTCGCAACCGTGATGAGTCTATCAATTGAAACTGATTTCCATAATTCCTGCCATTAGAATCGTGGTTTCCAAACTTGCACATCATCAATCAACAATTAACAGTTTCACAATCCTGCTTCTAATCGATCAAACTAGCATAATCTAAGCAATTCATAGGAACCCTAATATGAATATCAAGAACATTCAAACTAACCGATTTACATGAACAACAACAACAATCAAACATCATATCCGATTAGATTGGAACACTATCAAATGACTACAATCTAAAACATATATCATGGCAGTCGATTAACACAAGTAAATAGCCGATTACTAGATCATGCCTTCAAGAATCATATAAACATTATCTAGTTCATATTTACATTAAACCAATTACCCTAATCGTTCTAGTTTAAGCAGGAGATCATGTGATCATCAATAAGCAAAACAATACAAGTACTAACCGGTTGAATTGAGACAAAGGAAAAGTGAGCCGAAGATGGTGGTTGTTCGTCGTCGGGTTCTAAGCAAGCCGAGAGAGAGAAAGGAAGTCTAGGGTTTGTGTGTGTGTTGTGAGAATTGTAACTATGAGAGAATGACCTCCTAAGGTGTGTGTATGTTGTACGTATAAGATAAGTGGGCCGAAACCCCTAATGGGCTGCCCATTGGTTCCGGTTACAAGGAATACGGCCCAAGGCCTTGTGCGTTCAAGTAGAGGTTGTGCGTTCAAGAGTCTTGTGCGGTCGAGTCACTTGTATGAATATACATTCACATAAAATAAACATAACATTCACATAAAATAACCATAACATTCAACCAATCATAGTTCACGTGAGCACGTAACGTTACACAAAGTGGGTTTAAATTACGAGTTGTCACACCTATGTCATTTCAAGCGGAATAGCATCATTTAAGCGGAATCAGCCTTAATTACACTAAACTCTGCTATTTTCTCATACAACGAGCCCTGATCTAACATATCTAGCATAAGACTTGATAAAGACGAAGTCGACAGATGCATGCACTAACAGACTCCCCCTCAGATGTTGACGAGTCTTACGGTGTCGAGTCATTGCAACTTCAGTCTTAATCAGTCTATGGGCTTTTCTCTTTCTATCATCATCAACAGACTCCCCCTAATAATGTGCTGGCATTCCTTAAGTTCATCAGCATCATCTGCTTCAGGATCGTAATCTGGCTCATTTTCCAAGATCACCTAGCTCTATTCTTCAGTTCAGAGTCCTCATGTATCGGAACCCTGGCTCTTTAAAACACAAGCTTCTTAGGTTCGATCAACCTGGCTTTTCTATATTCAAACACTCTTTGATGTTGTTCCAAGATCGTAACTTGGCTCTCGTCCTGCTCAGGATCGTCACCTGGCTCAGACTTACACCTGCACAATCTCTACCTCAAAATAAATTTTCTCAAATTTAAACATTTCAAATTTTGGAATTCAGACTCTTCCTCAAATTTTACTATATTCATGATGAATCACTTGTAAAAATAAAGAAACATATTTGATTTCCAATACAGACCTTCACAAAAATGTCATCATGTTTAGCACTTGGAACTTTGAAAATCAGCTTTTCAACACCAGTTGTCAAAAATCTTTTTGAATTTTTCAAAAATTTATGCTAAAACACACTAAAAATATTTTTGGATTTTTGATTAAAAAGTGCAATAAAGAAATATTTACAGACACTATTTTTTGTGAGTTTGTGCAAGAGGATCATATCAGTTTTTGAGACAAATCACTAACACCGTTAAGCTTGATTTCATTTTAAGTTCTAAACAATTCACCTAGATTGTCAGTATATTGGTCCACTTAAATTTTCACACAAAGTTCAACTGTTTCGAGATATGATATTAATGTCTTTAAGAACTTAAACTTATTTGCGTGTCCCACTACTTGAATATACTCCCGTATCCAGATCCCAATATTCAGTCTTACAGGTGAATATACCACGGATGATATCTGTAAAGGGGTTAGGTGCGAAACCGTGAGAGCTCAGGTCAGAACTTCCGTTCAGCAGAGAGATGACGGCTCGACTTTTGGTGTGTCCCCTTTAGAGGATCTTTTCTTCAACAGCAATGATTATCAATTTTATTGTTTCATCATTTTTGCTGAGGGCGAGCTTATATTTCAAAGCATTTGCAGAAAGTATTATACGGGGACTAGGTCAGAATTTCCATTCAGCAGAAGTCCCGGGATAATACCCCAGATATCACTGAGTATAAAGACCTATTATCTCAGAAAGAGGGACCTTTCAAACAAGATTTCGGGGGTTACCCATATATCCAAGAAGTTGTTCCCCACGATTCAAGCACGTTTGAAATTTTAGGTTTATATCTCGTCACAATTTACTAAATGTGCAAAAACCTACTGGCATATCCACAGTGAGATTGCTTATCACATTTTATCTTTCCAATTCTTTAGCATGTTGTGACAGTTCACTGATGTACTATCATTTCCTCTTGTCGCAACAAAACTCATTTTTCATTTTATCATGTTTTTGGCTTTTTCAAATTTTCTAATGTTTTTGAATTTTCTGAAATTTTTACTCCCCCTAAAATGCAAATACATTTTAAAGAAAGTTTGAAAAACAAAAACTAAGCTCTTGACCCACTTAGAAACAAATTTTGAAAACAAACTATACAAGTAAAATGACAACCGATATCGAATTGCTTCAATTCGCCATCCACTAGGCATAAAAAATTAGAACTCCCCTTTTCAACAAACTATTTTCTCATTATGATTTCAAAACACTTAAGTTTGTTTTAATCAAATTGATTTTTTCGAAAAATAAGTTTGTTTTTACCACTTGTAGGGATGTGATTCATCATATTGTTTTTCAACCATTTTAATGAAGATTACATCAAGTTCAACTTAATGACCTTGAGTAATCACTTTGTCAGTACAAACCTCTGTACCACTTGGAGGTAAAATTTTGTAAGAAAATCAAGTACAACTTAATGTCCCTGATTTACCACTTGAAAGAACACAAACACCTGCATCAAGTGTAGGAACAAAGCATCTACACTCAAACATTTTACCAACTAGAATGCCGATTCTTGCTTCGCACTTACCAATCCTCGAAGCTCCGGGATAGTCCATTACCTGTAAAATTTAAACAATTTTTAAACTCTTTCATACAAACAATTTTGTCAAGAAAAATGCCAATTCATGATCCACGATTACAAACTTGGGATCTCCGGCATAGTCCAGATTTTCAAGGAAAGAGAATTTCCACCCAAGTCTTACCAACCTTGGGTGTTTTCAGCTCTTGTTCAGTCGGGTTATAAGTTGCTTTCTTTGTCGCATAAAAATCTTTAACCCCTTTTACTTTCCCATCAAGCATTTTCCCAAACATTTTCTTAACATTCCCATTGAATACTTTCTCAATATAAAATTCCTTCTGATCAGAAAAGAATTGATTTGAGATCTCAACTTTACCAACTTTTTGCTTAATATTTTCAAACTTTAGAGATGGAAATTTAACATCATCTACTGAAGGCATAGATTTTTCTTCTTTTACTTCAACCTGTGGCTCCTCTGATTTTGTGGAATCAGGTTCATCGCCGATTTTTTCACCACACTTCTTGACAACCCACACTTGATTGTCCTTGGCTTTCTTTTTGTAAAAATTTTTCTTTGAACACTCACCAACTTCATAAGTAGAATTTTCAAAAGTTTTGAATTTTTCAGTTGGTGGCTCAACATCAACAACTTTTTCTTTAAGTTTTTCAGATACTCCCTGTTTTGGTTTTGTCGATTGAGAACAAATTGATGCAATGTGACCAACTTCATTGCATTTGAAACAGGTTCGAGTATCCTTCTTGTGAAAAACTCCAGTTCCTTTTCTTTTCATCTCAGCAAGAAACTCCTGGTTTGATTGCCTCCAGAACAGTTTCTTCTGTTCTTCTTCTGCACTTCCACCTGAAACAAATTTTGTATTCGTTTTAGAAATTTTGTCATTTTTATAGTTTTCTGGTGGAACAAAACCCAATCCTTTCTTTTTGTAGCTACCATTATGGTTTGATTTCTTTTGAAAACCATAACCAAAATTGTAACCCTTTTTCTTGTTTAAACGTTGTTGAACTCTTGAAGTGTATTTTTTAGGTTTTCCATTAAGATTTAAACCTTTTATTTCAGAAATATTAATTTCTGTCATTTTGAAAACCTTTTTGATCATGTCAAGACGAACACTTCTTATTGGAAACTCTTTGTCAGAATATAATTTGTCAGAATCATTCAAAGTATATGCTACTTCGAATGTTTCATCATCCAAATTCAATTTTGATAACAAAAATTCTTTACTGTAAGTCCTTTTAACCATCGGTTTTGAACTGTTGACTGACGAACTTGACCCTCCAGACTCAGACTTTGACTCAGACTCCTCATCAGTATCCAACACCTGATCGACCACATTTTTTATTAACTCAGACTCATGATCAGTGTCAGACGATGTGAACGTGATGTCAATGTTTTCTGGTAATTCATCAGTTGTATCGGTCTTTAGCTTTATATTGACTGCTTTTTCGACTTGCTCCTCATTTGGTTTTCTGGGAGAATAACCTTCCCAGATCGGAGGCGGACACTTGTTATAGCTAACAGTCGGTTTCTTACCAGTATCTTTCTTCTTTGGCTTGTCGTCTTTGAATGCTTCGAAACCTGCAACAGTCGGATAAATTCGATCAATAAGATAATCAGAACTAGAATAACTTTGTAATAAACGTCTGATCCTCTCATTCTTAATTTTCTCAGACTCTAACTCTTGCTTCAGCTTAGCATTTTCTTCAATGTAATGATTGATTGCTTTTTGCTTCGTCATCGTTGTTGCGTTCATCATGGTCAAAGCGTCTTCTCTTTCAGAATTTGTCTTTTGAAGACCGGTTACTGTTCTATTCAAAACATCATAAGATTCCTTTACGTAGTTGAGATTGAACAGTAATTGTTCCTTCATCTTTTCTAGCTCAGCCACTTTTCGTCTTTAGCTCCACATTCTTTGCAAGACTCTAGACACTTTGAACACGGTTTGATAACTTCCACAATCTTTTCTACTTCAATAATCTTTTCAGATTCAACAACTTTTTCAGCTTCAGTCACCTTCTCTGCTTCATCAACCTCCTCAGCATTAATTTTAACCTCTTCAACTTGAATAGTCTCATCTTCTTGAGCAACACTTTCAGACTTCTCCTGCTTTTGCTCTTTTGCTGCTCTTCTCTCCTTCAGCTTTTCCAAGCGATCTGCAAAATAAAAATGAAAACTTTCAGGAGAGAGATGAGATTTTGCAATATTAATATGTTTTTCTTCTTCATCGTCACTGCTGTCATCAGTTGGTGATTGATAAAACTCTACTGATTTGTCAGAACTATCATCTGAAGAACCAGAATCAGATGGTGTTTGATCAAAAACAGCTTCTCTTTCTGAACTTTCTTCAGAACTCTGTGAACTTTCATCAGAAATCTGTGAGCATTCTTCTGAAGAAACAGACTTTTCATCTTCATTCTTCACACTCTCACCGATAGATTTCATCCACTCGGTGAACATATCTGGTTCTTTCACAATCTTGGCATTGAAAGCTTTGAAATCTCCCTTTTCATCAGTAAACATATCCCAGCTAAAGCCTTCAGGTAGTCTTTCATCATCTTGATCGATTACGCATGCTTTGCTGACAGATGAAATGTATTTGTTCCAATCAAAATTTTCTTGGTTCACCAAACATGCTCTCTTTGAATCCTTAATCACTTTTCTACCATGAGCCACTTGTGGTTCTTGTTGTTGTTGCTGACCAACTTGTTGATAGATGGCTTTTCGGTAGTAGTCATCTTTTCCGAACGGATTCTTTGCATCATTTGCTTCTGTATTCTTGCATTTCCTCTTGAAATGACCTTTCTCCCTGCATTTAAAACAAGTAACTTTAGATTTATCGAAACCTAAAGTACAAACATGTGCATCAAGAAAGTCATTTCTCCCGGTAATCATCTTAAACTTCTCAGCTCTTCTAAGGATACTAGCTAGACACCATTTGATGTCCATAAGTTCCATCTCTTCAGCGTCTATCTGATCGTAATCCTCCTTTGTTAGCATGGGATTTCTGATCCTCCCTGCAACCAATCCTTCATACGATAGAAGCACGGAACCAAGTAATGCCATGAGATCTTTCGCAACCTCTTCAGAAAAACTTTGACCATCAGGAAGGTTCAACGCAATGTTGCACTGTATCACATAACCATTTCCAGTTTTTGAGCTTTGAGAATGAAAAATTTCAGATGAACTCTTGGAATTAACACTCGGATATGAAGAGAATCCACTGCTTTTGTTTGAACTTTGATCAACTATTTCAGATGAATCTCCAGCACTAAATGCAGTTTAGATTTTTGGGCTTCTTTCAACTTCTGGAACACTGCCTTTGTAGTACATTTTTACATCTTATTGACCACTTGGACTATTCATCCTCGCAATCTTTTGCTGTTCCAGATCTTGACTTTCAATTTTCTCGATGAACTGAGAAATTGTTAACCCATCAAATACCCCAGTGTTCTTCAGAGTCATTAAGTAAGTACCCCACTCTTTTTGCGGCAAAGCGTCAGCTAACTTGTCGACCCACTCTTCACGATCTTTAGTTATACTTAACATCGACATGGATCGCACTAAGTGGCAATATCGTTCAATTAGCTTCTTTGTATCTTCCCCGAGCAAACTAGTGAACAGATCAAATTCTTTCTTAAGTAATGCCTTTTTACTCTTAATCATATTCTCACTACCCTCAAACTTGACTTTAAGAGCATCCCATATTGATTTTGAGGTCTTGTCATGCTGAAGCAATACGAAGATGTCTTCTTTGATAGCTTGCTGAAGTAAACTGATCATCATTTTTTCAACTCTATACATTTCTCTTTCTTTGTCATTGAACTCAGAGATTTGTTTTTCAGTTTGCAGTTCAGTACGAGGTAGAACATATCTCTTCAAAATATACTCCCACGATCTTAGATGGTTAGCTTGAACCCAGTTTTCGAACTGATCTTTCCATCCGTAGTACTCCTCAATGCTCATTAGCTTCGGGGGTTTTTGCGTAGTTCCCGTTTCGTTTTCCAAATTCATGTCTTGAGCAATGACAGCCGGAGTAGTCGAGGATGTGGCGAACGCGTTGAAAAACTCTTCACTCATGATTCTTGCAAGTTCAAGCGAAATATGATAACATGTTCAAGCGGAATACCTGAAACACAACTTCAAGCGAGATAAGCTGTTCAAGCGAAATAAGCAATTGAAACTAAATGACCTGATTTCGCTTGAAAACTCAAGCGGAATAAGACCTTTCGAGCGGAATCAGGAATTTCGAGCGAAATCACTGATTTCGCTTGAAACTATTCAATAGGGTTTTGAAGCGAAATCACCACAATTTCAAGCGGAATAACAGATTTCGCCTGAAATGTTCAAGCAAAATAACCCAATCTCGAGCGGAATCACTTCTGTTCGGTCAAGCGGAATCACATCCAAGGTCCAATTTTACCATTTTAAGCCGAATTTTAATGTGAAACTTTCAAGGGTTTGTTAAAATGCACTTCTACACATTCTGTGAAAAATTGATCTGATTTTAACCGTTATATTTTGTTTAATTCAAGAAAGAAGGTGTAGAAGACAGAAAACACAGTGAAATCAGGCTATAATCTGCAGAACTCCTCCTCCTGAGCTCTAATACCACTTGTAGGATCGTGTAATTGACCCGAACGAGTCGATCAGAGGAGTTTTGATCAGTTTCAGGTGCGGAAAACAAGAAACTGATTTAGACATAGCTTGCAATTCACTTTTAACTTGATTCTGATTGAAATAACAAAGATTACAGCCCCTGGATAAACCGGCAGCACCTCGGTATCCAATACAAGATCACACGTACAACTACTTGATTTCGCTCGAACATGCATATATATAGTCTCATGATTCCGCTTGAAACCAGTTCAAGCGAAACCACAAAACATGTGATTCCGCTTGAAAGTGACCTATGTCATTTCAAGCGGAATAGCATCATTCAAGCAGAACCAGCCTTAATTACACTAAACTCTGCTATTTTCTCGTACAACGAGCCCTGTTCTAACATATCTAGCATAAGACTTGATACAAGACGAAGTCGACAGATGCATGCACTAACAGGGAGATGGGTGCGCTTACGATTAAGGAGCTTTTCGAATTCTAACGACACAAAACAGTTAACGGCTCTAGTATCAAATAAACACGAAGCATATATACCATTCACAAGGAACATACCATTGACCACATTGTTGTCGGCTTGAGCTTGACGGACATTGATGTTAAACGTTCGTCCGCGTGGTGTTTGCTGCTGGTGCTGTTGTTGCGGTTGTTGCTGGGGCTGCTGCTGCTGTGGCTCCTGCTTAACCACCCTGTTGGGACACATGTTTGCAAAGTGGTTGGGATCACCACACGCAAAACAAGCTCGAGCATGAGCAGCGATTGCAGGAGCTGGTTGTTGTTGACCCTGAGGAGCGGTAAGAAGAGCTTGCTGAGCAGGAGCAGGAGCTGGAGTTGGAGCTTGTCGGGGACCAGTACGGCAGTTTGCAGTGAAGTGGCCGTACATGTTATAGTGGGCGCAATATCTGCAGGCAATACCCACCGGGTGTTGATAAGCACATGTGGGGCAAATAGGATGAGGACCAGTATATGCACGCTTTGCAGGCGGTGCATAGGTAACTGGTGCTGCAGCTGGTCGGTGTTGTTGTTGTTGCTGAGCCGGTACGGCTTGAAGTGGGGCAGCGGTGGTAACAGCACAGTTCTTGTTGGCATTCTTCCTCTTACGACGAGAGGACTTGGATGATTGAGGAGCAGCGCTGGCGGTTTCAGCGGCGGCGGCGGTTGTTGCTTGGTGCAGATTCTTTGAGGCTTTGTCCCAGACACCCGCCTTGACGCGCTTGTCATTGATTTCAGCGGCGAGCAGAAAAGTCTCCTCGATGGTAGTTGTCTTGGCAGCCTGAACAAAATCAGCCACACAATCCGACAGAGCACGGATGTATTTCTTGATTGTGATCTCAGGCGTCTTCACTTGATCAGGACAGATGATATTGAGCTGCTTGAAGCGAGCAGTCAGAGCTGCGTTATCTCCATCTTTCTGCTTGATATGCCAGAATTCGTCCTCCAGCTTTTGGCGTTCATGGGGAGGGCAGAACTCTTGCATCATAATGTCCTTCAACTCATCCCACGTCAGCACATAAACTGCGTCATTTCCGCGTTTGTTTCTCTCGGCCGTCCACCAGTCTAATGCGCGGGACTGGAAGACGCCGGTAGCGTTCAGAGTCCGGAGATTTTCAGGAGAGCCACTCTGGCGCAGGGTGACTTCGATAGAATCAAACCATTGGAACATAGCCGTAGGGCCATCTTCGCTAGTAAATTCTTTTGGTCCGCAGGCTTTGAACTGCTTGAGGCTGAAAGCAGTCTTCGGTGCATCTGTTCGAGACTCTTCAGACGATTTGCTAGCGTTTTCTTTTAATTCACTGACGATCTGAGGAATGACTTTCGCTATCTGGTTAGCAACCAATGAGGCGATGCGTTTGTCATCATGCTTTCGGGGAGTAGCGCGTGAGTGAATTGATCCAAAGGACGACATTGTCTGCAATAGACAGCGCCATGGATTCAAAACGCTATTTCGGTTAATCCTAGCATGGTCTAGCGGAACACTAAAAGCTACCATATATAAAGCACAGGGACACGTATAATCACATACACACATAGTCACAGAACACACAAACACGTAGGCACATAAGGCACATAGAGCACATAGAAGAAGTCAGAATACAGAAACCTATCATTCGAGTATAGCGATTGCGAGTACACAGCGAGTAGTATAGCATAAGCGAAACAACATAGCATGCGATCATCCATAAGTAGTAACGATTTGTTAGCGTGTTGAGATAGGTGTGTAGTGCGATTCGCGGGTGTCGACCAAAGCGAGAAGCGGAAAGCGAGTAAATCACCAAAATCAAAACATGCAAACAGGTAAAACCACATAAAACACATAAAAGTCCACATAAAATCGACAAATATCAGAGTCGGCAGTTGCTGGCTCAGAATCGAAACACATAAAATCAGCGATTACGAGCTTGAAATCGAATATGGATTCTCTAAGGATTGATAGACATCCACTACCCAAAGTGGTTCGACTATTCACAAGGACTTTTGGTACACACTTTGGCTTTCGGATTATGCTCTCGCCTCGATTTGGGCGAATGGCATGCATCCTTCGAGTTTCAGCGTGACTTCAAGTCATTGGAGTCCGTCGAGACTTTAGTGAGAGTTTTGTAAAACCAAAAAAGAGGCGGAACAAGTCGTCAAGGTTTGGGTTTCACCCCTGACTTAGCAACTTCGTTCCTATTTTGACAAGATAGAGAAGAAAATCTGCGTTAAAGTGCGGATTTCACTCCTGATTCAACGCAAATGCTCGTGTTTTATAGTAAAATGCGGGTCGAACAAGTGATTTAATCAAGAGTTTGCGGTTTTCACACGTAATCTCAATCCAATCACTCGTTCAAAATAGTGTTGTGCGACTACCTTAGGAAAGGCAGTGTGATAGTATAGGGCGTGAGTGCGAGGCGATCGAGAAATAGCAATAAGCTCGTACGGAACCCCTAGCGGGCTCGCACAAGTCGGTCTGTTGGTACTTATACTATAGACTAGGTCGTTTCTAAGACATCGACCCGGACTAGGTCAAGTCTTGCCTAATTCCCTATAGTTATGGCTCTGATACTAATATGTCACACCCCAACCGAAGGCGGAAACCTCGGGGTATGGCACTGAGCGAACAGATTGTCAAGAGAAATTCCAGAACGACTAAATTACCGAATAGTTAACATTACATCCCATACCATAACCCATTCAAATAATCTAACTATTACAAATAACGATATTCTCCAAACAAAACATGTTCAACAACTCAAATTTCAAATATAATAAATTGTTCGTTTGTTTCTAGACTCTCCTAAGCTCAATTTCCATCAAATAGCAAGCATCCTAGCAGATAGCATCCTAAACACCTGTCACATACGTTAAAAATACGGGTCAATACACATGGTGTAAAGGTGAGCATACAAGTTTGATAATAGTATAATAGAGTTCGAAATAGTTTACGCATAACCAGCATGTACAACGTATAATGTGAAGCATGTAAGTTATCGACAAAGATACTATCAATACCAATGATTGCGAGTTCACTACGAGTAACGAGTGCGCAACACATCTTCACCGCTGCGAACACGTGAAGTGAAATCCTTAACAACCCTTGTCCACGGCAGGTGCTGAGTCCAAACTATAGTACTATCGTTGCTAAGGCAGGTATACAGCAATCAATGTGTTAACATAACAAACAGGCGTTCATCGAGTCACGTATAACATGCAATAGCGGTTAGCGTTTAAATAGTGTTTGCGTTGTGTGATAGATGTGATTTAAATATAGATAATGTATGTAACACCCAAAAGTGCGTAAAGCAAAAGGGATCGAGTATACTCACAGATTGTGTTTAATAATAAACACAGCCTTGGATTGAAGGGAGCGCTGACAGAGATTAGCCTGAACAGTTAACGATAGCATAAAAGATAAGCGGCGCGTAAAACGGTGCAAGTTTCAATGGATCGGACAGTAATCCGATCAGACGGCAATCCGATAGGATAGCCGGTCGATCGGGTGACAATCCGTTTGGATGGTCATCCGATCAGGTGACCATTCGATTGGATTGCTACCTCGTTCGGGAAAGATGTGTTTGTGTATGATGGTTTGTCTTTTGAAGTTTTTGTTGTAGCATTTTGAAAACATAGAAGTATCTCTACCTTTTCAGGTCGATCGATCGAACGGCGGTTCGATCGAGTGACGATCCGATTGGTGGACACTTAGTGAGAACAAGTTCACAACAGTTTGTCACTCGATCGGATAGCAATCCGATCGGGTGGCAATCCGTTGGTCCTTGTTCATGCATTGAACATGTTGAAAATTGTTTAAGTGTTGAAGTCCATACATCACATGATCGAGTGGTCGTTCGATCAGATGGTAATCCGATCAGACGGTAACCCGTTCGACGTCCAAGACTTTGAAAGGTTGAAATATAGGTTAACTGTGGAACAAGTGCAAGCCGATCGGACGACAATCCGTCCCGGTGGCCTGATCGTCTTGCCACTTGTTTGTCTTGTAGTTTTGATCGAGACGATGTGATACGTGCAAACAACAGAAACCTCGTCCAGACTTGAGTGAAACGATCAGACAGGAACCACCCTAGTCTGACCAGTTGACTGTTCGGGAGTTCCATGTTTAACCCGAAATCAGTAGTCTCCTGGATAGAATTTAGATCTTGAACCGATACATCACTAAGAATGAGTAGAAGATCAGAACGAGCTCCGATTCTAGCGGTCTTGGAGTGCTGTGAGTGTAAAAGAGTTGAAAGAAAGTTAGAAACTGTCACACCCCCAAAAATCCACACGCGGAGTACCACCGCTTGGAGGCGTGACATGACCAGGATCAAGCCATCAATCATATTGAACATAGCATAATATAAATAAGATAGTTTGTAAAACCCAAATCAATACGATTGATGTTCCAAACCAAACATAGTATCAATAGCAGAAGCATAATAATAAAAATCCAAAGCAAAGTTATAAGTTCAATTGTTTAACATAATGTCTACGATCCGAATCCCACAACGACCTGCTCCTCCTTGTGCAAGCTCCATAAGTACCTAAGGTCCTGTAAGGCATGCAGCAGAGAGTCAACAACTAGTTGAGCGAGTTCACAGTTAACAGTTCAGTAATAGTATAGTGTGAGTAATAGTATGTTCGTTCGTTATGTCATGTATCGTAATAGTTCCCATCGCGGCCTCCCAGGCAGGTATGCGAAGATTAGGGGATAACTATCCCAAGTATTCTAGACTAGGTTTATTTGTATCGCGGCCTACCAGGCAGGTGTGCGAAGATGTTAGTAAGTTTAGTTCGCGGCCTTCCAAAGGCAGGTGTGCGAAGTCAGTCATAATATCGCGGCCAACCCTTGTGTCACACCCCGATCTCCACGTGTCCCCGGTGGGACCGGTGTGGGGTATCGTGACGTAGTTGGCGTCATCATAGACAAACAACACAATATAATAATGCACAGTGGAAGCAAAAGATAAATATAATACGATCCGGATATAAAGTAATATCAAGTATTACAACGGAAAGTAGAGGATCCACAGGCGGATCAAATAAAATAAGATAAATGTTTAACAGACTTTAGACGCCTAGAACTTGCAAGATTCCTTACTGACGCCCTGAGCAGCTTCCAGCCTATTACGTACTTGTACCTGTCACTTAGACTTTGGAAAATACGTCAGTTTTCACTGGTAAATACACTCAAGTGACTCATTTGAAAAGAGTTTATGAAAATTGGTTTAGGCGCACAAGGCACAAAACTATTTTGACACTTGATTAAGATGCACAAGGCAAGATTAATCTTTTATACTTGGGACAAACTATATCTCATGTTATCAGTTTTACATAACTTGCTCTACATGCGGGGCCCGGTCCTATGCCGGTTCAAGATTAACCGACACACCACTATTCCCCTATTGGGAATCCCATATTGGGTATAATCAAATAATAAGCATAAAGCATCTGTCAGGTGTATGCCTACACCCCGTGCTTAGGTCGTGGCCATTGCAATTAATGAGTCAAGGATATCCAGGACACGGTCGCATTAACCCCCAATGTTTCAGTCAAGCAATACGAATTAAAACAGGTTATTTGAATTTCCCGACACATTGGTCTTCGAATCCCATACCTGACCATGCGGTATTTATATTACCGTATCCCAAGCCCGTAATAGGGAAAATAAGTTAAGAGTATTTACCTGAGCTAGCTCCTGTCTTAAATAGCAAGAATTATAATAACTCAGCCGTATTCACTTAAGTAAGCGTAGGTACAATTTACCGGAAGGCTCTAGTCTGGAACGATGGTATAAATAACCAATTAGAATACTAACGGGTCTTTAATTAAGCCTAAGCTTAGACCGGTTAGTTTTAAGGAAATATACGGTTCAAGCGCATGATTAAGCGAAGACCGGATAGAACGTGATTTAGACCCGACAAGTTTGAATACTTGTATAATATGGGTATACTAAATACACTCTGGATTTTGAGACAAAAATGATAACGTTTGTCCCGCTTCGGTCAATTTATGCAAACTAGTCACATAAACCGAACCGAGCGCTAAAAGAGCGTTACGGGTAGGTAAAGGAGTCATATGCAAGTTCCCTGAGATAATATGCTTTAAATATGATATAATATCAGCAAGTTATGTTCTATTATGCCCCGAATAAATTTAAACTCAATTTATGCCTCATAAGGGCATTTTGGTCATTTAAAAGATTATAAAAGAGTCAAATTAGAAATCTGAGTTCCGGGTCTGGTTTATACAGTAAATATACTTCATTTAACATATTATAACAGTAGGGTATGACCCATATACCAAACTTAACATTTAAAATCAAACTATGCACCGTAGGGGTATTTTAGTAATTTCACAAGGGCTAAAAATGCCAAAACTGGAAATCTGAGTTCAAATATTTATACTTACTGTTATTTTATAAAAATACACTAATTACATCAGTAGGTATGAGTCTTATATGTTTAAAATGAGTATAACGCCTATTATGCGTTAAAAACGCTAAAAATGCGATTTAGAGCCGTTTCCGGGTTTTCAAAAGAAAGCTGAGATTTTTATATTTCAGAATGCTCAAAATAATTTATTTAACATATAAAATCAGTAGAAAAAGGTTTCGGGTCAAAAGAATGTATAAAACTCATTTTATGGCTTAAACGGTCAAAACCGGCATTAACCGAATCGACTAAGCGACGTATGATCCGATCAGCCAAAAATTAAATAAAAATCATCAAAAATCCCAAAATAATATATAACATCAGTGGGTAAAAAGTTTTATACCAAAACGTGGCCTGAAATGGGTTATACGCAAAATGCGCCGATTATGTAATAATAAGATATAGTTTTACGCTATTGGCCATAACTCAAAATCTGGACCACCAACTGGTCACAAATTTTCGGTGCAAGTTTATATATTAGAAATAAAGATTTCTACTCTTTCACTTTTCCAAAAATCACGTTTTATATCAAAAAGGGCAAAATAGTCAACTTTATGCATAAATCGGAAACATGCAAATGAATCGGCTAAGCATAGACTCAAGATCAAAAATTCCAGAGAGTTTTACCAAATTAAAAATGGTTCAAAAATATGCTCTAATACAGATCTCAACATGCATGCACGGATCCGAATCGGTAGTCTACGAAAAAGTCAATTTATAAGACTTTCGGTTCCGATTCGTATTTATTCTAAAGATTGTCGAGTTGATTATGATAAAACACATTCTTACATACATTATAAGTTATTTATGATGATCAAACAGATTGCATGTCCTCTACATTACCATTTGAGCTATTTTTCGCAAAAACGATTTCTGTTGACTTTTTAGAAACAACTTTGACTCGACAATTAGCATGCATAAAGTGGGAATCAGAGAATACCCTTTTGAGGGTTTGTTTCCCACATAAATACCAACATATCAGTGGTTTCAATTTGAGAAAAGACAGAGTAAAACTCGTTTAATCGAAAAGTCAAATAATAAGAACAACGGTTTGACTTTTAACAATTAATCAATGCAAGAACGAATTATAGAATGTTATGAAGGCTTACAAAGGTCCTAATGAAGCTTAGTTAACACTAGGAGGTGGCCTTGTCGTTGAGATTTGCTCCAGAAGTTCTTGAGAGTGTTCTTGCAAGTTGAGAGTTCTTGTTTACCACCAAGTGCCCAAAAATATGAGCTTGTGATCTGATTTAAGGAGGAATTTAGAGGTTGGGGATAGCATACTGTTGTCCTAGGCATGCAAGCATTTTTATTGGAGCAAAAGGAGGTGTTGCAAGCTGTTTACCACTTCAAATTCGGACCCAAATAGCAATTTTCGCGAAATTCTGATGCTGGCGGGGTCACGCGGCCCGCCTAAGGATTCCCAGGCGGGTCGCCTGGGGTCTGCAGGCCTAAAATTGTTTCAAACTTGGCAGCTTTGGTCCCTGACTTTGCACGCGATGTTTCGGCTAGTTATTTTGACTCGTAAACCCCCAAACTTGGTTTTTAAGAACCTTGGGACATTTACCAACATGGTAATGTCCTCGGATAACTTTGCGCTCAACCGAAAAGCCATGAAATTCGACGTTGACGCTTTTAACCCCTCAAGTACGGTTTTGGCCATAACTTTCTCATACGTTAACGAAACTTCACGAAATTTTTACCACATATTCTAGTGAGTATATTTTAGTATTACAAAGCTTCGGGTCTGCCAAAAGTTCACTCAGACGTATAAATTCAACATGTTGACACTTTTGGCCCCTATAGTTTGTAATTCCTCACTTTTGTGCAATTTCCGCGTTGTATGATCCATGAACCACCCGTTTAAGGTTATAAACATTATGTAGAGTTATCATAGAGTCTAATTATCCATTGTTGACACTTTGGACCCTTACGTTCCATAGTTTTCACCGTTTGTCACTTTTAGTCCCTCTAAAGTATGTTTTCACATACCGGAACCTTATGACACGTGTCAAGACATCATTGGACGAAATTTTTCGAGGTGTTACATCCTCACCCCCTTAAAAGAAATCTCGACCTCGAGATTTACTGAAATAAATGAGGATATTTTTCCTTCATCGTGGTTTCCACTTCCCACGTATATTCGGGACCTCTACGGGCATCCCATTTGACCTTAACTATAGGCACATGCTTCCTTCGAAGCTTCTTCACCTGTCGATCCTCAATCGACAATGGTTTTTCCACGAACATCAAACTTTCATCTACGTGTATATCTGTATGCGGTATAACCAGTGATTCGTCAGCGAAACCCTTCTTTAAATTACAGATGTAGAACACATTATGAATAGCGCTAAGTTCTTCAGGCAAGTTTAACTTGTAAGCGACTGACCCGATACGTTCGATAATCTCGAATGGTCCTATGTATCTTGGGCTTAGCTTGCCTTTCTTACCAAATCGCATCACACCTTTCCAGGGCGATACTTTGAGCAACACTTTTTCACCTACATCGAAGTGAAAATCTTTGCGCTTAGGATCCGCATAACTTTTCTGCCTATCCCTGGCAGCTTTCAAATGATCGCGAATCTGAACGATCTTGTCTGTCATCTCGAAACTGATTTCTGGTCCTGATAGTTGGACATCTCCAACTTCTGCCCAACATATAGGCAATCTACCTTTTCTACCGCATAAGGCCTCAAAAGGCGCGGCCCTAATACTAGTATGGTAGTTATTTTTATAGGAGAATTCTACCAAGGGTAGGCGGTTATCCCAACTGCCACCTAAATTAATCACACATGCTCGAAGCATGTCTTCCAATGTTTGGATGGTACGCTCACTCTGTCCGTCCATCTGCCAACCGTTATGTGATAGTGCTTCTTGACTTATTGGCGGAACATATTCCTTTAATCCTTAGGGTGCAATCCATCGCGAGCTCCACCAAGCTCCTTAAATAGGTTTTAGCTCATAAGTCATTTGACCTTGATATATTCGTTTACTTCGAATGGTTTCATATATTCAGAGCTTACTAGCCTGACAATTAACAGATTGGCACACCTTTCCAGGGTGATATCTTTTGTTGAACCTTATTTCTTAACAAGAACTTAGGAGGTTTGCTATTTCCATGAATCCTTGATTCTCTGCCGAATACTGGCAACTTATAGATGGTTATGGATTTGCTCGGTCTTATTCGTTGTTTCCAAGGCAACTTTTAGATCCTGATAATTGGACTTACCAATTTTCTGTTCTAGCAATAGATGTTTAACGTCTTATCTATACAAGGTCTCCCAAAGGAGCAGCGTTGATACTCATATAACAACTATTACCGAAAAGCTTATCTTAAGGCGATATGGTTATTCCAATCACTGCTTGACTAATCTCAAAGAATAGTTGTTCCTTACAGCTAGTCGAATAAATCGACGATCCTGGCAGCAATTTGGGGATTCCTAGTTATTGCCTAAATAGGGTTGCGGTAATCAATGCATAAGCAAGATGAACCGTCTTTCTTATTCACAAAAAAAATCGGAGTTCTTAGAACCTTGAATTTTGGCTTTACGAAACCTTATCCAAAACTTATTTATTTGGCTCTTAGTTCTTCCTATTTCGTTGGTAATAACAGATATAAGATTCTTACAATAACTGCAGCCCTAAGCGGGATGTTTGTCCTAACATCCTTTTGCCTCTCAGAAGGCAAACATGGTAATTCTTACAAAGAAGCTAATTATGACACATAGAGATGTCAGAGATTTCCGTATTCTCAGACTTTGGCTCATCTATCGCTGTCGGTGTCAGATAAATGACACATTCCCTTTACCATTGCAAAGATGCCCTAAGTAGAGATACTTATAAGGACATTTTTATATTGGATATCTCCTTTGAATACTGCTAGTCGACTTTAGTACAATATGACCATTGGGATATCTTCGGGGATCCCATGCATTAAACCTCCATACTGATCAGGCATGGAAGCAATCTATGGGACACACTAGGATACACAAATCCTCATATGGTACTCTTATCAAACATAGTTTGGCATTCGCAGACGATAGAAAACAATGAGAAAAATAATAAAATAAAATAAATAGTATATTGTCGTACTCTTTCTGGGGAAGAGTACTCCAGATTCTTATGAAAGGATTTTCTTCGAGGATGGGAGAGAGGTCATTAAAGATTCCATTGGTAACTTGTACCTCATATTTAATATATGAAGTCCTTATGAGTGTAATCCATAGTTTGCTAAGCTTATGGTTTGCTAAAGGTTCATTATCCCTTGCATCAATGTAAAAATACTTGTCAGTCGCTATCAATGCTAAACGGTAAAGGACGTACCTATTGCTATTATCGATGTGCACTGTCTCAGGAATTCAACCGGTAGTCTAGGCGTTTCCTTTCTTATCCTTTCCCGACCTAGCTGCTCCTTTCTTGGCAGCCTTAGGGCAATTAGTACTGATGTGCCCCTTTTCACCACAGCTGAAACAGTTTGCATCCTTCATGTCCCTACATTCATGGGACTGGTGGCCAGTTCTTTTACAGATGCCACATTGCTTTATCTTTTGGCTTAATCGACACTGCCCCCAATGTCTTCTTTTGCAGGTTTTGCATGTAGGCTTTTTGTTGGAATCCTGTTGGTTATTGTTGAGCTTGGATTTGCTTTTCTTAGGATTCTGAGAGTTATCCTCCTCCCTTTGTCTTTTGTCATTAGTTTCGTTCATGAACGACTTTTGTCTCACTACATCTAGAGTGAGTGACAAGGATAGATCTACAGCTGATCTGTAGTTGGTTGGCCTTGAAGCCTTAACATCCCCTTTTATTTCTGGTGCCAAACCACCGATGAAACGCGCAATGCGTTTTGGTTCCGGGGTGATTAAATAGGGTACTAGTCTAGATAGGGAGTTGAAGTCGGTAACATATTGCTGACAATTTAGGTTTTTCATTGTGAGAGTCAGAAAATCTGTCTCCACCTTTTCCACTTCGTGTTGTGGACAGTAGTTCTCTTTGATAAGGTCCACAAACTTGGACCATCCCATAAGGTATAGGGGAATTTTCCCCGTGGACTGCATTATGGCCTTCCACCATACAAGAGCCTCTCCTTTAAAAGATAGTGAAACAAATTTTACTACGTCCTTATCAGCACAATCGCTGATGTCCACAACCGTTTCCATTTCCTCAAGCCATTCCATAGCATCAATTGCTCCTTTTTCGCCATTGAAATCTCTGGGTTTGCATGAGATGAAATATTTGTAGGTGCACCCGCCCTCAGTTGAACGGGGCTTATCATAGAGTACTAACTCCTGAGGTTCGCTCTTTTCATCTGAAGAGTGAACGGAGCTCTCCTTTCGAGCTGATGTATGCGTTTCCGTATGGATCCTTGAGTGAGTGACACTCGGTTCCCTTTTGTTCTCAAGTACCTTATCCACAACTTCACTAATTGCTGCGCTAATCAAGTCCTGAAGAGTAGTGCCATTAACATTTATATTTATACTTGCATCCTTGTTTTTAGCCGCTGCACCGCTGTGCGCTTCGTCGGAAACCTCCATTCTGGAGGTTTGGTACTAACACCAAAATAACATATGCTTAGATGCAAGTTATTATGGAATCATCGTAATGGATGATTTATAAAGTCATGGTATTACTAAACCATAATGACTGTTTGGTTTATAACTTCCTTATAGTATGTAACTAGAAAGTATGTCAATTATAATTAGACTAGGTCAAAAAGGACCATCAATTTTGTTTATGGTTTGGACCGAGTCCATTACCTTTCGACTGGGGATCACCACGTCACAATTGTCCTTGTCATAACGACAATCTTTAGATAGTTGGGAGGCTTGACATGAAGGACATTAATAATCATAGGCCCGAAGCCTTGTCACAAAGGACATACAAAATATGGCACTTAAGGAATTAATATATAAGCTGCAATCTTATTGGATCAGAGATCTTAAGGTTCGAACATAGTTCTTCACCTTTGGACAGAGAGTCAAAGACTACAATCGTCATCTTTTGGAAAAATAATTTATTTTGCCACAAAGGCTAGTCAATGCACATCATTCTGACTAACTAGATGATTGTGAGCCCCAGAGGAGTCAGCCGTGGTAAAGCTTTGAAGGCTAACTAACCATGAAGTAATAGCTTACTTAATTATAGGAAATTGTCGAACTTGATAATTTAAATAGCCATGGTGCAAACAAACCATATAGGCCAATAGATAGTATTAAGTTTATTTGATCATGTTTTGCCTAGATTTTTAAATAAACCATCTTTGGCGTTTAAATGGAATAAATCCTTTATACTTACTAGACAGGGGACATAAGTCACGACTGTCAATGTCATAGCGACATCTTATATAGCACAACGGCTTGTTCCATAGGACTTTTCGATGGCACAGATGCCTTGTCACTAGGGAAATTTTTAATACATAATCAACGATTCCTCTGGATCGGAAAATTTCATAATTCATTGTCTTGACAAGAAGTTATGAAATAAAACTATCGTTTTCATGCATGCATCTTTGCCCGTAGGTATACATCCCAGGTGGATGTTTAGATGTGTACATCATGTTCGACGTTTATTAGCCATGATTCCTATCGATCATATAGGCTAATTAAGGGGTTTGGAAGCTCCTAATATAAAGGTGACAATCGTGATTTTATCGCATCACTGTTGTCGGGAATGTTAACACGTTTTCAAGTGTTAATCAGGATCTGAATCTCTTCTACACAGGTTTACCATCTTAGCAAGGTCTTCAATGATATTCAAGCTAGGTCAAACCTTTTAAGATTCTCTTTTAATACATACACTTAACAGAAAAGGAATAATATTTATTTTATTCAGGATTTTTATCATGAATCCTAATTTATAAGATAGTAATGGCACAAATGGCCTAGTCGAGTAGACAAGTTTAATTTATAAGCCATGATCTCTAAGAATCGAGGCATTACAATTTATCCTAGTTATAAAACATTACGGATATTGAGGTGGCACCAAGGCCTAGTCACAAGGACATTCATAAATTATAAGCTAGGATTTCAGAGGATCAAAGCCTTGAGGTTTAAACCTAGTTCATTACCTTTTTCTGACAGGGAGTCATAGGTTACGACTGTCTTTATTAAAATTTCTGGCCCGTGGGCCTATCAATTGACATCTCGTAAGATGTTAAGACATATAGTCATTGTACTGATGATACGTTCAGCGGTCACAGTAATGACATGACGCCCAGATTATCGTCTAGAGGGCTTTTGAGCATAGCTCACCCCCTTAGGACAGGGAATCTCAAAAGATTCACAACTGTCGATGTCGCAATCGGACAGTGTATTATAGCCCGTGGCACTTCATCCTTAAGGGATGATTATTTTACTTGCAGGGAATTTTAAATAAATCCCAATTTTCAAATTTATTACCCGTAGGCACTTCATCCTTAATGGATGGCTATTTTACTTGCAGGGAATTTTAAATAAATCCCAATTTTCAAATTTATTACCCGTAGGCACTTCATCCTTAATGGATGGCTATTTTACTTGCAGGGAATTTTAAATAAATCCCAATTTTCAAATTTGTCCTGTGTGATTTATATTGTATCACAATTTGCCCAGCATGTTAACACACTTTCAGATGTTAACATAAATTCGGAATCCTTTTGACAGGTTCTACCATCTTGGCCATGTCTGACGACACGTGGCTAGGTTTCACCCCTAAGATTCTCTTTTTAACATAACGCAGATCATTCCTAAGTTGAGACGTTAATTATGGATCTGAATCTAATTATGGAGATACCATCTTGGCTCTGTCTTAAATGACACCTGAGCTAGGTCTTGTCCCTTTTTAGATTTTGCCATCTTATAATAATGGTAGATCTTATAACAGAATTGTTATTTTAATTTACTTCATATATTATATTCATACATAATAATATAAATGAAATCTAGATAAAACATCCCAATGATGTTGTCCACTAAGGGACCAAAAGATAAATATCGTTATAAAGACTTTTAAGGAAACGATCTTCAGTAAAAGGAGTCTCTTCTTCATTTTTGTTCTGAATGTCCTCTCCTTGGTCGTATGTTAATCCTGGTCGCGGTACGAAGCTCAGCCTTCCCTAGGCTTCTAATGGGGAGAATTTTCCATTATAGCTTCTTTGCTTGACGACATATCAAGAATATATAGAATTGGAAACAAAAATTCTCCGAATAGAGATGAGGGTATTCCTATGTTAAGTCTAGACTCAGATGGTTAAGGAATGTGCTATTGTGTCATTGAGATTAAACACAAAAGGCTAGTGTTTAATTCACTCAATGTTGGCTCTGATACCAACCTGTCACACCCCGATCTCCACGTGTCCCCGGTGGGCCCGGTGTGGGGTATCGTGACGTAGTTGGCGTCATCATAGACAAACAACACAATATAATAATGCACAGCGGAAGCAAAAGATAAATATAATACGATCCGGATATAAAGTAATATCAAATATTACAACGGAAAGTAGAGGATCCACAGGCGGATCAAATAAAATAAGATAAATGTTCAACAGACTTTAGACGCCTAGAACTTGCAAGATTCCTTACTGACGCCCTGAGCAGCTTCCAGCCTATTACGTACTTGTACCTGTCACTTAGACTTTGGAAAATACGTCAGTTTTCACTGGTAAATACACTCAACTGACTCATTTGAAAAGAGTTTATGAAAATTGGTTTAGGCGCACAAGGCACAAAACTATTTTGACACTTGATTAAGATGCACAAGGCAAGATTAATCTTTTATACTTGGGACAAACTATATCTCATGTTATCAGTTTTACATAACTTGCTCTACATGCGGGGCCCGGTCCTATGCCGGTTCAAGATTAACCGACACACCACTATTCCCCTATTGGGAATCCCATATTGGGTATAATCAAATAATAAGCATAAAGCATCTGTCAGGTGTATGCCTACACCCCGTGCTTAGGTTGTGGCCATTGCAATTAATGAGTCAAGGATATCCAGGACACGGTCGCATTAACCCCCAATGTTTCAGTCAAGCAATACGAATTAAAACAGGTTATTTGAATTTCCCGACACATTGGTCTTCGAATCCCATACCTGACCATGCGGTATTTATATTACCGTATCCCAAGCCCGTAATAGGGAAAATAAGTTAAGAGTATTTACCTGAGCTAGCTCCTGTCTTAAATAGCAAGAATTATAATAACTCAGCCGTATTCACTTAAGTAAGCGTAGGTACAATTTACCGGAAGGCTCTAGTCTGGAACGATGGTATAAATAACCAATTAGAATACTAACGGGTCTTTAATTAAGCCTAAGCTTAGACCGGTTAGTTTTAAGGAAATATACGGTTCAAGCGCATGATTAAGTGAAGACCGGATAGAACGTGATTTAGACCCGACAAGTTTGAATACTTGTATAATATGGGTATACTAAATACACTCTGGATTTTGAGACAAAAATGATAACGTTTGTCCCGCTTCGGTCAATTTATGCAAACTAGTCACATAAACCGAACCGAGCGCTAAAAGAGCGTTACGGGTAGGTAAAGGAGTCATATGCAAGTTCCCTGAGATAATATGCTTTAAATATGATATAATATCAGCAAGTTATGTTCTATTATGCCCCGAATAAATTTAAACTCAATTTATGCCTCATAAGGGCATTTTGGTCATTTAAAAGATTATAAAAGAGTCAAATTAGAAATCTGAGTTCCGGGTCTGGTTTATACAGTAAATATACTTCATTTAACATATTATAACAGTAGGGTATGACCCATATACCAAACTTAACATTTAAAATTAAACTATGCACCGTAGGGGTATTTTAGTAATTTCACAAGGGCTAAAAATGCCAAAACTGGAAATCTGAGTTCAAATATTTATACTTACTGTTATTTTATAAAAATACACTAATTACATCAGTAGGTATGAGTCTTATATGTTTAAAATGAGTATAACGCCTATTATGCGTTAAAAACGCTAAAAATGCGATTTAGAGCCGTTTCCGGGTTTTCAAAAGAAAGCTGAGATTTTTATATTTCAGAATGCTCAAAATAATTTATTTAACATATAAAATCAGTAGAAAAAGGTTTCGGGTCAAAAGAATGTATAAAACTCATTTTATGGCTTAAACGGTCAAAACCGGCATTAACCGAATCGACTAAGCGACGTATGATCCGATCAGCCAAAAATTAAATAAAAATCATCAAAAATCCCAAAATAATATATAACATCAGTGGGTAAAAAGTTTTATACCAAAACGTGGCCTGAAATGGGTTATACGCAAAATGCGCCGATTATGTAATAATAAGATATAGTTTTACGCTATTGGCCATAACTCAAAATCTGGACCACCAACTGGTCACAAATTTTCGGTGCAAGTTTATATATTAGAAATAAAGATTTCTACTCTTTCACTTTTCCAAAAATCACGTTTTATATCAAAAAGGGCAAAATAGTCAACTTTATGCATAAATCGGAAACATGCAAATGAATCGGCTAAGCATAGACTCAAGATCAAAAATTCCAGAGAGTTTTACCAAATTAAAAATGGTTCAAAAATATGCTCTAATACAGATCTCAACATGCATGCACGGATCCGAATCGGTAGTCTACGAAAAAGTCAATTTATAAGACTTTCGGTTCCAATTCGTATTTATTCTAAAGATTGTCGAGTTGATTATGATAAAACACCTTCTTACATACATTATAAGTTATTTATGATGATCAAACAGATTGCATGTCCTCTACATTACCATTTGAGCTATTTTTCGCAAAAACGATTTCTGTTGACTTTTTAGAAACAACTTTGACTCGACAATTAGCATGCATAAAGTGGGAATCAGAGAATACCCTTTTGAGGGTTTGTTTCCCACATAAATACCAACATATCAGTGGTTTCAATTTGAGAAAAGACAGAGTAAAACTCGTTTAATCGAAAAGTCAAATAATAAGAACAACGGTTTGACTTTTAACAATTAATCAATGCAAGAACGAATTATAGAATGTTATGAAGGCTTACAAAGGTCCTAATGAAGCTTAGTTAACACTAGGAGGTGGCCTTGTCGTTGAGATTTGCTCCAGAAGTTCTTGAGAGTGTTCTTGCAAGTTGAGAGTTCTTGTTTACCACCAAGTGCCCAAAAATATGAGCTTGTGATCTGATTTAAGGAGGAATTTAGAGGTTGGGGATAGCATACTGTTGTCCTAGGCATGCAAGCATTTTTATTGGAGCAAAAGGAGGTGTTGCAAGCTGTTTACCACTTCAAATTCGGACCCAAATAGCAATTTTCGCGAAATTCTGATGCTGGCGGGGTCACGCGGCCCGCCTAAGGATTCCCAGGCGGGTCGCCTGGGGTCTGCAGGCCTAAAATTGTTTCAAACTTGGCAGCTTTGGTCCCTGACTTTGCCCGCGATGTTTCGGCTAGTTATTTTGACTCGTAAACCCCCAAACTTGGTTTTTAAGAACCTTGGGACATTTACCAACATGGTAATGTCCTCGGATAACTTTGCGCTCAACCGAAAAGCCATGAAATTCGACGTTGACGCTTTTAACCCCTCAAGTACGGTTTTGGCCATAACTTTCTCATACGTTAACGAAACTTCACGAAATTTTTACCACATATTCTAGTGAGTATATTTTAGTATTACAAAGCTTCGGGTCTGCCAAAAGTTCACTCAGACGTATAAATTCAACATGTTGACACTTTTGGCCCCTATAGTTTGTAATTCCTCACTTTTGTGCAATTTCCGCGTTGTATGATCCATGAACCACCCGTTTAAGGTTATTAACATTATGTAGAGTTATCATAGAGTCTAATTATCCATTGTTGACACTTTGGACCCTTACGTTCCATAGTTTTCACCGTTTGTCACTTTTAGTCCCTCTAAAGTATGTTTTCACAAACCGGAACCTTATGACACGTGTCAAGACATCATTGGACGAAATTTTTCGAGGTGTTACACCTTGGCAGGTGTGCGAAGATCAGTTCAGTAAGCGTTACTAGTCTAGTCGTGTCTTATCGTTCGGTTCTATCAGCTGAGTAGGTACAATAATTCAACAAATCCCATTCCCACCCGGGAACCCCATGCCTTGGCTGTGTGAACTCACCTTGGTTTGCTCGGTATGCTAAAGTTAAGTGCTCACAATTTTTCAGTCAAGTCCTATATTATGCACGTATGTTCAGTCAGTACATGTTCGTAAATTTCCACATATAACTAACATTACAGTAATATCACAGAGTGTGTTTAGCAGTTCACATCTTATGTCACGTAAGCGGTTAATCAAGTTCGTGCAAATTCCAGCTTTATATAAATGTTTCTCACAGTTTGTTCTAATATGTGTATTCATTAATATACATGACAAAGTTAACCACTTAACAGTATTATCATACACAACAGGAATAGTAAACTGACAAAGTTTGACAACTAGTAGAGTTAACAGAAGTAACGGATCAGTGTTCAAAATGTATGACTAAAACACATGCAACGAAATCATATTCTGTCAAAATCACAATGCATGGCGAAAACACTTAGTGGGCCGAAAATACTAGATGGGCCGAAATCACTTATAGCCGAAAACCATTTGGGGCGAAAACCAGTTGGGCTGAAAACACTATATGGGCCGAAATCACCTTAGCCGAAAACACCTAAGGTGATTTCGTTCATGTGATGTTTTCGTTGGGTGGGGGTTTTCGTCGAAGGCATCATCATCAACAGCAGCTACGAATAATCCAAGTAATCATATCACAGCTTATAACTTTTGTAACATAGGATCGTTCAACATCAATCATTAATCTATGGTAGCAGGTTGATATATATACAAATCTAAAAGCACATGTAACAAGCACATGCTTACTGACAGTTCTATTTAAATATGATAGCAATGGCCGACATAATTAAGTATAAGAGATCCTTATCATGCAATTCAATCACATGACCCAACTGACAATTGCCATACATTTGAAACATTGTGGCCGACATATGCAGTAATGATTATAAATAGGTTGCACATGCATAACCCCACACTCTTAGACCACACTTCTTATATGACTCCACTATTTTGATTGGACCAAAACTGATCTAGCCGACAACTCAACCAATGGGCACACAACAACAGTAACAATTCAATTTCAAAAACAATCACTCTAAATTAATAATAGGTTTCGCATGGCAGGATGATCATATGTAATTCTTTCAAGAGCACAACCAACAACATAACCATATACTTTCAGATCCAAAAACAATTAAACGTGGAAGTCACTAACCGAACTCAGAATGATCAACAAGAGATCTGGCTTCGAATGGGGGAAAGGGCTGCCGTAGACTTGAGGAAAAGAGTTAGGGTTTGATGATTAAAAGGTTCACGTAAAGGCTGTGAACGAAATATATAACAAGTAGCTATTGGGCTGAAGCCCATCTGGTGTTCGTTGGTCACATGATGGGCGAAAACACACCAAGTGTTTTCGTGAGTGAGTGATTTCATGAACGGGTGATTGGCAAGGATCCTAGTTTAATTAATTACACACAACACTCATACTAAGCATGTTATTATTAACACAACAATCTATATACAACACACTTATGATGCACACTAGAAATAAATATAATCATAACACTTTGCAAACGAGTACTGGGTTAAGTCGAGTAGGAACCTTGAAAACTCGGGTTGTCACATTATCCCCAACTTAGAAGAAATTTCGTCCCGAAATTTGGTACGTACCCACTGAGGAAGCTAGATAGGTTGCATCGTTCACTGGTTTTCCTGGGGTGTCACATCCTCCCCCCGTTGATCTGGAATTTCGTCCCGAAATTCCGTGGTAGTAGCTTCAGCCTCAGCAGTGGTTGTATTGGTTTCGAATAACTGGGGATACTTTTCTTTCATTTGGTCTTCGCGTTCCCAGGTGTACTCTGGGCCACGTCGGGAGTTCCAACGAACTCGAACAAGAGGGATTCTCTTGCTTTTGAGGACCTTAACATCCCGGTCCGTGATTTCAACTGGCTCCTCGACGAACTGCAACCGCTCGTCGATAGTGAGTTCCTTAAAAGGAACTATGAGGGTCTCATCTGACAGGCACTTCTTCAGATTCGACACGTGAAATACATTGTGAACTGCACCGAGTTCAGCTGGTAGGTTTAACTTGTAGGCCACTTTGCCTATTTTCTCAATGATCTCAAACGGTCCGACATACCGCGGATTTAGTTTGCCCCGTTTGCCAAAGCGAACCACACCCTTCCAGGGTGAGACTTTAAGTAAAACCCGGTCCCCGACCTGAAATTCCAACGGTTTCCTACGCTTATCCGCGTATGCTTTCTGACGGTCGCGTGCTACCGCCATGCGTTGTCGTATTTGTGCAATCTTTTCCGTGGCGTCCACTACAATCTCTGGACCCGTAATCTGACTATCCCCACCTCTGCCCAACAGAGAGGTGACCGGCATTTACGCCCGTACAATGCCTCGAATGGAGCGGCTTGAATGCTGGTGTGATAGCTGTTATTATATGAAAACTCCACCAGAGGGAGATGTTTTTCCCAACCGTTGCCGAAGTCAATAACACATGCCCGAAGCATGTCTTCAAGAGTTTGGATCGTTCGCTCAGACTGCCCATCCGTCTGAGGATGATATGCTGTGCTCATGTCTAACCGTGAGCCGAAAGATTTATGCATCGCTTGCCATAGCTCTGACGTGAATCGTGCATCCCGATCCGAAATGATGGAGGTGGGCACCCCGTGCCTCGAAACAACTTCCTTAAGATAAACGTCTGCGAGAGTGGAGAACTTATCCGTTTCCTTTATAGCCAGAAAGTGTGCAGACTTGGTGAGTCGATCCACGATCACCCATATGGTATCATTCCCGCGCTAGGATCTGGGTAGGCCTGTAACGAAATCCATGGAAATTTCTTCCCCTTTCCATTGCGGTATCTTGGGTTGCTGAAGTAGACCCGCTGGTTTCTGATATTCCACCTTGACTTTTGCACATGTCAAACACTTGTCGACGTAAGTAGCGATGTGGGCCTTCATACTAGGCCACCAGTATGTTGTTTTGAGATCGTGGTACATTTTATCCGACCCTGGATGTACCGAGTAGCGAGACTTGTGAGCTTCGTCCATTACCAGCTCGCGTAAACCGCCAAAAAGTGGGACCCAAATACGCCCCGTTACATAGTAGGCACCGTCTTCCTTTTGTTCCATTCGTTGCCTTGAGCCGCGTAAGGCTTCAGCCTTGACGTTTTCGGGTTTCAATGCTTCGATCTGAGCAGTTCGTATCTGTGCAGGAAGACTGGACTGAATAGTGAGCTGCAAAGCTCGTACGCGCCTAGGTAGAGTGTCTTTCCGGCTGAGAGCGTCAGCCACCACATTGGCTTTGCCTGGATGGTACTTGATAGCGCATTCGTAATCGTTCAGTAGTTCGACCCATCTTCGTTGTCGCATGTTCAAATCCTTTTGCTTAAGGATATGCTCGAGACTCCTGTGATCGGTGTAAATCGTGCACCTGGTACCGTACAGGTAGTGTCGCCATATCTTAAGCGCGAAAACAACAGCTCCCAGCTCTAAATCGTGCGTCGTATATTTCCGTTCATGAACTTTGAGTTGTCACGAAGCGTAGGCAATAACTTTATCCCGCTGCATCAATACACAACCAAGCCCCTGTATCGACGCGTCACAATAGACCACAAAATCATCCGTGCCCTCTGGCAATGAGAGAATAGGCGCGCTGCAAAGCCTATCCTTTAGGTACTGAAAAGCAGCTTCCTGGGAATCTCCCCAATGGTACGTGACACCTTTCTGTGTCAGTAGTGTAAGCGGCTGTGCGATCTTGGAGAAGTCTTTGATAAACCGTCTGTAGTAACCCGCCAAACCCAAGAATTGGCGTATTTCCGTTGGTGTACGTGGTGCAGGCCAGTTCCTGATCGAATCTACTTTGGATGGATCGACATGAATCCCATCCCTGTTTACCACATGGCCTAAGAAGTGGACTTCACGAAGCCAGAAGTCGCATTTAGAAAACTTGGCGTACAATTGCTCCTTTCGAAGAAGTTCCAAAATCAATCGTAGATGCTGCTCGTGCTCCTCCTGACTCTTGGAGTAGATCAGGATGTCGTCAATAAACACTATCACAAATTTGTCTAAGTACGGCTTGCACACCCTATTCATCAGATCCATAAATACGGCAGGCGCGTTCGTTAATCCGAATGGCATGACAAGAAACTCGTAGTGACCGTAACGAGTTCTGAAAGCGGTTTTAGAGACGTCCTCATCCCGGACTCTCAGCTGATGATACCCCGACCTCAAGTCTATCTTGGAGTAGTAACTCGACCCCTGCAACTGGTCGAATAAGTCGTCTATACGCGGAAGAGGATAACGGTTCTTCACCGTCACCTTGTTTAGTTCACGGTAGTCGATGCACATTCTGAACGTACCGTCTTTCTTCTTCACAAATAACACTGGAACTCCCCAAGGCGAAGAGCTTGGACGAATAAAGCCCTTTTCCAAGAGCTCTTGTAGTTGCTTTGACAGTTCTTCCAGTTCGGTTGGAGCTAAACGATACGGTGCGCGGGCTATTGGTGCTGCTCCAGGAGCTAACTCAATCTGGAATTCGACTTGGCGATGAGGCGGTAAACCGGGTAGATCTTCAGGAAACACCTGAGGAAAGTCACGTACAACTGGAATATCCTCCAGCTTCTTTTCCTTTGCTGATGCGTCAGTGACAAGTGCCAAGATTGCAGTGTGCCCCTTTCGTAAACATTTCTGCGCCTTTAAGAAAGAGATGATGCCAACCACAGCACCACTCTTGTCGCCTTGAACTTCAAGGGGTTCCTAACTAGAGCGAGGAATACGGATGATCTTTTCCTTGCATAAAATTTCTGCGTGATGCTGGGACAACCAATCCATACCGATGACAACGTCGAAACTACCCAAAACTATGGGTATAAGATCAATCGAGAAAGTCTGACCAGCTAAAACGATGCTACAACCCTTGATTACGTGTGCGGCTTCTACGCTCTTACCATTTGCTAACTCTACGACATGTTTAGTGTTTAGGGGTGTTGGTGTACGTTTTAATAGTTTACTCATTTTCAAGGACATATAACTTGTATCAGCACCCGAATCAAACAAGACAGTAACGTAAATATCGTCGAGAAGAAACTTACCCATAACCACATTGGGATCATTCACTGCGTCACCCCGACCTAGCACAAAAGCACGACCCCGAGCTTCGTTGCCATTGTTGTTGTTGTCTCCCCCGTTGTTGTTGTTGTTATTGTTCCCGTTGCCCTGATTGTTGTTGTTGCGATTCTGGTTCTGGTTAAGTTGAGGGCAATCACGTTTGTAGTGACCTTCAGCCCCACACTGGAAACATCCCCGGTTTCCACGCTGTGGCTGCTGCTGCTGTGGGTTCTGAGGAGCTGGTGGTGGGAGTTGCTGGTTCTGATTTGCTGGCCGTGAGCTTCTACAATCCTTTGCCTCATGAGCCGGCTTGAGGCATCTTTGACAACGTTCCCTGCGACACCTTCCACTGTGGTGTTTGTTGCACCTGTTACACCACGGGTGAGTTCCCCTATATCCACTCTGCCCCTGACTGCCTGATGATTGCTGATTCGGACTTTGGTAGTCGTTGGTGCGACGCTGCTATGTTTGGGACTGAACAGATACTGATCCCCTGCTGGAATCCCCATCCCACTTTCTTTTGTTCTCGCTGGGTGTGGCAGAAGTAGTAGCTGGAGTAGTAGTGGCAGTAGTGGTAGCACTGATGCGTTTTGGCAGGTTGTTCTGATCCACTGCTTGATCGGTGAGTCGGTGAGCAAGACGCTGAATGTCTTGGATATTGTTGAGGTTAGCCGACGTCACGTGGCTCTGAATCTCTGGCGCAAGCCCCTTAAGGTACAACTCGATGCGCTTAACCGGAGGGTCCACCATCGTTGGACATAAGATGGCCAGTTCATTTGACCGTTTCGTGTAAGCCTCTATCTCTGACCCCGTCATTTTCAAGTGGTATAGCTCATTCTCCAGCTTGTGGATGTCGTCTCGTCTGCAATACTCACGCTTAATCAATTCCTTGAAATCCTCCCAAGGTGTGGCGTTAGCAGCTGCCAACCCTAGGATCTGTACTTGCGCGTTCCACCAGGTGAGCGCAATCCCTTCCAACGTGCCAGTGGCATACTTGACCCTGCGTGCCTCAGGGCATTCGCACATTTCAAACACTGACTCTAGCTTCTCAAACCAATGGAGGAGTCCCACTGCCCCCTCGGTGCCACTGAAAGTACTTGGACGATAGTCCATGAAGTTCTTGAAAGTGCAGACAGGCTGCTGCGCGTGTTGACCTATTGTGTACGAATAGGACAAAGTTAAATACAAGAGTTAATGTAGGATCTAAAGATCCTAGTGTGAGTCTAAACTGCAGGGTACACTACCTGCTTGTGCAGCTGCAAGTGCCGCAGCAACTTGAGCTTGAACGAGAGCCTCTAGCTGGGCTTGAGTCATGTTAATTTGTCCAGACATGATCTTCATAGCAAATGCAACATGAGTTAGAGAGGTTCGCGAATAGAGCGATGACAGAAGAGTGTAAGCACATAGAGGTTCTTAGGCAATAAAAAGTAGTGAGCAAAAGTAAGGTAAGCATACTACGAGCAAAGTTCTATATAGTTCTAGCATGCAGGTAATAAACATAAACCTTATTACCTAGGATGTCGAGTCTTGCACGTGGAGCGAAGCGTCGTCGTGGATCATTGAGAGCACTGTTCTGGTTATAGTCTGGTTTTAATAAAAACGTTTTTCCCATATTAAAACCAAGTTCTCTATAACCAATGGCTCTGATACCAATCTGTCACACCCCCAAAAATCCACACGCAGAGTACCACCGCTTGGAGGCGTGACATGACCAGGATCAAGCCATCAATCATATTGAACATAGCATAATATAAATAAGATAGTTTGTAAAACCCAAATCAATACGATTGATGTTCCAAACCAAACATAGTATCAATAGCGGAAGCATAATAATGAAAATCCAAAGCAAAGTTATAAGTTCAATTGTTTAACATAATGTCTACGAACCGAATCCCACAACGACCTGCTCCTCCTTGTGCAAGCTCCATAAGTACCTAAGGTCCTGCAAGGCATGCAGCAGAGAGTCAACAACTAGTTGAGCGAGTTCACATTTAACAGTTCAGTAATAGTATAGTGTGAGTAATAGTATGTTCGTTCGTTATGTCATGTATCGTAATAGTTCCCATCGCGGCCTCCCAGGCAGGTATGCGAAGATTAGGGGATAACTATCCCAAGTATTCTAGACTAGGTTTATTTGTATCGCGGCCTACCAGGCAGGTGTGCGAAGATGTTAGTAAGTTTAGTTCGCGGCCTTCCAAAGGCAGGTGTGCGAAGTCAGTCATAATATCGCGGCCAACCCTTGGCAGGTGTGCGAAGATCAGTTCAGTAAGCGTTACTAGTCTAGTCGTGTCTTATCGTTCGGTTCTATCAGCTGAGTAGGTACAATAATTCAACAAATCCCATTCCCACCCGGGAACCCCATGCCTTGTCTGTGTGAACTCACCTTGGTTTGCTCGGTATGCTAAAGTTAAGTGCTCTCAATTTATCAGTCAAGTCCTATATTATGCACGTATGTTCAGTCAGTACATGTTCGTAAATTTCCACATATAACTAACATTACAGTAATATCACAGAGTGTGTTTAGCAGTTCACATCTTATGTCACGTAAGCGGTTAATCAAGTTCGTGCAAATTCCAGCTTTATATAAATGTTTCTCACAGTTTGTTCTAATATGTGTATTCATTAATATACATGACAAAGTTAACCACTTAACAGTATTATCATACACAACAGGAATAGTATACTGACAAATTTTGACAACTAGTAGAGTTAACAGAAGTAACGGATCAGTGTTCAAAATGTATGACTAAAACACATGCAACGAAATCATATTCTGTCAAAATCACAATGCATGGCGAAAACACTTAGTGGGCCGAAAATACTAGATGGGCCGAAATCACTTATAGCCGAAAACCATTTGGGGCGAAAACCAGTTGGGCTGAAAACACTATATGGGCCGAAATCACCTTAGCCGAAAACACCTAAGGTGATTTCGTTCATGTGATGTTTTCGTTGGGTGGGGGTTTTCGTCGAAGGCATCATCATCAACAGTAGCTACGAATAATCCAAGTAATCATATCACAGCTTATAACTTTTGTAACATAGGATCGTTCAACATCAATCATTAATCTATGGTAGCAGGTTGATATATATACAAATCTAAAAGCACATGTAACAAGCACATGCTTACTGACAGTTCTATTTAAATATGATAGCAATGGCCGACATAATTAAGTATAAGAGATCCTTATCATGCAATTCAATCACATGACCCAACTGACAATTGCCATACATTTGAAACATTCTGGCCGACATATGCAGTAATGATTATAAATAGGTTGCACATGCATAACCCCACACTCTTAGACCACACTTCTTATATGACTCCACTATTTTGATTGGACCAAAACTGATCTAGCCGACAACTCAACCAATGGGCACACAACAACAGTAACAATTCAATTTCAAAAACAATCACTCTAAATTAATAATAGGTTTCGCATGGCAGGATGATCATATGTAATTCTTTCAAGAGCACAACCAACAACATAACCATATACTTTCAGATCCAAAAACAATTAAACGTGGAAGTCACTAACCGAACTCAGAATGATCAACAAGAGATCTGGCTTCGAATGGGGGAAAGGGCTGCCGTAGACTTGAGGAAAAGAGTTAGGGTTTGACGATTAAAAGGTTCACGTAAAGGCTGTGAACGAAATATATAACAAGTAGCTATTGGGCTGAAGCCCATCTGGTGTTCGTTGGTCACATGATGGGCGAAAACACACCAAGTGTTTTCGTGAGTGAGTGATTTCGTGAACGGGTGATTGGCAAGGATCCTAGTTTAATTAATTATACACAACATTCATACTAAGCATGTTATTATTAACACAACAATCTATATACAACACACTTATGATGCACACTAGAAATAAATATAATCATAACACTTTGCAAACGAGTACTAGGTTAAGTCGAGTAGGAACCTTGAAAACTCGGGTTGTCACAGAAACCATCCTTCAATCCTCTTTCACCGTGAATATGTTCAGATCTATGCAAGATCTTTGTTTATTCATGTGGAAATCGTTCAGATCTGAGTTGTTCTTGGTAGATTGAAGCCAAAACATGAAGTTCATAGGAACTCCATGATGACATCACCCTAGAACACCTCAAATCCGCTGATTTCACAGTTAAAAGTTAAGATTCAAAAGATAGAAAGGTGGAGGAGTGCGTGTAGATCATGAAAGTACAAGATTTAGGTTGAAAACTTACAAGAATCGCGAGAAATCGAGAGAAAGAAGCTTAAGAGCGGTTGGGTCGAGTGAGAGGAGCTGTCACATCAAGTGATGTGACAGTTGGGGTATTTATAGGGTTTCCCAAAAAGGAAAGTGCATGGATAGGGTGGGTCACCGATCGGGTGGCTGTCCGATCGGGTGGCAATCCGATCAGATGGCAATCCGATCGGATGGCCATCCGATCAAGTTGTCACTCGATCGAATGGCTCCGACATGTAGAGTTTCGGCATTTTGTTTGTGCGTTGATTTTTGTGATGCGGTAATATTTACACATTAATCCCAACTACTATATCTAACATACAATCACTATACTTAACTTGCGTTTAGCGTTCGCGGTTCGATTGCGATAGAGTTTGCGATTGTGTTTCGATTAATCCACCACAATATACACATAAGTAAACATGCACAGATAACACACAGGTAACACACACATGTAAAACAATATACAAAATCTACTAATCCAGGCGCGAGTGCGATTTGTGATGCGATAAGCGATAAAGCGATAAACAGGAGATAAATATCGATAAACCTCGATTACTAACTAGTACTCCACATAATACAACTAAGGCGATAAAATACATAGATTATCTACAAGTCAAATAAGTCAAAACAGGAGTTGAGCAAGGAGTGACAGATCGCAATAAGCAATCTTTTCTTCCTTTGACTTCAATCTTGACTTTGACTTTGACTTCCGAAACACAGGGTGTTACAACCACCACCACCCGTCACCGCCAACCACCACCATCACTACCTTTCACCGCCAACCACCACCCACCACCAACACTGCTAACCACCACCCCACCACCCGCCACCACCGTTTACCACCCTACCACCATCGTCAACCACCACCACCCATCACCGCCGACTACCACCACCTACCATCAACACATCCAACCACCAGCTCCACTGCCAACAACCACCATCACCACCCACCAACATTTCATTGAGCACGTAATTGTTCACATGCGTAAATAGTCATTTTGCACAGTTATTTCATCAAAAAGTATATTGACAAACTCTTGATATTTCATTTCCGTATTTTGGTACATATCTAATTCTAATAAAAGAATTCAAATAATGTTACATGGCATTTTCTCTTTCAACTCATTGTCCAAATAATGCCACATGACATCAATTCACTAAAGATATTATTAATTAATTAACATCCAATTCTAATTTATGATTAAAAAATATATAAATTATCTATAATTTTGAAAACGTATGATATTATTACTTCTTAAAATGGATAAGCATATAGTTTGACTTACTTTATTTATTTTATTTTTTTGCGTAAATCAAATACAAATATAATTAAATGATATGTTTACCTTTGAGAAAAAATAATTGCTATTCTCTAAGAAACATGGTATTATATTACTAAAAGTGTTGTTTTTTATTATATATATATATATATATATATATTTCATATCAACACCACAAAAAAAATATGTAAAATAATAACACTTAGATTTGAGTTTATATATTAGAAATAATAAATTGAATTCATTATTTCAACTAAATAGGTTTGTTATAAATTTATCTATTAAATCTATTAATTCAAACAAAATTTTATTAATTAGTAATAATATTAATGAATTGAAAGAGAGAATATTATACGATTTAAATATTATATTAGAATTAGATATACCTACCACAATCCATCTCTATCACTACCATTTCGAGTCACCAACTCCATCTTAATTAAGAGTTAAAAGCTTTCTCATTATCATCTCAAAATTTTAAAGAAATTTTTATGTGTTCATTAGTTTTTTTCTTCGTCTCATTCCCCAAGATAAGTATGAGGTTTAAGAAACTTTTATGTGTTCATTAGTTTTTTTAGTAGTATTTGAAGATTTTTCATGGTTAGCTTTCTATTTCTAGATTATTTATAATTATATAATTCATGTTTTGTAAATCATAAATTCTAACTTACGTATTTAATTAAAATTAACAATAATTATCACATATTAGCCTCTTATGTTGTGTAAATTTATTTTCAGATGTTTTTCTTTAAATTTCAAAAAAAGAAATTAACATTTTACTTATACGGGTGGCTTTAGAAATTTTTATTTAGTTTTCATCATCTTTTACTTACATGATATATTTTTTTTATTTAACTTGTGTAATATACGTGTCTATAAACTAGTTGGGTAATGTAGTGAAGTGTGTTAGGAAAAAAAAACTTATAGCAATATCAACAGTTTTTTAATACTCTTCTTCTTCTAGCTTTATAGATTTGTTTCAATTGTATTTAAGCCTCCAATTTTAGCTTGATACAATAATTACAAAAAGACAGTCTTACATAAATGATTATACCAACAATTTTTTAATACTCTTCTTCTTCTAGCTTTATGTATTTGTTTCAATTGTATTTAAGCCTCGAATTTTAGCTTGATACAATAATTACATAAAGACAGTCTTACATAAATGACATAATCAGATGTCAGAGACGACTTGTACTAGTAGTCAGTACACAAACATCTCAACGGAATTGTACACAGACATTTCAAGTATTGCAATTAATGTTGAATAAACAGGCAATATCTTCAACAACATGAACTTACTCAACCTGTCTCATACATGGCTACCCTACACTTGAATAAATGTCTAAGCCATACACATTCAACTCAGTTGTCTAATATCTATGAAAAACGGACATGGTGCAAACCTCAACAAATTTGGGTACACACCCCACCCCCAATAAACTGTAAGCTCTTCAAAATTCCCCAAGCCTTACTGTTTTATGCAAACCTGTTAAGGAAATATTTGTGTGGTCCCTTTGTCACAACCACTTTCCTTATTTACATATTATCTTACCAAACCCTTCCTCATCCTTATTCTAGCTCAAAAACTTGTACATGTGTTATAGTTCTTTTATCACACATTGTTCTTTCATCTAGGCGTTTTATGGATGATGGAGATGACATCCACGATTCAACAAACAACGTAGATGACACAACAACATTAACGAAAACCATAACCATGAAGCAAGGTCGTCTCCGAAAATGTTAAAAAAACCTTGGGCCCTGAGCGAGATTAAAAAAACGGGCCCTACCCTAGTAAATCAAGAATTCAGGGTTGTTGTCGCGCCACTCAATAACCCTAGTAAAACAAGAATTCGGGGTATTTCGTTAACTTACGTTCCGTTGATCATTCGCATTATCATCCTCATAATTTTAAACTACTTTTTCCTGTTCCAATTGATGTCATTATTCACAATTTGAGCCTCAATCGGTTTGATTTAATGTTCATTCACTGATTTTGACGACTTCGATTTGTTTAGCGAACAATGACGTTAACCGTTGCCTGCTGAAAAGTAAAAAGGAGATCTATGTAAATTGTATTTGTTATATTTATGAGAATATTAGTAATTCGTGTTGTATTTGTATTTGTAAATTGTTAACTATTGGTGCTCAATTACGGTTTTCTGTTTCTAAATTTCGTTAGGAATTGTTCTGCATTGGTATATTGTGATATAGCTTGAATTTTGCTTCAGTTGAAACATGTTTTACATGCTTACTTGTGATTTTTTATCTCCTTATATAACCTAGCATGATTTATTTTATGATCTGCCTTTTTCCTGTTTGATCGTGTTATGAACTCGCATTAACTGACTAACCGTCCACAGTCACTCACAACAGTTTTTCCAGTTTCTTCTTCCTTTACTTGAAGTTTGTTATGGTTTGGTAGCTTCAAGAATCCGTTGTTTACGCGTTCAGTTACATAACAATACTTAGCCATTAGACTATTAAAGAGACACGAGGCACGCCTTTGATTCTGTGAACTAGTTAGCTTGGTCCTCAATTTTGAATGATGATGTTCCTTTTTTGTTAGATGATGATGATGAGGATATTAGTTTTGTAATTGCTTGATTTGCTGATTAGTGTTTAGTTTGAGTGATGATGTTCCTTTTTTGTTAGATGATGATGATGATGATGATGATATTAGTTTTGTAATTGTTGATTAGTGATTAGTTTGAGTGATGATGTTCCTTTTTTTGTTAGAATCAAAATGCCGAGAAACACAAGAAGAGTAATGCTCACCAGGACACCACCAAGAAGATGGATTGTGAATATTGTGATGCCTTCATTACCAATATCGCTTCTTTGTTGGCTGCACATAAAAAATTCGACTGCCCCGCGGTGAAAAGAAATCATGATACCGCCCCACTGGTGTTCTTGTCCCAAGCGTGAGCAAAACAATTCAGTTGTTGTTTGATCAAGTTTTTGTCTTTGTTGGTCCCGGTGGAGAGACTATTAAGTCTCTGCAAGCACAATCGGATACGAAGTTGACGATAACCAAAGGAGGTAGCCCTGATACAAGAATCTTGGAGATCACGGGAATGGCAGATTCAATTGCAATTGCGGAACAGTTGATCACCGACATCCTTGATGAGGTATATCTTAGTCTTTTGTGTTTTGTAAACTCTGTCATAGACTCATAGTATAATCTCTCATTATGCTTGTGTTTTTGTAAATGCAGGCCCAGAGTGGAAATTGTCGACGAGGGTCCCCGCTTGGGCTCCTCATCTGGACTCAATCCGTTTGAGTGGTGACTATGTTTGAGCCCATTTGGTCTTTCTCAGCAAGCTTAATTGTTTCCGGTGGGCCTAGTCTTGATAAGCCCATTAGGGTTATGGCCCAAGAATCTTGCTATATAAAAGAGTTCATTCTTCTCAAGAAGATCAGGTTATCTCCTCCCTCCCTCTCTTACAACACCTGCTCTCTTTCTCTCTCTGAATTATACCATTTCCTTGCACTTATAATTATCATTGCCATACATGATACTGACTTGAGCGTCACAGTGCCTTCGGGGTAAACCCACTCGGGCCCTCTAACTAGATTTTCATGTGGCTGCAGCCCAAGACCAGACACCCCGTAAGAGGAACCGTCACCATGACGACAAGAGGAAGAATCTGAACCAGATCTCACTGAATCTAAGGTTAGTAACGCCAAGTCGTTCTAATCATGGATTCGACATTGGCGCCATCCGTGGGACCAAGTACGAGTGTGTCTTGGTCTCGTCATACAAACGGTCAGATCTGTCTGCGTAACCTACACGATGTTCAGATCTGCACTCTTAGCTCTGGTCACCAGGTTCCAAACCTCGCACCCTTTGTATCTCCGTCTATTTGAAGTGCAGTAAGAAACTTCTTAAATCTCTTTACTCTTGAGATGAAATGTTTATGTTTGATAATTCAATAAACAGACTGAAACACAAAGTAGTATTCTTATTAATTGTTTAATGCCTAAATTGAAGTAGCATTTCATTCGCTGACATGAAAACGTTCGAAGATCTAAGAGGAAAGGGTTTTTCTCTTTAAAAAAATGGAAGTTACAAGTACATTTACATAAGGTACAAGTGCGTTTTTCCATTAGAAGCCTACACAGAGATCTAGAAGTAAAGTCACGGGTCTTTGATTTTTGGGGAAACTCTTCTTAGTGAACAAGATAACGAAGCTGTGAGTAAAATTTTACTCATGAAAAATAAAAAAACCAGAAAAAAGAGGGTTTAAGTTTATTGAAATTATAGTCCCAAAAGAGTACGAGCTAGTCTTTGGTGAAAAGACGTACCTACAAAGATATTAAAGATAAAAGAGAAGCTGCTCTTGCAAAGGAATCATGACCCCCCCCCCCGGTTGTTCCTGTCCCAACCATGAGCAACACAATTCAGCTGTTGTTTAATCAAGTTTTTGTCCTTGTCGGTCCCGATTAGGGATGTAAACGAACCGAACGAACATGAACAAGACCATGTTCGTGTTCGTTCGTTAAGGAAATTAACATGTTTGTGAACTGTTCACAAACGCATACCGAACATAAGTTTATGTTCGTGTTCGTTCGTTAAGAAAATTCAGTTGTTCACGAACAGTTCGTGAACACTGGTCTCGAACACAAACGAAAGCAAACGAGCATTTAACTTGAAAATAAAAAATAAAAACATTGTTATCCTTTAATATTGGATGTAAGTAGTTAAATACAACCATCAAATGATAAATCAAAACACAAGAAGTCTAATACACCACCAAACATCGAATCAAGTTTAACTAACTTAGACATAATTATCCCAAAAATGTCTTAGAATGTCCAAATTTTAGCTAACTTAGAAAAAAAATAGGGTTTCAAGTTTTCAACATGTAAAGGTTTATTACTTATTATATTTTTAATATAATTAAACGAATATGAACTAACGTAAACGAACGAACATAACCGAACATATTACCGAACGTTCACGAACGCAGTTGAACGAACGAGACCCGTGTTCATGTTCGTTCGCTAAGCTAATCGAACGGAAATTTTTGTTCGTGTTCGTTTGTTAAGCTAATCGAACGAACATAAACGAACTTCCCGCCGAACAGTTCATGAACTGTTCGCTGAATGTTCGGTTCGTTTACAGCCCTAGTCCCGATGGAGAGACTATTAAGTCTCTGCAAGCGCAATTAGATATGAAGTTGATGATAACCAAGGGAGGTAGTCCTGATACAAGAATCTTGGAGATCACGAGAACGGCAGATTCAATTGCAATTGCGGAACACTTGATCGCTGTTAGTGCACTTGTGTCTGTACTTTGTCTGTATTTTGTAATGATATAAAACGATGTCTTTTGTTAGTCTTGTTTACGTCATTTATTGGTTTGTATATGTGTTTGAATGTAAGTTTGACCAAGTCAACCATCCTCCTGGTTTGACTTGGCCAAACAGTCAACACTCAGTTTGTAAGTTTGATTGCTTCGAAGGATGTCATCGAAGGATTGTTTATATCCTTCGATGACCTCGAAGGATAACCTTCGATGGATACAAATGGACCTCGAAGGATATACCATCCTTCGAGGTATATGTGGATCCTTCGGAAGGTTTCTGGTCGATAGATGATCTTTCGACAGACATTCTGATCCTTCGACACAATCTATCTGTTATGGGTATATATACCCATGTATGGGTTCATTTCACAAAAGACATCCGAAAATAGTTAGACAGTGTTTTGTGAGTGAACCAAGTCTTGTAGAGAGCATTTTCAGTTTGGTCAAGGGCTGTAACCGTGTCCACTGAAATACAAGAGAAAACTTTGATATCTTGTGTGTCTACTCTTTCTCTTGTAGCTTGTGTTTCTCTTATAAACTATCGGTTTGCATTCTAGCTTGGATTCCGCACTTGCTAGAGTGTTAAACATAACAAGGATAAGGTTTAACCTCAACCTCCGAGGGACCTACAAGTGGTATCAGAGCCGTGGCTCTTTTGCTTGTTAAAAACCGAGTTTATACAAGACTTTGGAGTGTTTGGACAAAACTCACTTGGTTTAGCACCCGTCTTTAGTGTTTTTCTTGGATTTCTTGACGTAAAAACGTGATCTAAACTAACCGGGTGTGTTAAAGGAAGGTTTGGGTAACTTAAAATCTTGTTTTAAAAGGTTTGGTAATTTCCGGCCAAAATTCCGGCTTACTCCGGTGACCGGTTTCTGGATAAGAACCTTCTATTTTAGGCAATTTTTTATTAGTCAAATCTGAGTTGGTGAAAAGGTAAGGTCTGAACATACCTTCTGCCGAAAGTTGTCCACCAACCAATCACCTTTTTCACCAACCTGTCACCTTTTGTCAACTGTGTCAGATCTGTTCGAAAGATATCCTTCAAAGTCGAAAGACTATCTTTCGATCAAAGGAGGTTCGACAGATATTCATCCTTCGAACATCCTTCGAAGTCTGTGAGTTATCTTTCGAGCCAAGGAATTTTTTCGAAGGATATATTGTTCGAGCTACTGTTACTATTCGAAAGATAAGGATCCTTCGTCTTGGAGAATATTTCGAAATTATTGTTCGAAATTCAACAGTGATCTTTCGAACACTGTTGATCCTTCGAACAAGTATTATCTTTCGATCCTTATCTGTTTAAGTTTAACAGTTTGTGTTTTTCAGGTCTTTCGATCAAGGATCTTTCGGCTGTTTGTTATCATTCAAGTTTTTAACATAGTTTGTGAAAATTAATTTTTCAAATTTTAAATCAATTTTCACTTAATATATTAATTTTCATAAAATGGGAACAAACGGTCAGTGGGATCCAACCGCGTGGACTACAACAACTTTGACTCCACAGTCATCAGCTACGCAATCATCAGCTACACAATCTGCGTCAGATTTCAACAAAACTGCATGGATGCAGGCTATTGCCCCACCTCAAGCTGCAATGATAACTGCAAATCAATGGGCATTGGTCACAAACCAAAGCAGCAGCATTCAAGCAATGATGCAGAACGACAGTGAAACTGGTACAAGCACAAAACCGCCAAAGCTAAATCACATCAATGATTGGGGATGGTGGAAAGAAAGGCTGAGAACTTATGTTCAGGGGCAAGGTCAAGATCTATGGATGTGTTTCTTCACCCCATTTGAAAATGAGTTGGAAGTTGCAGGATCTAATCCAGAAACTTACAGCACTATGTCTGATGATGATAAGAAGAAATTTGAGTTAGAAAAGAAAGCATTCATGATTCTCACACAAGCTCTTCACAGAGACATTTACCACCAGTTTGTTTACTGCACGACTACTAAAAGCTTGTGGGATATGCTCACGTTACGATTTGAAGGAAATGCTCAATCTAGAAAGATCAAGCAAGAATTACTGAAGAAAGAGTTTGAAGGATTCACGTGTATGGAGAATGAGACTTTGGCAGAGTTATCTACAAGGTTCCATCACTTGTTGAGCGAGATGTTTGCTTTTAGAGTCACTGCCACTCCACAAGAAATGGTGAAGAGATTTGCTGATAGCTTACTATCAAAGTAGAGCAGTTTTCTTGAAATTCTCAAAGAAAATGGTGTTCTAGATACAATCACCGTTTATGAGTTAATTCAAAGATTGGAGAACAAGGATGTAGAAGAAAAGCTTAAAGCAAAAAGAACACTAACTCCTCAAAATCCAGAGATGTACTATGGGATTGCAGGAGGTATCAGTGGAGAAAAACCAGCCTCTCAACACGCGAAGCTTCAAACAGCTTTCATCTCAAACACCGGACCTTCCACAACAAATCAGTTTGATCCTTCAGCATACACGATGATGTATTCAAGACCAGATTCTTCGTCTCAACAACAACAGACAGCTCAGCAATTCACACCACCGCCTTTCTTAGACCCAAGCAGAGCTCAGCAGCAACAACCGCAACAGCAAGGGTTCTATGGAAACTCTTCAAACTTTCAAGCAAGTTCCAATCCGAACACAGTCAGATTAGACACTTCCAACTTTTCCAAAGTCACTGTCGAAATAGCCAAGGAGCATATGGAGATGTTGAATACCTTGGTTAGTGCTTATTGTGGATTAGTTGCAGGTCAGATTGGGAATATCAATCTAACCAATGAAGATTATCAGCAAGTGGATAAAGAAGAGTTTGAAATGATGGATATCAAATGGGCTCTTGCTAGTGCAATTCGAAGAGCAAAGGAGTTTATGGAAAGGACGGGGAGAACCAACTTGGAAAGCAACAACAACACCAAGTATGGTTTTGACAAGAATGCTGTCACTTGCTTTAATTGTGGTGAAAAGGGTCACTTCAAGCGGGAGTGTCAGAAGCCACCTAAGCAAGGAAATCAGAATCCCTTCAGGAATCAAGGACAGCCACAACAGCAACAGAACAACAATACTGTCAGATCAATAGTTCCTGTTGGAGGAAATGCATCTGGATCCACAAACACTAATCCCCACAGAGGATTGGTTGTTCAAGCTGATGAAATTTGTAACTGGAACCTTCAGCTTGGAGAAGGAGGAAGTGGTGGAACAGCATGCTATGCTAAAGTGATTGAGAAGGTAGTGGAACCCGTGTCTGCTGGTGAATCTTCAGAAGATGAAGATAGTTCGGGTTATAGTGGGAGCATGGATGGGGAATCACTTGATGCTGGTGATTTATCAAGTGATGCTTTAGATTTGGAGGTTGATGAGCTTTTGGCTGAAGCTGAAGCATTATGCAAGAGGAGATCTATTCTTTGCCAGAAATCTGCTGGAACTTCCGAGAAGCTTGCTCAGTTTTTCTCTGAAGATGGATCTTTTTCTTTTCATACAGCCTTTATGGCTCACGTAGAAGGTCAAACTTCTCAGGTATGTGATACTAATTCTGACTCTATTTCTGCTCCTATTGAATGTGCAAAGTGTTTAGAATATGCAGAAAAGGAAATTCAGTTTGAAATCACACACAAACACAATCAAGAATTGATTGTAGATCTTTCTAAAGCAACTGAAGCTAACATGTTTTTAACCAGAAATGAAAAGGAATTTAAAGCAACAATTGCGTCATTAAGACATGATGTTTCAGAATTACAAAAGGTTGTTTTACGAAAACAACATGCTAACAATAATCTTATGACACAATTGAAAAGCAAATGGTAGAGTTAGCAACAGCTCGATGTGAATGTGAGACAATTAAGCAGAAATTGGAAAGTTATTCCAATTCCCGCTATGTATTGGATCACATCATTGACGTTCAAAAGAAAAAGGGGGATGCAAAATGTATTGGATTCAAATCATGCCCTCCCCCAATGAACCACAATTACTCCAAATTGCCTGATGACGAGGATATGCCCCGTTTTGAACCTACTGTGCCACTCGGTCTAGATGACTTTGCAGCAGGCCTCGGGTTCACAACTGGTACATCATCCTCGGGTCAATCAGAATCTGAGAATGTGACAGATTCATCGTGTATTAAGGAACAGAGTCCTCCCATTATTGAGGATGCTGATTCTTCGGACGATGAATCTGAAGAAATTGTGAAACAACAGTCTAACTCGGTTACAACAGATATTCCTATCGAGAATCACATTCTGTGTGATCCACCAGTGAAACCGAGTAAGACTGGAATGTCAAAAGCAATGGAATCCCTTGTAGTTAGCTCTGAATGGAATAACTTGTTGTATACGCTCAAAGGAGATAGCAAAATCTACTCTAACAAAGATTTTCCAATTAAAAATGTAAATCAAGATTTAATTGAGCAAATTTTTGAAGGATGCACTGATAAGTTTTTGGGGAACAAAAGTGGCAAAGTTACAGTCACTCAATGTGATCCAATTCCGTGTGAACAAATTAGAAAACAATACGGAAACCAAAAACTACCAATTGAGCGAAAACAACAAGTCAACTCCGGAAAGGGTAAGGTACAGGGAAAGAAGGCTCAGAACAAGAATGTTCAAGCACCTAAAGTTCAGCAGCCTAAGACTGAACAACCAAAGGTTCAACAACCTAAAGTTGAACAGTCTAAGGCTGCACAACCTAAAATTCAACAATCAAGGGTTGAGCAACCTAAGGTTCAACAACAAAAGGTGCAAAACAAAAGAGCTCCTGTTAAGAAACAAAAACCAAAAATGAACTTTGTTGGATCAACTGGTTCAGACAAACTTGAAACATTTCAGGATAAATCTAACGTTGATTTTGTAAAACAAGTTAGAATTTTAAAACGAAATGATCAAAATAATTACACCCAACACACCAACGGATGTGATTTAGGTCCTAGTACGTCTAGATCACAAAGTTCATTGTCTGGTTCTTCGTCTGGTCATCAACATGTTTCTCCGAGGTTTGTAGAGCGGAGAACATGTTTTGAATGTGGCACAGTTGGGCATATTGTAAGATATTGCCCATACCTGCAAAAGCTGAAGTCAAAAACGAGTGCTCCCCAAGAAATCAATTACCAAAAACGACCAGTTTCCCCGAAACAGGACCCACGTGTCTTGAAAGAAAGGGAAAAGAAGCTAAAGCAAAAGAATCAAAAGGTCATTGAAAAGGCCTTAAAATCAGAGGTCAAAGAAGAAAAACCTGTACAAGCAAAATCTGAAACTGTAAAACCAGTAAATGCTAAAACAATAAATTCAAATACTGGTAAACGACAAACAGCTTGGAAGCAAAAGCAGGTAATTCAATCAGGGGGAGCACCACAGGTTCTTTTTCCTAATCATCAAGTGATTGAGATCACTTTCCTTGATGATCAAGGACGACCCAAGTCCACAAAGGCTTGGGTCCCCCTCTCAAACTGATAAGTTAGTTGCATGTGCAGGCAGCTCCAGGAGGAACTATTAATAGTCATTGGATTGTTGATAGTGGGGCTTCCAGGCACATGACGGGCGACTATCGTCTTCTTTTCGATGTGCGAAGTATAAGAGGAGGATATGTTGCGTTTGCTGGAGACAAAGGAGGGTATATCACCGGCGAGGGAATGATCTCAAATGGAATTGTGAGTTTCGACAAAATCAATTATGTGCAACAGTTGGATCACAATCTCCTGAGTGTTTCTCAGATCTGCGACAAGAAGTTCACCGTGCATTTTGATGATGCCGGTTGTTATGTGCTGAAGCCAGGATTCAAGATTCCCGCAGAATGGATTCTCTTATCAGCACCAAGAGTTAATGATTTGTATGTCCTTGATATGAGCCAAGCAATAACTCAGTCCAAACAAGTTACTTGCTTTATTTCAAAAGCCACTGAAAAGGAGACGATCTCTTGGCACAGACGGATGGGTCATATTCACCTCAGAAAAATGAATCACCTTGTCAAAAACAATTTGGTGAGAGGTGTCAATGTGAAGAATTTTCAACTTCAAGATGTCTGTGTGCCGTGTCAGAAAGGGAAGCAAATCAAGAAATCACATCCATTGAAGAAGGTTAACACTGTAAACATGCCACTCGAACGTCTGCATATGGACCTTTTCGGCCCAGTCAAACACAAGAGTGTGCACGGGGAGGTTTTCTGCTTGGTAGTTACTGATGACTATTCAAGATTTTCATGGGTTGACTTCATGGTCCACAAGAGCGAGACTCCAGAAATTCTAAAGAATTTGATCACCTTGTTGGAAAATCTTTATAATCTAAAGGTGAGGCGAATTCGAAGCGACAACGGAACCGAGTTCAAAAACAGGGTTATGGATGAATTTTGCACTGCAAAAGGAATCCTTCATGAATACAGTTCTCGGTACACGCCACAACAGAACGGAGTCGCTGAAAGAAAGAACAGAACCTTAATTGAGACTGCAAGAACCATGTTGGTTGAGTCTCAGCTTCCAGTTCGATTCTGGACTGAAGCTGTTGCCTCGGCCTGCTACACGTTAAACAGGGTTCTCACAGTGAAAAGACATGGCAAAACGTGCTTCGAACTCCTACACAAGAAGACTCCTGATTTGGAATATCTAGAACCTTTTGGTGCACCATGTACCATGATTGAGCCTGACGGGAAGTTTGGTGCCAAAGCTATCGAAGGTTACTTTCTTGGGTATGCCACTCCTAATCTGCGAGTATGGAACCTAACTACCAAGAAGATTGAAGAATGGGGTGAAGTAAGAGTTCAAAGATATTCTAATCCACCGAAGCCTTCTGGAGATCCATGGATGTTCGATTATGATGGTCTTTTCGACTCATTCAATCTGCCGACATTTGATGATGACAATGCAATTGCTCAAATGTTGTCTGAAAGCGAGAATGCGACTGGCTCTCAGTTAGCTCGCCCAATCATTGTTGACTCACAAGCATCTTCTTCTATCAACAATCTCGTTTCAAATGAGGTGTTTAATGATGCTGTCGATTACAATTTGTCATCGGAAGATGAGGAGTATGTTGATGCAAATGATGGTGAAGCACCGCGTCCGGTTCAAGGTACTTCAGAAGCAACGGATCCAGTGTCTGCGCCAATTATCCAAGAAGAAAATGCATCATCTTCTACAACTCAACAGCTTCAGAATGATATCGGGAAATTAAATATCAATAACTTGAGGTCAAATGTTGAAATTCCTCCAGTTTCTGAAACCCGAATTCATAACATTCATCCTCAGCAGAATATTATAGGTGATGTTCTCAGTGGTGTAAGGACAAGGAATCAAATCAGAAATAACGAAAATGCTGGATTGTATGCTGAGATACGAGAATCGGGACAACAAAATGATTGGTCTTTCGCCTGCTATGTTAGCCAAGAAGAGCCTAGATCTTGGAAGGAGGCATTGAAAGATGATTCCTGGGTGGAAGCCATGCAAGAAGAACTTCAGCAGTTCGAGAAGTTGGGCGTATGGAAATTGGTTGATAGGCCCGACAACTACAAGAAGATCGGAACTCGTTGGGTGTTTAAGTGCAAGAAGGACGACCATGGGATTGTTGTCCGAAACAAAGCAAGGTTAGTTGTTCAAGGCTTCAGTCAGATCGAAGGTATTGACTACAATGAAGTGTATGCACCTGTTGCACGTCTGGAGGCTATTAGAATCTTTCTAGCCTATGCATCCTTCAAGAAATTCAAGGTGTACCAGATGGATGTTAAAAGTGCTTTTCTTCACGGAGTAGTCGAAGAGGAAGTATTTGTCGAGCAACCACCGGGGTTTGAAGATCCATTACATCCTGACAGAGTTTTACTGCTTAACAAGGCGTTATATGGTCTTCATCAAGCGCCTCGAGCCTGGTATGAGACACTGTCTACCTACCTGCTGAACAACGGGTTTAGACGGGGTTTGATCGATTGTACCCTCTTCATCAAAGAAAAAGGTGAAGATCTTCTGTTGGTACAAGTGTATGTCGATGACATTATCTTTGGTTCTACTGATGATAAGTTATGCAAGGAATTTGAGAAGGTGATGCAAGATCGATTCGAGATGAGTGCGATGGGTGAAATGACGTTCTTCTTGGGTTTGCAAGTTAATCAGTCCGAATCTGGAATTTTTATCCATCAAACCAAGTACGTCGGAGACATCTTGAGCCGGTTCCAGATGTCCGATTCAAGGCCAATTTCTACACCTCTTCCGCAGAATCACGGGATTACTCCAGATGAGAAAGGGGATGCTGTAGACTCTTCACTTTATCGTGCTATGATTGGATCTTTAATGTATCTCACCGCATCAAGACCCGACATTATGTATCCAACGTGCCTTCTCGCCAGATACCAAGCCAATCCGAAGGTCTCTCACTATGCTGCTGTCAAAAGGATTTTTCGTTATCTGAAGGGTTGCCCTAACACCGGGTTATGGTATCCTAAGGATGATAACTTCGATCTCAAGGCTTACAGTGATTCTGATTTCAGCGGCTGCAAGAAAGATGGCAAATCAACTACAGCAGGATGTCAGTTCTTAGGCAATCGCCTAGTCACTTGGCAATGCAAGAAGCAGACATGTGTGGCTACATCTACATGTGAAGCGGAATACATTGCTGCGTCTAGTTGCTGCTCCCAGGTTCTATGGATCCAACAACAGATGCGGGACTACGGTTTTGAATTCCTAACTACTCCTATTTATGTTGATAATGAAGTTGCTTTACAGATCACTAGAAATCCTGTACAGCACTCAAAAACGAAGCACATCGATATTAAATATCACATCATACGTGATTGCTTTGAAAAGAGACTTATCGATGTGGTTCACATTCATACCGATCACCAACGTGCCGACCTTTTTACCAAAGCATTTGATAAATCAAGATTCGATTATTTACTTTTGGTAAACGGCATAAAGGTGAAGCAAGAGTAACCGACATCAGGAAATCGTTTTTGTAAATATTTTTCTAAAACCAAAAATCCAAAAATATGTCTTTACTTTATTTTATTTTTGAATTTTAGGGGGAGAAAGTTTCAAGAAAAATACAAAGACACTGAAAAATCACAAAAATACAAAAATATGTCTTTAATTTATTTACTTTCTGCATTTAAGGGGGAGAAAATTCAGAAAAACACAAAAACAATAGAAAATCAAAAATGAGTTTCTTGGTAATATAAGAGAAAATGATATTACATCAGAGGTCGGTTGAAACATGTTTCTAGAAATCAAAAGAAAAAGAAAATGATAAGTAGCTCTACTAATGATGTACCGGTAGACTCACGATCATTTTAAAGTATGCAGGGGATATAAACATAACGAACTGAAAACCGCGTGGGAACCGCTCATTGGCATATGGTCTTGGTACCGAAATTTCGTTTGATAGATTGCCGAGGTTCTGAGATATTCGGGGTTTATGCTATTTATCATCTGGGTATCATGGTTGTTTCTATAAAAGACAAAGTCTTAGTTCTTCCATGATACCATACATACGTGTACATAAATTCATACTGCATTCGACCTCAATAAGTGATAAACAATCACATGTCCATACAAAATAAGTGATAAAATATCACATTTATCCGGGAGTCAACTTCGTCTCTCTGCTGTACGGAAGTACTGACCTGTTCACGGACTTGCTCCTGTGCCCTCATGCATCGAAAATCAAGTTCCTCATCAATAAGTGATTCTATCACATAGGGCTTGTTTTCAAATCAAATAAGTGACTTGTTCACATTTTATATACGTTAAAAACGGATGATAAATGGTATACTCCCCAGTAAGATGAACTCTCGTGCATACCTTGATACGGGAATGTGTCGTGAGTGGATGAACACCGGTCGGTAAGTATAAATCATACCTTAAATGTATCTCATTGTATTATGATTATACTTGATCGTTGAGTTTAAGTGGATAACAATATCGGTAATTGTGGTAGAATACTTATCCACTTCTGTAAAAGAATTTTAAAAGGAAATGTGTTTTGACAAAAGACCGCAAGCTGATATGATTCTCTTCGCCAGAAACTCGCAAAAATATTGTTGTCTTTGTATATATTTATTTACTGCTTAATTTTTATTGTCTTATTTTAAACAGTTTTGTCGTTTGGTGCATATCAGCACGACATTAGCGGTGATGTCGTTTGATAACATTCAAAGGATATTAAAATTGTTGTCTTTTATTTTATCAAAACTTAAAATCCAAAAAGATTTTCAATTTAATATTATTTTTGATTAACTGATGTTGGTGCTAGATCCGATACCTGGCAAGCCGAGATACTTCATAAAACTAACCTTTGCAGAACTTCATAACGGACAATTTTTCAAAATGGTCAATTCTGAAAACCTCTAAATTTTTGAAGGGTTTGAATTGGAAATTCCCAAAAATCCAAAGTGTTGGTGGAAATCTGATCCTTCGAGGAAGCAATGGCCCTCGAAAGATCAGATAGTCAATGAAAGTCAATCATCTCAGTCGAAAGATGAATTGGTCAACGAAGGATTTGACCAATTTGATCTTTCGAGCTGATCAGACCTTGTTGAAAGATGGATAAGGTTGAAAGATATCCTTCGAGGATTCCCACAAATATCTGGTATCCTTCGATCCAGATCTTTCAAATATCTGGTATCTTTCGATCCAGATATGGATCCTTCGACCCAAAGCTGATCTTTCGAAACACCTTTTCATCTTTCGAAAGGTCATTGATCCTTCGAGACGGTTCGACTTTCGAGGTCAGAGTATAAAAGGTGTCATCTTCTTCATTTCAACATAACAGTTTCAAAATTCATCACTCAAAACCCTCTGTTTATCCCGAAACTCTGCCAAAATCAAAACAAGTTAAAATATCAGGATTTTTATATAACATTCGGTAGGATATCCTGAATCTCTTAACAAACAACATTATGAAATCTTTAATTGATCATGTTATATTACCTTTATTGTTTTCAGTTTATGAAAATCATGAATAAAAGGTGTTTTATATCCAATGTGTTAATGTTGCAAGCATAGTGTTAGGTTTTGATGATCATCAGTTTTGTTCGGATGAAACATGGAATGGTTAAATCTTGATGTCAAGGGTTGTGGGTTTGGGTTAAACAGAATCTTGTTGGGTTTTTGGTCTAAATCAGTGAAGGTGTTTGTGTTTTGTGTCCGAGTTGGTCTAAGATGTTGATGTTTTAAATGGTGTTTGATATTGTTTTTATCTGGTATAAAACATACTTGAAACCCACTTAAAACTGTTACCGGAATTTAAACTTAAAATGACCACCGGAAAATATCCGATGAACAGTGTTGCCGGAAATCAACACGAAGGATGTTGATTCTCAACCTCGAAAGATGTGTTGCATAATATCTTTCGAATTGAGACTCGAAAGATGTTAAGTTTCTCGAAGGATTCATCCTTCGATTGATCAGACCTTTCGAATGATCAAGATATCTTTCAAATTTATGATCCTTCGAAAGATGATCCTTCGATAAGGAATTTCATCCTTCGAGGAAAGTAACATCTTTCGACCAGTTTGTCATCCTTCGAGCCATGTGTCAATCCTTCGATGGCCAAATGGCATCCTTTGAGGATTCAACACTTAGAAATTTTTCAAGAAATTGAAATTTTTCTAAGTGTGAAATCCTTGTTGACTGTTTGACTGGTTTCTCATTACGTGTCATTGCTTTGATGTACAGAAATGGCACCGAAAGTAAAGAAGGAACGGGCAAAGCCAACGAAGAAGGAAAAATCTGAGGTTGAATCTATGTCGGAACCTAGACATAACATGGCTACTTATCTACAACCTGAAGGCAAGATCAGTCCGGAATTCACGGGAATAATGGAGTATCTTCATCGCGCTCGTATCAACTATGCAATCACTACACAGCACACTGCTTATCAGTCTCATATCAAGGAGTTCTGGAATTCGGCTGTGGTTGAAACAGTGGATAACAAGGAAGTGATTAGTGGATCAGTTGCTGAGAAACCCGTGGTGATTACAGAGAACACTATCAGAGCACGTTTGCAACTAGGAGATCAACCAGAAGACTCTACTTCTATTGATTTACAATGTCAGCGGGGCTTACTGATGAGGCTACGGTACAGCGATAACGTTCTTGCAAATCAGATCAACAAAGGGCTTATGTCGCTTCGATACAAGTTCTTGCTGCATATTCTCATCCACTGCCTGAGCAACAAACGATCTGGATATGATCTATCACTGATTGAATTAACAGGATTGTTTACGGCTTTGATTCTGAACAAGCCGTTCAACATATCACGTTATATTTTCGACAATCTGAAAGAAAATGCTCGAAGGCCACTCCCGTCAGCAACTCAACGAACATCTACCAAGTTTTGGCTATATCCTAGATTTCTGCAGATGATGATTGATGATCAAATTCCTGATCTTCCAAAGGCTGAGGCAGATGTTCTACCTGTCAATCCGATGAATGAGCGTACACTGCTGATCTTCAAGTCCATGTCCAAGTATAAGGAATCGGATCCAATTAGAAAGCTTATTGGTCATCTCGATGTTCCGACCTACGAGGCACCGCAGAACAACAAATGGCGTCGAGATGCGAGTGATTCTGATGATGAAGAGCCAAGGTTAATCGCTTTGGCTAACACGCAGCTCGGGGCTAAGCACGGAATCAAAGCATCAAGCAAGAGATCTGCTGGCAGTTCTAGTGTTGGAGCACATGTTGAAGTTGATGTTAATGTTGCTGCGGAAGAAGTTCAGGGTGTATTCATCGAATCTGATGTCCGTAGTAATGTTGTTGGTTCTACAGTTGGTGAGACTGGTGGCACTGTAGTTGGTGAGACAGGCGGTAGTGCAGGTGGAGATGGTGGCCCTGCAAGTCAATCAGGCGATGTTGCGGCTGACAAAGGTAAAGGAAAGGTAGATGAGCCAAGGAAGTTGATAGATGAGAGTAGTTCGTCGTCTGAAGATGAAGGAGGTTCTGGTGATGGTGGTTCGTCTTCTGAGGATGATAATCCTCCTCCACCTGGGATGCGTAAGGTCTATGATAATCGCGGGAATCTCCGTGGTCTTGAACGAATAGAGAAGACGGCTAGAACCGGAGAATCTGACAAAGATGAGGATTATATCCCTGCCGCTCCTCGTTTGATTAGAAAAAGGAAAGCAAAAAGACAGGGTATTCGTGCTTCAAAGAAGTCAAAGAAAACTGCTGATGATGCTCCTATTCCTGTTTCTATTCAGCATTCAACGGCTCCAGAGCAACAGCTACCTCCTGTTAGTGATCAATTGACTGCATCAGAGATGCTGGAGCTGATGTCTTCTTCTCAGACGTCTTCTGGGACGCGCACGGTAACTGTTGATCAATAGCCGCCTGCAACTCCCGTCTCAGGTACACATGTCCGACCTCCTCTTGTTATTACTGGTCCAACAGGTGCTTCTGGTCAGGCTGGTCAGTCTGGCTCCTCAGGACCTGAACCTTCGCGACCGACTCTGGTAGAAACTTTGTCTGTCTTATCTGAAGCTGAAAAGATTCAATTCCTGATCGAACAAGTCAGTGAATTGAGTTCCATAGTCGGTCGGCATACAAGAACGATTGAAGAGTATCGTGTGCAGCGAACACGGGATGTGGAGGCACACAACAAGTTAGTCTCAATTGTTGATGCCCAGAATCTTAAGATAAATGCACAGGCTTTAGAGATTGAAAGGTTGAAAGAAGCCAACAGGGCTCGTGATAGGGAGGTCGAGATAATGAAAAGGCATAGTACTGTGTTAGAGAATGAGGCAAAAGCACTAAGGCAGAAACATGAAGAGCTGTCAGAGCGCTATAAAAATCGCGATGATCGATTAATAGAAGGCTTCAAGCCTGTTCAAGCAAATTTCAAGAAGTTGGAACACAAAGTAGGTACGCTGTGGAATGAAAGGTGCAAAGCATTAGACATCGTTCCCTCAAAGCGTGGCGATGACAAAGACGGTGATGCAGCAAATCCTGATCAACCAGCTGCTTCAGGTTCCGGTGCAACTGCATCCGGTGCTGCAGGTGGGTCTGATACATCTCAAGCTGCTCCTTCTGCTCCTTCAACAGCTACTACTGGCCCATCTGAGCAGACAGAAACGCTAGAAACTTCGACAGGGCTTGAGCATGTTAGTCTGGAACCAGAAGCGTTTGCAGATCTCCCTGAATCCTCAGCTGTTCATCAGTATCATCCAGTCACGGGTGAACTGTTAGAAGAGGGAGAACATGTTACCGAAATGTCTGATGAACGGGTACTGGCTCTGAAAGAGTTGGATGAAGTTGATGTGAACATGATTGATGCCACTCCATTGGTTCCGGACCAAACCGATTTCTCTACAATTGATGAAATCTTCATCGGTTCGGATCCGGAACGTCCTGTCTATGTTGGGCAAGATAATGCGGAGGTTAATGCTCTTGATGATGAGTATGTGGCAGCAAAAACAGCAGAATTCTCTAATCTTTCTTCAGATTCTCCTACAGCTCAAGAAAACCGTGAGAAGACAGTGAACGAATGGCGAGCGGATTTCCTAGCTAGGAATCCTCCTCCGCTCGCTCCGTTGGATCAGGTCAATTACATGAGTCTGTAAAAGAATCAAGCTCGAGGTCGTATTATTAGTTGGATGTTCATTAAGGAACTTCACTGCATGGTTGTGAAGCGAGAATGCGGTCTTCAGTACTTCAGGTCTCTTCTCAGCATTCTGTCACTTCCTTACTATGATGTTGCAGTTTTGGCTCAACTAAATGTTATTAATCGAGTCGAAGAAAAGATGGTGGATCTGTTTGCAAAGAAAATCAGGTTGGAAAGAAGAAGGGGTTGGAAGGATCCGCTATACAAGCCGCAGTTTCCTCGATACGAGCAGATCAGATTTACACTTGATCCAGATACAAACACTGCTCGTTATCGACTGGTTTATGATCCTCCAAAGTTGATGAAGAAGATACCTTTGCTGAAAATGAAGACTGACTTTCTGGGAAACTTTCGTTGCTGGGTCTATGATGCGGATACTAGAGAAGCCGTGATCTTATTCCGAGATAGTCAAGAGAACTTTCGAATAATAGATCCGATGTGGATTACTAACATGTCCAGGTCGGATATTATTGTTCTTAAGGATCACGAGATCAACTACCTGGTTAGAGATCGTGAACAAGCAATGAAGTTTCAGAAGATGGCCTTGTACTGCTTCAATTTACTTGTGAATGCGGGAAGTGCATGGTCATCGCATCACTTAACAGCTGAAAGGACGTCAGAGACTTAAAGACTCGAAGATTGAGACAAAGCTACAGCCAAGGGGGAGTTTGTTGGTGCACTTGTGTCTGTACTTTGTCTGTATTTTGTAATGATATAAAACGATGTCTTTTGTTAGTCTTGTTTACGTCATTTATTGGTTTGTATATGTGTTTGAATGTAAGTTTGACCAAGTCAACCATCCTCCTGGTTTGACTTGGCCAAACAGTCAACACTCAGTTTGTAAGTTTGATTGCTTCGAAGGATGTCATCGAAGGATTGTTTATATCCTTCGATGACCTCGAAGGATAACCTTCGATGGATACAAATGGACCTCGAAGGATATACCATCCTTCGAGGTATATGTGGATCCTTCGGAAGGTTTCTGGTCGATAGATGATCTTTCGACAGACATTCTGATCCTTCGACACAATCTATCTGTTATGGGTATATATACCCATGTATGGGTTTATTTCACAAAAGACATCCGAAAATAGTTAGACAGTGTTTTGTGAGTGAACCAAGTCTTGTAGAGAGCATTTTCAGTTTGGTCAAGGGCTGTAACCGTGTCCACTGAAATACAAGAGAAAACTTTGATATCTTGTGTGTCTACTCTTTCTCTTGTAGCTTGTGTTTCTCTTATAAACTATCGGTTTGCATTCTAGCTTGGATTCCGCACTTGCTAGAGTGTTAAACATAACAAGGATAAGGTTTAACCTCAACCTCCGAGGGACCTACAATCGCCGACATCCTTGATGAGGTATATCTTAGTCTTTTGTGTTTTGTAAACTTTGTCATAGTATAATCTCTCATTATGCTTGTGTTTTTGTAAATGCAGGCCTAGAGTGGAAATGTAAATGTAAGTATGTATATCTATGCTCGTGGTTTATTGAAAAAAAATATAAATTAACAGTTAATGTGTAGGATCAAATGCTTCTTCTTCTGCATCTCAGGGACTAGTAAAGAAGTAGGTTGATGGTTTTTCAATAAAGATTGTTAGATTCCATATTTTTCATTTGGTATAACGGATTCGGATATGATATAGTAACTAGATGATAATGAGGTTTCGTTAATAACCGTTGTGGATAGATTTGCTTAACCGGATGAAATGACTACTGAGTAACCATTTTCGTTTCTTATTGATTACTAGTATGCGTAACTTTCAAAGTGATATCGAGCAATTATCAATAATTTGGAAATCTTAATCAGTTGGTAGCATTTTGGTCTCTTTGAAGTGTAAAATTCTTTAAGCTGTTAATATGATAGTTTACAAGTGTTGTTAGCATTTACTAACGTTAATTTCCTGACAATCTTTTTAAGGGTGCTAATGTTGTAACTTTTTATTTATTTATTTATTTTATTACTTTCTCCAAAACATATAATGATTGTTACATTTGAGTTAAGGAAAATAATGAAAAATGACTTATGGTTTATTTCAAAGTACACATTTTAAACGAAACTATGCAGATGTAAACTCATAACATGTGTTTTAATTGGTTTTTTTATGATATTTATATTTAAACAAATATATAGGTGTGTTTTCTTTATTAGGAAATAAAAAGATAACCAATTAACATATCTGCGTGAACCCATGGCATTATAGCCTAGTGGTATCTTAGGGGTGGGATAAAACTTATGACCATTAGATCATGGGTTCGATTCCCACAAAGGGGGTTTTCCCCATATTTATTGGGTTTCCTCCTGAATTGGTGTATAGGCATTATTGCCTAGTGGGGATGGATATGATCGGGTGGTTCTGCTGATGGCACGATAATACTCCAATGGTCCGTCAGTGATCCAAATTTATTGTCACACCCCAACCGATGGCGGAATCATCGGGGCGCGGCACTGAGCGAAACAGATTGTCCAGTAGTTTCCATAACAACTATCATTACTATCCAGTTTAAAATGACACGTCCCATACCGTGTCCCAAATAATATAATAAATTATTACAGATAACAACTAGTCAAGTAATTCTGTTCCGACAACTCAGATTTAAATTAATACAAAACATAAATATTGTTCAAATGCTCCTAAAGACCCAGCCTGACAAGATCTACAGACAACTATGCTCTAGTTGCTTGTTCCTGACAGACAACTATTTGTTGGGGGCCTCTAAGGCTTTATTCTAGCTTCACTTCCCTAGCAAGCAAATACCTTAAACACCTGTCACATACGTTAAAATAAAGTCAATACATAAAATGTAAAGGTGAGCATACAAGTTTAATAATAGCATATAGAGTTCGAATAGTTTACGCATAACCAGCACGTACACAGAGGGAAATGATGCATGTTAATTATCGACATGGACCTATCGATACCAACGACTGCGGGTTGACTGTGCGAGACAGTTCGCAATACATGATTACCACAGTAATCCATGCAAGTAATTGTCCTTAACAACCCCCGTGTAAACGGGTGCTGAGTCCAAACTATAGTACTACGTTGCTAAGGCAGGTAGACAGCATTCCACGTGTAAACATAACAACAAGCATACATTTAGTCACGTAATACATGCAATCGGTTAGCGTTCAAATAGTTTGAATAGTGTGTTCGATTGTGATTTTGATAAGTAACGTATGTAACACCCAAAAGTGCTAAAGTAAAAAGGGTTCGAGTATACTCACAGTGGTTGGTTATGGATTGAAGGGAGCGCTGAGAGTAGGGTTAGCCTGAATAGTTCGATAGCACAACAATGAGTAACGCGGAAATGCAAACAAGTGTAAATGGATCGAATAGTCTGGTCGATCGAACAGCAGATTCGATCGAACGGGTTGTTCGTTCTACTTGAAAGTCCGTTTGAATAATCCTGTCCGATCGGCCGGTAGGCTCGATCGGCTGGACCATTCGAGTGGATTGTTTCTTCCTCTGATGTGTTTGTGTATGATGGTTTGAACTTTTGAAGTTTTCGTTGTAGTATTTGAGAACACTGAAGTGTTCTTACCTTTCAGGTCGATCGATCGAACGGTCTGTTCGATTGGCCGGCTTAGCCGATCGGTTAGGAACTTCAGAAGTAGTTCTCAGCTGGATGTCACTCGATCGAACAGCCTGTTCGATCGGCTGGCACTCCTTACTACGAACGAGTTGCAAAATCGATTAAGTGTTGAAGCATAGTATCTCATGATCCGAAGAGTAATGTTTACCAATCGAGTAGCATATTTGTAACACCTCGAAAATTCCTGTCCATTAGAATGAAGACACGTGTCATGTGTGACAGACGTGTCAGAGAAACTGGATTAAATAAAAAGGATGTGTGGTAGGATTTCCAATAAAAAGGGTGTCATGTTATTTAAAATACCTCTGAACGACCCAAGGGCGACACGTTATTAAATCACCTCTGAGCGACCCAAATTTTTTTTTATATAAATCCCAAGATCCTTAAATCAATTAATGATCATCTCATATGATAACCGGTTGCACTCAAATAAATAAAGTTGCATCTTTATCAAGGACTTTGGAATTATAGGTTGTTACTACTTCTAATCTAAATGAAATTCTTGTAAATAAGAATTAATATGGTTAATTATTCCTTGATCAACTTCTATGAGAATCCAAGACTCATTCTTGGAAATCTCCGTCAAATTTTCAAGGCCCTCATAAGTTGAATTGAATGGGGAACATGTAAGAGCAAGTTAGGCATGCAATGGCTGGTCAAGATGGCCCACAAACTGAAAAGAGAAGGCATGTTTCGGAGTTAGTTGAATGCATGGTCAAGACTTAAAAATTCACAAGTTTTTGTCCTCTGGCCATCGGTTACGGACCGCAAAGCCTTAGGCTTACGGTCCGTAAGGAGGGCACCTGAACCTATTTCAGTAAGGTCGGTTACGTACCGTAACCCCTTTAGCTTACGGTCCGCAAGAGGTCCTTACGGACCGTAAGGCCTCAAGCTTACGGTCCGTAAGACCGTCGCTGGCAGCAGCTTTTGGACAGCTGCCTGTTTAACCTGTTTAACCGACTTAAAATGTAACATTTCGAATCTATGGGCTTGCTAGGCAGTTTTTAGGCCTTTAGGGACACCTGGGATCATCTCCTAACTACCCTAGACTATCTTAGCAAAATCCTAAGGCTCCTAGTTCACTATATAAGGGACTTGAGTGTGATCATTTGGCACTTGCTCACTTGGAACATTGGTTCAAGACTCTCTGGAGCTTCCCTGGTCAGCAACCCATTTTCTTAGGCTCCATAATCCTTCTTAGGACTCTTGCAAGTGTCCTTAACCTCCTTTAATCCATTCTAACTTAGTTAATTAAGTAAAAGTCAAACCGTCGTAATTAAGGTTTGACTTCGTGATTAATCATAATGTGCTCTGTCAAATCACGAATTAAAGGTACCTTTAGGAAGGTAATTAAGTGGGTAACAAATCCTTAAAAGGGTGTTTCCAGATTCCCACTCTAAGCATGTCAATTGTCGAGTCAAAGTTAATCATAAAAAGTCAACAGAATGCTTAATTTCAAATTAATGCATAATTAGCAATGTAGGTTGCATGTAACCTGTTTGAACATTAATATAACTTGGTAATAAGTATAAGAACATGTTCCAACATGTTCAACTCGACAATTTTCTGTTTAGACCCGGTTCGGAACCGAAAGTCGCATAGTTTGACTTTCGCTTTGACTTTCAGTTCTGACCCGTTTTAGTTAAGATTAAGATTTCCTTAGAGCTTCTTTTGGACCTAATAACATGTTAGTATATCCTCCTGTGATTATACAACGTGGTTCATTAGATATCTTGTTCGTATGCATGTTTCCGTTAAATGCCCATATGTTGACCGTTATGCCCAAATGTCCAAAAATCATGATTTTTGAAAATGTATAAGGGTAGACACCTTAGTTACTGAATTATAAACTTGTCCCCAAAATTTGACATCAGTTTGAAGTCTAGAATAAGAGTTATGCTCATTAGCGTAATTAGAAGCTTTCTTAGTAAATAATTAGCGTAATTAACGCATAGCCTATTTAAACTTAGATTTTATACCAAAACCTTATACCCACTGTTATGTAATAATATTTTGAGAATTTTAAAGATTTTTATTTATTTTTAGGCTGAGCATAACTAGAGGTTTTAAGTATAATTCGGCTTATGCCGGTTTTGCCCTTTTCGGCCATAAAATGAGTTTTACAAAACCTTTTGACCCCAAACTTTTTCCTACTGATTTATTATGCTAAATATAATATTTTGAGCCTTCTGGAATTATAAAAATATCAGCTTTTCTTTTAAAACCCGGAAATGGCTCCAAATCGCCTTTTTAGGCATTTTTACGACATAGTATATGTCAAAACTAGTTTTTATATAAAAGGTCTAATACCTACTGATATATTTAGAAGAATTTCATATTTTAACAGTAAACTAGAGATGAAAACTCAGATTGCCCGTTTTTATCTTTTTAGCTTATGTAAAATTACCAAAATGCCCTTATGAGGCGTAATTGGTGTTTAAAATCATTTGGGGCATAATTGGACATACCTTACTGATATTACAACATATTTGGTACATATCATCTCAGGAAACTTGCATATGACTTATATGGTTACCCGTTACGCACTTTCGCGTTCGGATCGGCTTATGTGACTAGTTCACGCATATTAGCCGAAACGGGTCAAATCATATCATCTTAGTCTCTAAATTCAGAATGTGTTTGGTTTACCCATATTATACAAGTATCCAAGCTTGTAGGGTCCAAATCACATTCCTTCCCGGTTTTCGCATTCCTCGCGATTAAACCATATTTATTCTTCGAAACTAACCGGTCTAAGCTTAGGCTAAGTTAAAAGACCCGTTAGGATTCTAATAGGTTATTATGAACCTTCGTTCCAGAATAGGAGCCCAGTAAAAGACACTTGCATTGTTGTTTTTGTGGTTTATACTTGCTCAGGTAAATACTTTTAACTTATTTTCCCTATACGGGCTTGGGGGTACGGTATATAAAATACCGCTTGGTCGGGCAATTGACCCCAACTCATTAGTAGTTGGGTATTATCAATGTGACCCGTTTGAAAACTTGGTTTTGTTTGTTTTTACGCCTTTGGGAGCTTATTGACCATGTCCCGGATATCCTTGGCATCATTTTTGGCCACGACCTTGACACCCGGGTGTAGGCGTACACCCGGTATTATGTCCATTATTAAGGTATAAACGTTGGCTTCCCGCCGCGGACTTATACTAAGTGGTGTGTCAATTAACCTTAAACCCGACATGACTCGGGCGACTGAACGCACAACAAACATGTAAATCTTTTACAAGTTTAACTTTGATTAATTATTCCCAAGTTATAAAATGTTTTGTGCCTTGAGCATTTAAATCAATTTTTAAAACCTTTTCAAAATGAGTCAGTTAAATTGTATTTACCAGTGTGAACTGACGTATTTTCCCCAAAAAGATTAAGTGCAGGTGCTATACGTAATAGCCTGGTCTCTCCTTAGCATCATAGAGTCTCGCAAGCTTTGGGATGCATTTATCTGTTGAACAATTTTTCTCTTTTTATTCTGATCCGCCTGTGGATCTATTTCGACTACTTGTAATACTTTAATATTACATTTGATGGTTGAAATAAATCTATTTCTTTTGCTTCCGCTGTGCATTATAATTTGTGTTGTTTGACTATGATGATATCAACTACGTCACGATACTCCCCCACCGGGCCCACCGGTGACACGTGGAAATTTGGGGTGTGACAGGTTGGTATCAGAGCCAACACTGAGTGAATTAAACACCAGCCTTTTGTGTTTAATCTCAGTGCACAAATTGCACATTCTTCGAGTTCCGAGTCTAGACATCGAACATAGGACAAACTCTGTTTTGTTTTATTTTGAGCCTTTTATAATTATATTGTTGTTGTTATCTAAATATTGTATGCAGGTCATCATCATGCCACCAAGATTTCTCCGCGGTCGAGGCAAGGGACCCGTCACGGGTTATGATCACGAAGCCGGGCCTTCGCACCGGCGAACCCCATCAATTACTATGAGCACCAGCCCGCAAGAGCCATGGAGGCTCTATGTTGAACCCGGGAGACGGTCAGTTTCCCTCAGCTCTTCACCTTCTTACCAACACTCCTTTGGGCCCCAATCGGAGAATGAGCCCAACGACCAACCACCAGCCTTTATACCTCTGCAAGGATCCAACTCTCACCACTCCTTTGGTGACCCAACCCCAACCTTCCAGAGCCGGTTCAATCCGGCCAACGTTTTTCCAGAACCCGTGGGTTTTAACCCACTTGGACCGGAAGACCACTTCTCTGGGGATAACGATATGGATAAGGATACTGACCCTATGGAGCCTGCTACGGGGACGCCCAACCACCCGATAGAGATATCTGACGGATCATCTTTCCACGGATCGCCTTATCGCGGCCCAGATAGCTACGAGGAGAGGTTCTGAAACATTGACTGGTATTTCACCCCGTCCGAGCACTCGTCGTCCCACCAGCAGCATCAGCAGCAGCAGCAGCAACCTCAACAGGATCCATCCGAGGGTTCACGATTCAGGGCAGTCACGCCACCACCGCCACCGCCAGTAGAGCAGCAACCGCCTCCAGAGTCGCCGAGGCGGAGAAGGTCGAACGCACGGATGTCTGTGCGAGGGGGTGTCCGTATCAGCACACCCCAACCATCAAGTGGCAGCCATTATCCGCCACTTCAGGAGGAAGAAGAAGAACCACAATTGGGGGATCCATCAAGCCCCATTCCAGAAATCAACTCAGTACCTGTGGCACCACCGTTGGGTTTCGATAACCCAATCCCTGCTTACGCCGGTTCAGCGGCGTATAACCCCTTCGAGCAGCCGGCGCATACCCACTACAACTACAACTACGCTAGTGTGGATCCATATCAGGAAGCATGGGATTACAACGCTAGTCACCCAGAGGGGCCTTATGGTGGCCTATGGACTACTGGCTACCCGACTTTTGGGTACCAGCATCCGCCACCTCCTCCACCGGTGTACCAGCCGCCACAGCCACAGATAATTCCTCCAGAATGCCAGCAAGAAGTCCTTGAGAGACTAGACCGTTGTGAACGGGAAATTCAGACTGAGCGCAGACACAACAGAGGATTCTTCAAAGGACTATCAGATCTGATCAAGGGAAAGTCCAAAAGGAGGGACTATTGAAGATCCTTGTTATTTTTATTTAGTTGTAATTCAGTCCCTGCGTGGACTTTTTGCTTTAGTATTCAGCTCCTGCGTGAGCTTGTTATTTTGTACTCTGCTCCTGCGTGAGCATGTTTGGTTAGTTAACCCCTGCGTGGGTTTGTTCTTGAATTCGCCCCTGCGTGGGTATTTGTTTTTGAAGAAGTCCCGTTTGGGCAAATGTTGTACTTGTTTAAGACAATTTATGGGATGGTTTAATTAAGTTTTCATTTTGGTTAATTATCTGCATGAAATAAAAAAAAGATTTAATGAAAATTTAGAAAGATCTGCCATTATATTAAATTTGGTAAAATTTAAAGAGAACCAAGACCTAGCCTTTTGGTTACAAAACAAGGCCAAGATGGTAGTTCCATAATTAGGTTAAGATCCATAAATTAACATCTCAATTTAGGAGTGTTCTGCGTTGATTATTAGAGAATCTTGGAGGTAAAACCTAGCCTTTGTGTTATTGCAAACCTGGCCAAGATGGTACAACCCACACAATAGATTCCAATTATTGACATCTGTTAGTATGTTAATGATTTTGGCAAACTGTGAATCAGTAAAGTCACACAGGCCATCTCTCATAAAGGGTTAATTTTAAATTCCCTTAATTATTTAACCACTTCTTTGAAGTGAAGTGCCTGTGGGCAATAATTAAATGTCCTTCGTGACTAAGGACAGTGGTAGCTTATGACTCCCTGTTATTAAATGGAAATGAACTATGATTCAACCTAACACACCTAGATACTATCAAATCTTAATTATTTATTTTAACTGTCCTTGTGACTAGGCCTTATGTGCCAATAATAAAGTATCATAGGATGATAGTAAGATCCTAATGCTGAGTGGTGTAATTCTTTTCGTGCCTCCACAATTTTAGTGCAAATACAACGGCACCCAACTCCAAGTCGTGGGTGGTGTAATTCTTTTCGTGCACCTTTAATTGCCTTGAAGCATAGGGAATCACCTTGCCCTTCTGCATAAGCACACACCCCATGCCCGTGTGTGATGCATCGCAGTAAACTACGAATTCATTTGTACCTTCTGGTAACGTCAGCACAGGTGCGTTGCTTAGCTTTTGCTTCAGTATTTCGAAGGACTCTTGCTGCTTTGGGCCCCAAATAAACTTTTCTTTCTTCTTGGTCAGGGAGGTCAAGGGCGCAGCAATCCTCGAAAAATTCTCAATAAACCTCCTGTAGTACCCTGCTAACCCCAGGAAACTACAGATTTCGGTAGGCGTCTTTGGCTCTTGCCAGTTCATGACCGCCTCTACCTTAGCGGGATCCACTTGGATACCACGCTCACTCACAACGTGACCTAAAAACTGAACCTCTCGTAGCCAGAATTCACATTTCGAGAATTTGGCGTAGAGTTTCTCACGCTGTAGTAATTCGAGAATGCAACGGAGGTGCTTCTCGTGGTCAGCTTAGTTCTTGGAATATATAAGGATATCGTCGATGAAGACTATGACAAATTTGTCCAAATACGGCTTGCAGACGCGATTCATGAGATCCATGAACGCAGCCGGTGCATTTGTGAGCCCAAAAGGCATCACTAGGAACTCGTAATGACCATAGCGAGTCCTAAATGCTGTCTTATGTACATCCTCATCTCTGACCCTTAGCTGATGATAGCCCGACCTCAAGTCGATCTTCGAGAAATAGCTTGCTCCTTGCAGCTGATCGAATAGATCATCGATCCTCGGCAAAGGATATCTATTCTTTATGGTAACTTTATTTAGCTCTCGATAGTCGATGCACAACCGCATCGATCCGTCCTTCTTCTTTACAAATAGGACTGGTGCTCCCCAGGGAGATGAACTAGGTCTGATAAAACCTTTCGCCAGCAGTTCATCCAACTGGGTCCTTAGTTCTTTCATTTCCGTTGGAGCTAGCCTGTAAGGTGCTCTTGCTATCGGAGCTGCTCCAGGAATGATGTCTATTCTGAACTCCACTTGTCTATCTGGTGGCAAACCAGGTAGTTCTTCAGGAAAAACCTCGGGGTATTCAGAAATGACAGGAAGATCCTCGATCTTCGGCTTAGGTTCTTCTATTATCACCTGAGCCATGTAAATTACGCAGCCTCTGTTCAAACACCTTGAAGCCTTGAGCATAGATACGTCCTCGGGTAACCCGTACTGCGTATCTCCTCGAATGGTATGCGATTCACCACTCGGAGTCTTTAGCACTATATGCCTCTTGCCGCAAATGATTTGGGCCTGATTACGGGATAACCAGTCCATGCCTAGGACTATGTCGAAGCCCGCTAGTTTGAAGGGAAGTAGAGATAGAGGAAAAGAATGGTTCTTAATGGACATTTCACATCCTTCTAGAACAGTGGAGACGGTTTCTATCGTGCCGTCTGCTAACTCTACCTCGTATTTCATATCTAGGGTTTTGATCGGTATGTTCAATAGTTTACAAAACTTTTGGTCTACAAAGGACTTATCAGCGCCAGAATCGAAAAGTACTCTTGCAAATATATTATTTACGAGAAAAGTACCTGTAAGCACATTGTCGTTCTGTACTGCCTCCTTTGCATCCATGCGGAAGACTCTAGCATTAGTCTTCTTTGTCTCCTCCGCCTTCCTGGCGTTCTTAGGGCAGTTACTCTTGATATGCCCCTTTTCGTTGCAACCATAGCAGGTTGCATCCTTGATCTTCTTGCATTCCACAGTCTTATGATCCTTGGACTTGCACAGTCCACAGGAAGGAGTCTTTGGTTGTGACTGTGAATTCGATGCAAACCTGCACTTCCCAGAGTGGGGTTTCTTGCAGATTTTGCAGTTGGGCCTTTCACCAGCTTGCCCATCTTTCTTCGCCTCCGACCCTCTTTTGCCTTCACCGTTTCCACGGTGCTTCTTCCCTGACCTTCGTGAGGTATCATCCTCACGTTTCCTCTTCTCAGCCTCCTTGCTCCTTAGGGTCCTCAGACGGACCGCGTCTAAAGTGAGAGACAAGGAGAGGTCAGTAACTGACCTGAAGGTCGTCGGCCGGGAGGCCTTTACACTTGCCTTTATCGCAGGCTCCAAGCCCCCAATGAAACGGGCGATTCTTCTAGACTCTGGTGTCACAAGGTACGGAACCAGGCGAGACATCGTATTGAAGCTCGTCAAATAAGCCTGGCAGTCCAGGTTCGTCATCACCAGTGACACAAAGTCAGCCTCGATCTTCTCAACCTCATGCTGAGGGCAGTAGTTTTCCTTAATGAGAGCAATAAATTCCTCCCATGTCATCTTGTATAAAGCAGACTTACCTGATGCCTGCACCAACGCTCTCCACCATGCCAGGGCCTCGCCCTTAAATGACTGGGACACATACTTCACCACATCCCTCTCTGCACACCCGCTGATGTCCACAATAGTGTCCATCTCATCTAGCCAGGTGATACAATCAACAGCACCTTTCTCCCCTGTAAATTCCCGGGGCTTACAAGATACAAAGTATTTGTAGGTGCAACCCTTAGCATTGGATGCATCAGTATATTCCCTATCGCGATGAACGTTGTTCTCAGTGGACGAGTGGTTGTCGTCATCTTTCTTGGGTTGAGAGGGTGGTTTGGAGTGTGTCTTTGGTTTAGAGGGTGGTTTTGATACGGTTCTGCCTTGGGACTCAGTATATTGACGATCAAGAGCTGCCTGAACAGCATTGTCAATCAGAGCCTTTAGCTGTGCGCCTGTCAGATGCACTGGCGCATTGTCGTAGTCATCTTCATTTGTATGGCTATTCTCTCCATTGGGATCCGCCATTGTAACTTGAATCTGCTACAGAAGATAACAAAATTTATTCAAGAGATTATTATATAATTGTCTTTTATGACAATTCGTCAACCATGGTAACAGAGACCATATTTGGTTAACTTATTACTCATTAAATCTTAGGATTTGAATACATCCTATTTTAGCTATAACAATAATATTGGCGGCGTAAAGCCTAATCACGAGGATGTTTTTATAACATTAGCCGAGATTTCAGAGAATCAAAGGCATAGAGATTTGAACCGTAGTTCTTTTATCTCTTTCTGATAGAGAGTCATAGACCACCACTGCCGTTTGTCTTTATAAGACAATTATTATGGCCCATAGGCACTACACCTCTAATGGATGTTTCAATATGGCTGGCCCGTAGGCACTACATCATTAATGGATGTTTTAATAAGATTGGCCCGTAGGCACTACATCACTAATGGATGTTTTAATAAGATTGATCACTTGCATAGGTGATTTAACCCACGATTTATAAACCATTTAGTTGGGCTTTGAAATCCTTAAAGGATTATTGTATTAGAATGACGCGCGTGATTTTAACGAATCACATCTGCCATGATCGTTAACATGCTTGCAGCGGTTAACAGGGAATCTGAATCTTTTAATTAAGTCCTACCATCTTGGCCGGATCTTTAAAAGACACCAGGCTAGGTTTCACTTGTAAGATTCCTTATTTAGGCAGATCAATATAAAAGGAATGGTTTTGATTTATTTCCTACATATTAAAACAAAACTCATAACATACATTCCATAATCTCAAATACAATTACATATTGCCCTAAACGGGTCTTTTAACTAGTACATACCTCCATAGAGGTTTTAAAATGAGTGACAAGTCCACGCAGGGACTAATATAAGATAGGTGTCCATGCAAGGACTAAAAGATAAGTCCACGTAGGGACTGAAATATGATAAGTGTCCACGCAGGGACTTATTTCAAAGTAGAAATTACATTAGTACAACTATTAAGGGCTAGTGGTCACGTTTCTTCTTTTTGCCCTTTAGTAGGTTCGCCAAGCCTTTGAGAAATCCTCGATGGCTCTTTTTCTCTTCCTCGAACTCTCTTTCCACACGATCTAGTCGATGGAGTATCTCTTCCTGTTCAGGAGGAGAGAAACGTGGTTGTGGCGCTTGTTGCGGAACTGGAGGTCTGGGAGGTATTGGATACCCATGAGCTGAGTAGTCCGGTGGTCCCATGTTCCCATGAGCTCCGTCGGGGTAGCGCGCATTATATCTAGTTGACACCACATATGGGGCGCGCTCATAATTATAGTTGTAATGTGCCTGAGACGGTTCGAACGGGTTGTAAGCCGTTGGACCCGTGTAAGCAGGTATGGGTTGGTCATACCCAAATGGTGGCGAATTTGGTGCAGCTGGTGCGGAGTTCGCCTCCTGTATAGGACTTGAAGGTCCTTCTTCTTGTAGTGGCGGATAGTGGCTACTACTAGAGTGTCGAGGGGTGCTGAAGTGGATACCCCCTCCTCCTCGTGTGGACATACGAGCATTTGTCCTCCTACGCCTTGGCGGATCAGGCATTACTGGTTGCGCCGGTGGCGGAGGTGGTGGCGTAACTGCCACAAAGCGTGAATCCTCAGAAGGATCCTGTGGATGTCGCGGTTGTTGTGATGTTTGTTGAGGTGGCGTGTAGTACCACTCATGTCGGTCGAACAACGCTTGGAAACTATCTGGTCCCTGATAGGGTGTGCCATGGAAGGATGACCCATCAGAGACTTCTATCGGATGCGTGGGCGTACCACGAGCAGGTTCAGTTGGATCAGTATCTTCATCCATATGGTCTTCGGAGAAGTGATCTTGTGGCCCTAATGGAACAAAGCTTGAAGGTTCCTGTATGTAGTCAGCCGGATTAAACTGACCTATGAAGTATGGAGTAGGGTCGTCGTAATTTCGGTGCGATACCGAACGTTGTAGAGGTATGAAGGAAGGTTGTGGGTTGTTGGGATCATTCTCTGAGTTTGGCCCAAAGGAGTGCCGGTATGACGGCGTTGAGCTGTGCGAGGTGGAATGCCTCGCGGGTTCGTAAAGGTCTCTCCGTCGTTGTGGTTCTTCGCTCCTTGTCATTGAAGGAGGTCTTGTACCTGACGGTCCAGCTTCGTGATCGTGATGTGTCACGATATCTCCTCTGCCTCTTCTTCCCCTTCCTCTTCCTCGGAATATAACAGGTGGCATTTTCCTGCTCCAAAGCTTATTAAAAATCGAAATGAAAGTAAAGACAAAAAGGAGTATTAATCCGAATTTGTCCTAAGTTATTGTCTAGACTCAAGTATGTGCAATTGTGTCATTGAGATTAAACAAAATAGGATAGTGTTTAATTCACTCAACGTTGGCTCTGATACCAACCTGTCACACCCCGTTTTCCACGTGTATCACCGGTGGGCCCGGTGGGGGATTACCGTGACGATGTTGGCAACAATATAGTCAAACCACACAATTATATAAATGCACAGCGGAAGCTTTAAAGATAAATATATACTTCAACCTCTGGTGATAATATCAAATGTATTACAAAAGTCGAATGTATCCACAGCGGATCAAAATAATAATAAAATATTGTTCATTCAGATACGGCATCGAGTTTGCGAGACTATTCATGATGCCTAGGAAGCTATTACCAGCCCATTTCGTATAGTACCTGCACTTAATCTTTTGGGGAAAAATACGTCAGTTTACACTGGTAAATACGTTCAACTGACACATTTGAAAATGTTAATTTAAAATTGATTTGAATGCACAAGGCACAAACTCTTTTATAACTTGGGAAAATCATAATAATCTTGTGAACGTTTTACATGTTCTTTTATGCGTTCAGTAGCCCGGGTCGTGCCGGGTTAAAGATTTATAGACACACCACATTGCGTAAAACCGTAGCATAAAAACCAACGGCTACGTCTTTTAATTTAATGTCGACAATATATACCGGGTGTACGCCTACACCGGGATGTCGATGGTCGTGGCCATTTCGTAAAATGATGCCAAGGATATCCGGGACAACGGTCATTAAACCCCCCAAAGGCTTTTAAGAAACAAAACTGTTTAAATGAGCCGATCATATTATTTAATTAACCACCTAAGCGATGGAAAAATATAATGCTCAATCAAGCGGTATTAACATACCGTAACCCAAGCCCGTATAGGGGAAATAAGTTAAAGTATTTACCTTTGCAAGTATTTTCCTTAGTTTGATTAAATCACCGATAGCTTTTACTGGGGCTCCTAATCTGGAACGAAGGTTTTAATTAACCTCTTAGAATCCTAACGGGTCTTTATATTGGCCGTAGCCTAGACCGGTTGGTTCCGGAATATATATATATATGGTTTAATCGCGCGAAAAAGGCGAAAACCGAGAATGGAGTGTGATTCTGACCCAACAAGTTCAGAGACTTGTTTTATATGGGTTTATGGTTCACACTCTGGATTTTGGGGTTCAAATAATATAATTTGACCCGTATCGGCTAAATTATGAAAACTAGTTTCATAAGCCGAACCGTGCGCGCAATAGGCGAAACGGTTAACCATGAGAGTCTTACGCTTATTTCCTAAGTCAATATGCCTTAAAGAGGTTGTGGTATCAGTAGGATACCTTCCGTGATGCCCGTAACGAGTTTAAGTTAATATTATGCCCCGTAGGGGGTTTCCGGTCATTTTAAAGACTTTTAAAGAGCTTTTCGAGTTCTACAGGAAATCTGAGTTTCCCGAACATTTTACAAAGTCTAAAATACTTTATTTATTATTTAAAATCAGTAGCAACTGGAATCGGGTCAAAAGACCTTGTAGAACTCAAGTTTTGGCCGAAAAGGGCATATTCGGTATTTACCGAACCGTAGCCATAACCGCAGGTTATGAGCGAGGTAAATATTATTAAAAATCTTTAAAATTCCCAAAATATTATTTTAATACAGTGGGTAAAAGTTTTGGTGACGAAATCTTGGTTTAGATAGGCGTTATGCTAATGGCGCCGTTTATTACAAAAGTTTACTTTAATTGCGCTATTTAGCATAACTCTCATTCTAGACCTCGGATTGACGTGAAACTTTAAGGACATGCTTATAATTTAATAAGCAAGGTTCTGGTCCGTTCACGTGTCCGAAATATTCGTTTTATTTTCAAAATGGCGTTACGGTCAACTTTTAGGCGATTAACGGAAATGCGCAAAAGACTCGGATAACTCATGAACCGATCACAGAGGTTTATACCATCATGTAACCTGGTCTTAAGAGAGTCCTAAGGCATATCTATACCTCACTAAAACGGGTCAGAACTGAAGTCAAAGCAAAAGTCAAACTTTGCGACATTCGGCCCCGAACCGGGTCAATATAGCAAACGGTCGATTCAAACGAGTGCAAACAAGTTTATATGCTTAATATCACGTTTTATGAACATCAAAACAGGTTTCATAACGTATACATTACAGATTATGTACAAAACGGCAAAATGACTTTCTGTTGACTTTTTAAGTGCACGTTTAACTCGACATTTGACATAGTTAGAGTGGTGATCAGAGGGAACCCTTTTAGGGGTTTATTACCCATATAAATACCAACTCAAAACTACTTTTGATCCGACAATTCACTGGACCATTTGTGAATTATCGTTATGACAACCGTTAGTTACGACAGTTGAATTTATAAGCTAAATCTATGGAAATATAAGACCAAAATGGATTTGAACGACTTACAGAAGTTGTATCTTGCTTAGAGAGCAGAGAAGAAATGCTTGGGAGCTTTAGAATGATCAGTAGTTGAGTGTTTGAGTTGTGTGAATGTTATGAGCTCAATGTGGCTATTTATGGTGCAACAAAGCCCTCAAGATCATTACACAACAACCTACACTGATCATGGATGATGGGCAGGTGTCCCATAGAGCTATGGGTCGAGTATAGGGTGCCCATGCCTCATTTATTGGCATTTTGATCGTTCACAAGCTCAAAAGGCAAGAAACTACAAACATTCTGCATCTGGGCGTCTAATGCGGCCCGCATGGAGAATCCATGCTGCTTTTACGCGGGTCGCCTGATGTGTAAAGATCAGACGCGTATCTTAGGTGGCTCGCGACCCGCCTCAACTTAACCCGAAACTTCACGCGGGTCGCGAGAGGTTAGATTTTCAGAAATTTTAAATCTTTTGTAATGATTTCAGAATCTGGTAATTAATAACGAAATCTTTCGTAATGATTTACCTGACCTTTCGGGTTTGAAGGGGTAACTTTGCGGTTTGGCCCTCGGTTAATTACAACTAAGGACCTCGTGTTATTTACCCGCGTTGTTAAGTCCCCATTTAGTTTATTAATTATTCAGAAAGCCTTAATTTTCATTGTTGACGCTTTTAACCCTTCTCATACGAATTTGATTATAACTTTCTCGTTATAAAACGGAACTTCGCGGAATTTATACAATATGTTCTTGTGAGCGTATAATACTGTTACAAAGCCTCGGGAGCGTTAAAGGGTCACTCAGAGGTATAATTAAACATGTTGACACAGTTAACCCCTGTAGCTTGTAATCTCTCACTTTCTTTCGCGTTTCGCTTCCGTACGATTCATGATTTATTCGTTTGAAGGTACAAGCACCATTTAGGGTTACTATACAGTATATTTACCCTTGTTTGACATTTATAACCCTCGAATTTATATACTTTCAAGGTTTGTCAATATTAATCCTTTATTTAATATCAATGCCACGTGTAAACAAATGACACGTGTTAACACATTATTGGACACAAAAATTCGAGGTGTTACACCTTTGGCAGCTTATTGACCATGTCCCGGATATCCTTGGCATCATTTTTGGCCACGACCTTGACACCCGGGTGTAGGCGTACACCCGGTATTATGTCCATTATTAAGGTATAAACGTTGGCTTCCCGCCGCGGACTTATACTAAGTGGTGTGTCAATTAACCTTAAACCCGACACGACTCGGGCGACTGAACGCACAACAAACATGTAAATCTTTTACAAGTTTAACTTTGATTAATTATTCCCAAGTTACAAAATGTTTTGTGCCTTGAGCATTTAAATCAATTTTTAAAACCTTTTCAAAATGAGTCAGTTAAATTGTATTTACCAGTGTGAACTGACGTATTTCCCCCAAAAAGATTAAGTGCAGGTGCTATACGTAATAGGCTGGTCTCTCCTTAGCATCATAGAGTCTCGCAAGCTTTGGGATGCATTTATCTGTTGAACAATTTTTCTCTTTTTATTCCGATCCGCCTGTGGATCTATTTCGACTACTTGTAATACTTTAATATTACATTTGATGGTTGAAATAAATCTATTTCTTTTGCTTCCGCTGTGCATTATAATTTGTGTTGTTTGACTATGATGATATCAACTACGTCACGATACTCCCCCACCGGGCCCACCGGTGACACGTGGAAATTTGGGGTGTGACAATATTCGATCGAACATCACTTCGTCAATAGCATACTTCATGAAATTCGAAAAGTGTGGAACCATGTGGCCGATCGGCTGGTCCGGCCGATCGGCTGGTATGTTCGATCGGCTGGGTTGTTCGTTCGAACAGCCTAGCCGTTCGGCCAGCAATTCTGACCTGGTCGGCCTTTCGTCTAACACTTGGCTGTTTGATTATTTGTCATGATTTTAAGGTATTCTGACAGCAAGTTAAACCATAGAACGTGGGTTCTTACTTACTTCACCGGTTCGGACAGGAATCACCCAAGTCCGGCCGGTGAACTGTTCGAAACGGTAGTTTGATGTTTAACCCGAAATCGGTGAACCTTGTAGATAGTATCCGAATCTTGAACCTTTTAACCGTTAGAATGATTAGTTAGTTGGCTCGAGCTCCGTTTCTATCGGTTTTTAAGGTTTTGAGTGTAAAATGTTGAAGAAAAGTTGGAAATCCTTCCATGAAAATGTTAAGATTCTAACAAATCCTAGTTTGTTTATGTGGAAATCGGTCAGATCTAAGCTATTCATGGTTGAGTGAGGCCAAAGTATGATGTTCTTCAAGAACACCATGATGACATCACCCAAGAACACTTAGATCTTGGCGATTTCACGGTTAGAAATCGAGTTTTGAAAGATAGAAAGGTGTAGAATCATGTAATGATAAAAAACGTACAAGAATTAGAGTGAAAACTTACCGGAGTTGAGATAAATCTGAGAAAAGGTGAAGAACAAGGCTGGTTCGGTCAGAGCTTTCCAAAAATAGAAAGGGTGATAATGACAGGGCTATTTATAGGCCTCCCAAAGAGGAAAGTGTCAACCGATCGGCCAGGATCTCCGATCGAATGGCCTGCTCGATCGGCCAGGAAAGTGCTAGCCGATCGGCTGGCCTGTTCGATCAGGATGCTTCCTGTTCGATCAGCAACCCTTTTCGAATGTTTCGCGACGGTTTTCGATATTTTTCGATTTCGATAGACGATGATACGAATACGATAGAGTTCCTAGTCAAATTACTTTCAGTCCCAACTACTATATCTAACATACAATCATCTATAAGTCACGTTTTGATGTCGGTTTCGATTGAGTTTGATTGCCTTTCGAGTTTCGGTCCGAGTTTCGATTGATTCGATTGAATACCACACAAAACATAAAGTAAACATGCACAAGTAACACATAAGGCACACACACACACGTAAGTATTACCACACCAGTTTCGCATAGTTCGAGTCTCGAGTTCGATTGATTGATTTGATTAACTTGATTATTGATTGATTAACTTTATCGCATTGTTACTTCCTATTATTCACAGTCGTAAATCGGTCGCATTGATTAAACATTCGATCATCTTATTTAGACAACACTTACTCCACATAATACAAAAAGCAAAAGAAAACATTAACAGTCAAAGTTGACTTGGACTTGGACTTTGACTTTGACTTTGACATTCGAAAACACGGGGTGTTATAGCCTCCCCTTGTTTAGGGAATTTCGTCCCGAAATTAGGCTCGAAGCTGCACATCACCGTGAGTCATTTTACCAATTTGATGCTTCAGATCTATTTAAACAACTGCGGGTACTTGGCCTTCATGTCGCTTTCGAGTTCCCAAGTGAACTCCGCGCCTCGCTTGCCTTCCCATCGGACTTTCACGATAGGGATGCGTGAGCGCCTGAGTTGCTTGGTTTGGCGATTCATAATTTCGACAGGCTTTTCCACGAAGTGTAAGGTTTCGTTAACCTGAAGATCGTCGAGTGGTACGATTAGATCATGATCAGCAAGGCATTTTCGGAGGTTAGACACATGGAAAGTCGGGTGGACGTTACTGAGTTCCTCCGGTAGTTCGAGTCTGTAGGCGACTTTTCCGATCCTTTCCAGAATCTTAAAAGGTCCAACATATCGAGGCGCTAGTTTCCCTTTCTTGCCGAATCTGACTACACCCTTCCAAGGGGATACCTTTAGGAGTATGTAGTCGCCAACGTCAAATTCAAGGGGCTTGCGTCTTCTATCGGCGTAACTTTTCTGTCTACTTCGAGCTTTTATCAAGTTGTCTCGAATCTGGTGGATTTTGTCAGTCGTTTCTTGTAGAATCTCGGGACCGGTTAGTTGCGAATGACCGATCTCGTGCCACACAATAGGCGATCGACATCTCCTACCATATAAGGCCTCGAATGGTGCCATTTGAATGCTGGCATGATAGCTGTTATTGTACGAGAATTCGACTAGTGGCAGGTGTTTGTTCCAACTACCACCAAAATCTATGACACACGCCCGGAGCATGTCTTCAAGAGTACGGATCGTTCTTTCAGTCTGTCTGTCGGTTTGTGGATGGAATGCAGTACTCAGATTAAGCGACGTACCAAGAGCCGCCTGAAATGTTTCCCACAACCGAGAAGTAAACCGAGCATCACGGTCAGAGATGATGTCGCGAGGCGTACCATGATTACAAATGATCTCGTCGGTGTAGATTTGGGCTAGTCGTTCCACCCTGTAGTCTTCTCGTATTGGCAAAAAGTGGGCTGATTTGGTTAGACGATCAACTATAACCGAAATACTGTCGTGACCTGATGGCGTGGGCAGGAGTTTCGTTATGAAATCCATAGCTATACTCTCCCACTTCCATATAGGTATCGGCGGTTGTTCGAGTAAGCCAGAAGGTCTTTGATGTTCAGCCTTGACTCTTGCGCAAGTTAAGCAACTTCCAACGTAAAGAGCGATATCACGTTTCATACCCGGCCACCAGTACTTGTAACGAAGATCCTGGTACATTTTATCGGCACCGGGATGAATAGAATATCAGGACTTGTGGGCTTCATTCATGATAATCTTTCGCAACTTGGTCCACTTAGGGATCCAAATTCGGTCCAGATAATAGAATATCCCGTCTGATTTTCTTACTAACTGAGCTCCACCGTGGTAGATCCTCTCTTTCTTCAATGTACGCTCGTTAAAGCAAGCATGTTGAGCTTCACAAATAAGGGCTTCAAGGTTATGCTGGGCTTGAACGTTTCGGATACTGAGCACGTAACTCTTTCTGCTGAGCGCGTCGGCAACAACATTCGCTTTGCCTGGGTGATAACGAATCTCACAGTCGTAATCGTTGAGGAGTTCTACCTATCGGCATTGACGCATATTAAGTTCCCTTTGATTGAAGATATGTTGTAAACTCCTGTGATCAGTGTAGATTGTACACTTAGTGCCATACAGGTAGTGTCGCCAAATCTTTAATGCAAAGACAACCGCGCCTAGCTCGAGGTCATGGGTTGTATAGTTCTTCTCGTGGATCTTGAGCTGTCGGGATGCGTAAGCTATAACCTTGTCTCGCTGCATGAGGACACAACCAAGACCAAGGTTGGAAGCATCACAGTAGACAATGAAATCGTTGCTTCCGTCGGGCAGCGTAAGAATCGGAGCATTGCACAGCATGTGCTTGAGGGTTTGAAAGGCAGATTCTTGTGCGGTTCCCCACACAAAAGGCTTGTCTTTATGAGTAAGAGCGGTAAGCGGCACAGCGATTTTGGAGAATCCTTCAATAAATCTTCGATAATAGCCTGCTAGTCCGAGAAAAGAACGAACTTCAGACGGGTTCTTAGGCGTAATCCAACTTTTGACGGCTTCAATCTTCGCGGGATCGACGTGTATTCCCTGACTATTCACGATGTGACCCAGAAACTGAACTTCCTCTAACCAGAATTCACACTTGGAGAACTTGGTGTAGAGTTGGTTCCCCTGAAGTAACTTGAGAACCAAACGTAGATGTTGCGCGTGTTCGGCTTTCGATTTGGAATAGATCAAGACATCGTCAATGAACACGATGACGAAACGGTCTAAGAAAGGCTTACACACGCGATTCATCAGATCCATAAAGACCGCGGGTGCGTTAGTTAAACCGAAAGGCATAACAACGAATTCATAATTGCCATATCGGGTTCGGAAAGCGGTTTTGGGGATGTCTTCCTCTTGAATCCGCAATTGATGATAGCCTGAACGTAGATCGATCTTCGAGAAACACTTGGCACCTTGTAGCTGATCAAATAAGTCGTCGATTCGAGGCAAAGAACAGAGTTTACTGCGACCGTTCTTCCCGTAGCGACTTCGACTTCGAATGACGAGGACAGATAAGAGCGCTTACGACTAAGGAGCTTCTCGAATTCAAACGACACAAAGCAGTTATCGGATCTAGTATCAAACAAACATGATGCATAAATACCATTCACAAGGAACGTACCATTAACCACGTTGTTATCCGCCTGAGCCTGACGGGCATTGATGTTGAAGGTTCGAGCATGGGCCGCTTGCTGCTGTGGCTGAGGCTGTTGTGGTTGCTGCTGGGGCTGCTGGGGCTCTTGCTTAACCACCCTGTTCGGGTATCTGTTTGCAAAGTGGTTAGGGTCACCACATGCAAAGCAGACTCGAGCATTGACTGCAGGTGCTTGAGCTGCTTGTTGGCCTTGAGGGGCGGGGAGTAGAGCTTGATTGACAGTAGCTTGAACTGGGGCTTGACGGGGACCATAGAGACATTTCGCAGTGAAATGACCGTAAAGGTTGCAGTGAGCGCAAAAACGACAGGCTAGACCCACTGGATGATGATACTAGCATGTCTGGCAGAGTGGGTGAGGGCCTGTGTATGCACACTTCGCTGGCGGTGCATTGATCACTGTAGCTGAGCGGTGGTGCTGTTGCTGCTGAGCTGGTACAGCTTGTAGAGGAGCAGCAGTTGTTGCGGCAGCACAACTCTTGTTGCTGGAGCTGTTGTTGTTGTGCTTCTTCTTTCTTCTTGATGACTTGGAGGATTGAGCAGATGAGTCGGTGGGTGCTGCGGTGGTGGCTTGGTGCAGAGACTTGGTATGCTTATCCCAAAAACCAGACTTCACTCGCTTGTCATTGATCTCAGCGGTGAGTAGGTAAGTCTCTTCAATCGTTGCCGGCTTGGCGGCGTGAACAAAGTCGGCTACACAGTCGGGCAGGGCTCGAATGTACTTCTTGATGGTTTGATCTGGGGTCTTGACCTGGTCGGGACATATGATGCTAAGTTGCTTGAAACGAGCAGTGAGAGCAGCGTTGTCTCCATCCTTCTGCTTGATGGTCCAAAACTCGTCCTCCAACTTTTGGCGTTCATGAGGAGGGGCAGAATTCGAAGATCATGATTGCCTTCAACTCCTCCCATGTTAGCTCGTAAGCTGCGTCATTTCTGCGCTTGTTTCATTCGGCCGTCCACCAGTCTAGAGCACGGGACTGGAAGACGCCAGTAGCATTGAGTGTGCGGAGATTCTCAGGACAGCCGCTTTGGCGCAGAGTGACTTCAACCGAGTCAAACCAGTGAAACATGGCGGTAGGGCCATCCTCGCCAGTGAACTCTTTGGGTCCGCATGCTTTGAACTGCTTGAAGCTGAAAGCAGCCTTGCTAGCATCTTTGGGTGCATCTGTTCGTGATTCATCAGTCGACTTGCTGACGTTTTCATAAACATTGCTCACAGCTTTTGCCACGCTTTTGGCAATGATAGCGGCAAGACGCTTTGTCAGGTGGTGTTGGGATCCAGACGACGACATGGTCTGCAATAGACATCGTCACAGGACTCAACACAACGAAGTCGTACCTCACACGTCTAGACTACTAAAGCTTAGGAAAACGTCGGAACACATATCACATAAACACATGGGCACATAACCACAGATACATGGAAACACAGAAGCACATAAGCACGTAGGCACATAGAGCACAGAGTCACATAAACACAAAAGCACATACCCACTTAATCACAGAAGCAGTTTATGTCATGTAATTCCCCAATAAGCGCATAGAGCATTCTGACTGCCTCAAGATCCTATCATTCAAAGCTCGTGTGTCGTTCGTATATAGCATATTGAGTAGTATAGTATAATCGTATAGCGTGTCGAATAGTGTAGTATAATCGTATTTCGTGGCATAGTATCGTCTAGAATTGCAGCGACTTGTTAGCGTATTGAAATAGATTAGCAATGCGATTCGTGTGTGTTGATCGAAATGGCATCAAAATCGAATAATATCCAAAGTATAAACACATAAACAGATAAAGCACATATAAACACATGAAATCAACGAGTCAAACACCAAAAATCGGGAATTGGGGCGTCTGCGGCTACTAGACATCGACTACCCAAGCGATTCGACTATTCACAGTAGACTTGTCGTCACTTTCGACGTTCGGGATCGTGCTTCTGATTCGATTCTTGGGCATTCCACACGCATTCCCTATGTCATACTTGTGAGTTCAGGTCGTTGGAGTTCGTCGAATGCCTTGGTGAGATGAAAACATGTCCGGAATAAATTGCCAAGGTTAGGGTTTCACCCCTGGCTTAGCAATTTCTTCCTTGTTCTCAGGAGACTTGAGGAAATTATTCATCAAATTATGGATTTCACTCCTGATTTGGTATAATTCTCTTCGTTTGTTATCGAAAGGAATGAGAAAATCATTGATAAATTGATAAAATCAACATTAGCCAGACAATCTAGTCGGGAGTTTGTGGCTTTCACACCTATTCCTGACAAAATCGCTTAACTTTAATTGAAAATTCGAGTGCAGTGATAGCGAAGAATTGCAGAATAAGGCACATAAACTTGGTCTGTTGGTTCCTAACTATAGTCTAGGTCTCTATGACAGCGACCCGGACTGGGTCGTGTCCAGCCTAATTCCCTATAGTTATGGCTCTGATACCAATCTGTCACACCCCAACCGATGGCGGAATCATCGGGGCGCGGCACTGAGCGAAATAGATTGTCCAGTAGTTTCCATAACAACTATCATTACTATCCAGTTTAAAATGACACGTCCCATACCGTGTCCCAAATAATATAATAAATTATTACAGATAACAACTAGTCAAGTAATTCTGTTCCGACAACTCAGATTTAAATTAATACAAAACATAAATATTGTTCAAATGCTCCTAAAGACCCAGCCTGACAAGATCTACAGACAACTATGCTCTAGTTGCTTGTTCCTGACAGACAACTATTTGTTGGGGGCCTCTAAGGCTTTATTCTAGCTTCACTTCCCTAGCAAGCAAATACCTTAAACACCTGTCACATACGTTAAAATAAAGTCAATACATAAAATGTAAAGGTGAGCATACAAGTTTAATAATAGCATATAGAGTTCGAATAGTTTACGCATAACCAGCACGAACACAGAGGGAAATGATGCATGTTAATTATCGACATGGACCTATCGATACCAACGACTGCGGGTTGACTGTGCGAGACAGTTCGCAATACATGATTACCACAGTAATCCATGCAAGTAATTGTCCTTAACAACCCCCGTGTGAACGGGTGCTGAGTCCAAACTATAGTACTACGTTGCTAAGGCAGGTAGACAACATTCCACGTGTAAACATAACAACAAGCATACATTTAGTCACGTAATACATGCAATCGGTTAGCGTTCAAATAGTTTGAATAGTGTGTTCGATTGTGATTTTGATAAGTAACGTATGTAACACCCAAAAGTGCTAAAGTAAAAAGGGTTCGAGTATACTCACAGTGGTTGGTTATGGATTGAAGGGAGCGCTGAGAGTAGGGTTAGCCTGAATAGTTCGATAGCACAACAATGAGTAACGCGGAAATGCAAACAAGTGTAAATGGATCGAATAGTCTGGTCGATCGAACAGCAGATTCGATCGAACGGGCTGTTCGTTCTGCTTGAAAGTCCGTTTGAATAATCCTGTCCGATCGGCCGGTAGGCTCGATCGGCTGGACCATTCGAGTGGATTGTTTCTTCCTCTGATGTGTTTGTGTATGATGGTTTGAACTTTTGAAGTTTTCGTTGTAGTATTTGAGAACACTGAAGTGTTCTTACCTTTCAGGTCGATCGATCGAACGGTCTGTTCGATCGGCCGGCTTAGCCGATTGGTTAGGAACTTCAGAAGTAGTTCTCAGCTGGATGTCACTCGATCGAACAGCCTGTTCGATCGGCTGGCACTCCTTACTACGAACGAGTTGCAAAATCGATTAAGTGTTGAAGCATAGTATCTCATGATCCGAAGAGTAATGTTTACCAATCGAGTAGCATATTCGATCGAACATCACTTCGTCAATAGCATACTTCATGAAATTCGAAAAGTGTGGAACCATGTGCTAGCCGATCGGCTGGCCCGGCCGATCGGCTGGTATGTTCGATCAGCTGGGCTGTTCGTTCGAACAGCCTAGCCGTTCGGCCAGCAATTCTGACCTGGTCGGCCTTTCGTCTAACACTTGGCTGTTTGATTATTTTTCATGATTTTAAGGTATTCTGACAGCGAGTTAAACAATAGAACGTGGGTTCTTACTTGCTTCACCGGTTCGGACAGGAATCACCCAAGTCCGGCCAGTGAACTGTTCGGAACGGTAGTTTGATGTTTAACCCGAAATCGGTGAACCTTGTAGATAGTATCCGAATCTTGAACCTTTTAACCGTTAGAATGATTAGTTAGTTGGCTCGAGCTCCGTTTCTATCGGTTTTTAAGGTTTTGAGTGTAAAATGTTGAAGAAAAGTTGGAAATCCTTCCATGAAAATGTTAAGATTCTTACAAATCCTAGTTTGTTTATGTGGAAATCGGTCAGATCTAAGCTATTCATGGTTGAGTGAGGCCAAAGTATGATGTTCTTCAAGAACACCATGATGACATCACCCAAGAACACTTAGATCTTGGCGATTTCACGGTTAGAAATCGAGTTTTGAAAGATAGAAAGGTGTAGAATCATGTAATGATCAAAAACGTACAAGAATTAGAGTGAAAACTTACCGGAGTTGAGAGAAATCTGAGAAAAGGTGAAGAACAAGGCTGGTTCGGTCAGAGCTTTCCAAAAATAGAAAGGGTGATAATGACAGGGCTATTTATAGGCCTCCCAAAGAGGAAAGTGTCAACCGATCGGCCAGGATCTTCGATCGAATGGCCTGCTCGATCGGCCAGGAAAGTGCTAGCCGATCGGCTGGCCTGTTCGATCAGGATGCTTCCTGTTCGATCAGCAACCCTTTTCGAATGTTTCGCGACGGTTTTCGATATTTTTCGATTTCGATAGACGATGATACGAATACGATAGAGTTCCTAGTCAAATTACTTTCAGTCCCAACTACTATATCTAACATACAATCATCTATAAGTCACGTTTTGATGTCGGTTTCGATTGAGTTTGATTGCCTTTCGAGTTTCGGTCCGAGTTTCGATTGATTCGATTGAATACCACACAAAACATAAAGTAAACATGCACAAGTAACACATAAGGCACACACACACGTAAGTATTACCACACCAGTTTCGCATAGTTCGAGTCTCGAGTTCGATTGATTGATTTGATTAACTTGATTATTGATTGATTAACTTTATCGCATTGTTACTTCCTATTATTCACAGTCGTAAATCGGTCGCATTGATTAAACATTTGATCATCTTGTTTATACAACACTTACTCCACATAATACAAAAAGCAAAAGAAAACATTAACAGTCAAAGAAGTCAAAGTTGACTTGGACTTTGACTCTGACTTTGACATTCGAAAACACGGGGTGTTACATTTATCGTTCAAAAAAAACATATCTGTGTGGAAATTAAAATAAGGTTTGAAACGAGTAAATAAAGCATTTATAAATGAACATTAAATGGGTCTTAACCGTTCGTAATTGATTAATCAATAGTCACTACGTAGCGATTATTTGTATTTTGTTTTTTTAGCAAATTACCAAAATCGTTTCTAAGGTTTGGGTATGTTTGTCATTTTCATCCAAAATAACTTTTTTGTACCATATAGTCCTTCACTTTTAGGATATTTTGTCATTTTCATCCAAACGTTTAACTTTTTTGCCAAAATCGTCCTTGAGATTTGGGGTTTTTGCCATTTTCATCCAAATGTTTGATAGAAAAAATAAAGCTAATTAGATGTTTGGATGAAAATGGCAAAAATGTCCAAACTCAAGGGACTATATTGTGTAAAAAAGTTGTTTTGGATGAAAATGGAAAACATGCCCAAACCTCAGGGACAATTTTGGCAATTTGCTCTTTTTTTTTTTGTTTTTTCATAACTTTAATGGCCATTACTAGAAGGGAAATTGGCATGTAATAATCTCAACTAAAGGTCTTTGACCATTGACAATTCCATCTTTAAATATTCCCCCTACCGGTCTCACCTTTCACATATTTTTCCTACACCGCTCCCTCGTTAAAAAAACTTAACGGAGTTATGTTTTTCTTCCAAATTACAAACAATATTTTTTTACGGCTTTTGATCAGAACGACGACACGAGTGCATTGATGTAAAACTTACCTCGAAACGTTGCTCCAAACGATGAAAACGGCGCTTCAATTCGGGTGTTTAAATTTCCAATTAACAAATATCAAGTTCTTTGGAGCACAATTTCGAGGTAAGTTTTACATCAATGGACTTGTATCGTCGTTCTGATCAAAAGCCCTAAAATTTGTTTGTAATTTGGAAAAAAAGCTTAACTCCGTTAAGTGTTTTTTAACGAGGAACCGGTGTAGGAAAAATAGGTGAAAGGAGGGACTAGTGGGGGGGAATATTCAAAGGTGAGACTGTCAATGGCCAATGACCTCTAGTTAGGATTATTACAGGCCAATTCCTCTTACCAGAATCACTAATTTTGTTTTAACTTTCCAAACACCATAAATCTAACCTAATCTAATACTAATAAAGGATTACATCTAATGCCATATGCATTCTCTCATCTAACCTCCCTTCCAATTAATGTCATATCGCATTTTCATCTTTAATTCATTAGGTCATGGGTTCGATTCTCTCAAGGGGTTTTTCTCATATTTATTGGGTTTTCTCATGCATTTGTGCATAGGAATTATTGTCTAGTGAATATGGATATGAACAGGTGGTTCCACTGAAGGCACAATAATACTCCAGTTTTCCGTTAATAAATGCACCAATTAAAATCACAATGAACTTTATTTTTCAAAACGAATTTCCGGTACACACTTTAAAATAAAATGAAAACATATGTTCTTACCTTTTCAAAAAAAGGATGACTTAAATTAATAATTTAGTATTCTATTTTTTAATCTGGCACATTAAATTTAACTCATCTCTTTAAGCTATATTTGAGTTATATAAATTCTATTACATTTATATTACCTAATTACATTTATGTTTTTTTTTTTCCAAAAAAAAAGATATTAACTTTCTATTTGACTTTGATATGTAGCCAACCCATGTACTTGGAAGGCTCAAAAGGGAAGTTAGTGGTACTGGATGCATGTTTTCCTTACAGTAAGGTAGCAGTGAGTAGTGAATGTTAGTTTATGCATATTGCATAGCATATTTATTTCGATGTAATTTTCAGTTGAGGGTAATCAGAAAAAGTGTTGTAAAACTTGTCTTCTTCTCATCTTAATTTTGAAAGACTTGCCATCTCTAATTGAGATTATTCTTTAGGAGTTTAACCATTTGAAAAATTCTCTATTAGACTTAGTTTAATCCTACTTTAATTACTTAGTACTTTCTCAGTTGATATGAAAAAATATGAACTGAAAAGCCGATCTCTTTTTAACATGGATTTCTTTTGACTTACTACTTATGTCAAAACTCGTATATAATGATTCAAGAGACTTCTCTCGTGATGGAAAACAAACCTCGATTGTTATTGTTATTTTTTAATTTTTTTTGAGATATGGTGGGTGGGAAAACAATTAGGGTCCTTTTTTGTTTTTTTATTTTACAGAGTAATTTTTTTTAACGGCCAACGAATCCTCCAAATGGGCTACTGGCGAAATTCACCACATCAGGATACACTCGTCTCCGAACTGGGGAAAACCCTCACCTAGGGTAGAAGCCCGTGAACACTTGCCCAAAGGCACGACAGTGCAATGAGGTAAAACTCATTCAGTTCAAGGATCGAACTAGCGATCGCTGTCTACTCGCCTAGTCTCCCATCATCACCAGGTGCCACTGAAAACTAACGGGGAAGCAGGAATTGAACTTGGGTCTCTTGGAAACCCAAGTCTCTCCCTTACCACACCACCACAAACTCATTTGCTACAGAGTAATTAAATTTCTAAATCTTACCTTGTAGTCTCGGAAAAATGCAAATCAAATGAGTTTTGTTGAGTTGGTACTAGGCCTGCAAACGAACCAAACGTTCATGAACTTGTTCAGCGGAAAGTTCGTTTATGTTCGTATATTTAATAAACGAACGAACACGAACAAAAAATTTGTTCGTTTAAATAATATTAAATACATAAATAGTTATATTTATATAAATATTAGGTTTTCTAACTACTTATATAAACATAACTAATTAGTAATTGAGTTTTCTAGTAATAGAAATGAAATTAAAAAAAAAATTCTTTGATCGTAATTGATTATTTACTTAATATTTATATAAAAAACTACTAAATTTTAGTATCTATGAGCCCTAATTTAGATGTGTTTTCGGATGAACTTTAATATATTAGACTTGTTTGTTTGTGTTCACTAATGTTAAATTGTGTTTGTTTATATATGTACAATTACGTTCATTTGTGTTCGTTTGAGTTTGTTTAATAAATGTTAATTTATGTTTGTTTATGTTTATTCAAATATGTTCAGGTAATTTTTTTGTTTATGTTCATTTGTGTCCGTTTATGTTCGTGAACTGTTCGCTTAGGCTTTAAACGAACGAACATAAACGAACACGAACATGTCTGATTTCTTAATGGACGAACAAGAACAAAAAAATGTGTTCGATTATATGTCCGTGTTCATGTTCGTGTTCGGTTAAAGTTAAATAAACAAACATAAACATACCTGTGTTCGTGCTCGTTCGATTCATTTACATGCCTAGTTGGTACAAAGAAATAACCCTAGCTTAGGGGTACCCGCATGTCCTGCCTCCTTAACAACCATCTTTAGCTAACAAGCCTTTGACTTCACTTTCTTCATACCCAATTCTATTTCCATTTACAGTTTTCTAGAACTATAAAGTCAGACTTGAAAAGTCCTGTTACATTGAAAGTTAGATATAGAGGTGTTCATTAATTGGTTTGGTCTATTTGATTTTTTGGTTTTGAATTTTTTTGTTCGCCTTTCCCGAAAGCCAAACCTACCGTATTGGAAATGTGTCTAATCAAACGGGATTCAACTGATTTATTTGGTCCAGTTATCCAAATAAACAAGTTATTATTCGGTTTATTCGATTGAATTTGTTCGGTTATCTGAATAAGCAAGGTTTGTGAAACCGATAACATAGCCGAAAACCGAATCCACAGTTTGATTCGCTTTTTTGTGGTCATGAATATTGTTTGGTTTTTGATTTTTTTTCACACCCCTAGTTAAATGAAAAAAAAAAAATACTAGGTTGCTAGAGATTCATAGCAACTCCATCAATTTCTACACTATAATTAATTATAAATCATATATTTAAAAAAAATGATCTTTCATTTAAAAAAAAAAAACTCCTACATCACATCCGCTATTTTTGTCTTTATCTTGCGCACAAACACTTATTTTATTATATTTATTGTTTTATACACTCATAATAATTTAATAGAGGATGAATACTCGCTTTTCAGTTTTCATATATATAAAAAGTTACTGTAACGATTTTTCAAATTATAAAAATAGGATATAGATATGGTGATCTCGATATGGAGTTAAAAAAAAAATAAACATTTAGTTTAAAATGAGGAACTCTTGTAAGTGCTCTTAGATGACAAAAATTAGGGGTGAGCAAGTTTAGGTCCAGATCGAAAATAACCGAGAACTGAACCGAAAATATACCCAACCTGACCCGAACCTAAGTACCTATGTATTTAGATCGGTTCTAATTTTTCATATAAAATCGGGTCGGGTCAAGTCGGTTCTTTTCATGGTGAAACTCGAGTTTGACCTATGGACCGGAACCGACCCTATATTTAGGGTAGTGAATCGGTTCTATGTTTTATGTTTGATCGGTTCTCAGGTCAGATCAGGTAGGGTCGTGTTTTTCCTTTTGCTCACCCTTAACAAAAATCGACACTAGTTGTTCAAAATAGTAGCAAGAAAGAGAGAAAACTCAAGTTAGGGTGGAGCATTCCTGTAAATAGTGTAAACTAGAAGGACTAAAAGATTTTGATCTTGAAACAAAAATAAATTCCCAAATCTCTGAATGAAAACCTAAAACCCAGTTGGGTGTTGAAATTCCTGATCGATGCTGTGAAGAAGGTTATCAGAAAAAGAATGACATTAGCAGCAGGGATCGGGTATGTGCTGCTTGCACTGGGCCCTTCACTCGCTCTCTTCGTTACTGTCGTCTCCACTAAACCCTTCTTGATCCTCATTCTTCTCTCTAGGTATTTATTTATTTCACTATCTTTCTACTACTCTGCTAAAATCTTTTCAAAACTGATATGTTTACCAATTACTGCTAGTATAGTAAGTAACCCTTGTAGTAGACTTGACTTTTCAAGCCACCTTCATGCTTTGAGTTTTCTAACGACCCTAATTTGGATCAAATTATGTTCTAAAGTAGATTCTGATCGTTAGAAGAATATTCTAACTAATACATCATCATCATCATCATACTCAGTAAATCCCACCAATAGCAAAGCAAATGTAGGGTCTGATGAGGAGGGTACGATGTACACAGCCTTACCAATAGAGAGGCTGCTCGGCTCGATAGTAGTTTTGCATCAAGCCTTGGACATAAGGCACATAACACTCAGCAATCGGGACAAAGACCGATTAGTGCATGTACCCTTTTGTCTTTCAGCTATCAACGCCACCACATAATGCATGATTAACCGTCCTCAGCTTTTAACGTTATTTTCACGAAATTAGTAAAATAACGTTAAAATTAGTGCACTTTCACTTTTGCCCCCCTGGCCCACACATATATACATTATATGCACATACCGCAAGCGGGGCGTATATATTTCACAAGTGTTGTTTATTTTGGACCTTTCTTTGTTAAGAATTTCCTTTTTTAGTTGCGTAGATACTACTAATGTATGTTTGTATGCATATATGCTTGTGCAGTACACTGTTGTGGCTGATTAGCTTGATTGTGCTGTCTGGATTTTGGAAGGCGTTTCTTCCAATCAAAACGTCCGCATGGTGGCCTTATGTCATTCTTATTCTCACTTCTGTTGTCTTCCAAGAAGGTCTCCGCCTCGTGTTGTGGAGAGGTTACAAGTGTGTTTATTCTCTTCATTCGTTTCATATTCTTTTAATAACTTTGATCTATCTGTGGTTTGTTCGCATTTTGCAATGTGATATCATTTTGATGGCCGTTTAAAAAACACGTGGATGGAGGGTATATATATATTGGCTGTTTTGTGCTCGTTGTGTTCTACTGCTTGATTAATAATATAATGTTATATATATATCTACTTTTGCTTTGATCAGGAAGATGGAAGATATGTTGGATGCCTTTGCTGACAGAGTTGCTAAACCCCGCCTCTATCTTACTGATAAGATGCAAATCGCCCTTGGTAATCATCACTTCTCTACCTTTTTACTCGTACAAATTTTATAAAAAACGTTGCGTCTTGCTTCTTACATTTAAGCTGCTTTATATACAGATTTCTAATTTTTTTATAAAAAGAATATAATAATAACTAAAATTTAGCTTGGGAAAACCGAAACTATTAGGAAAAAAGGCTAATATGGTTGATTGTTTACAGCTGGCGGTCTAGGTCATGGTGTGGCTCATGCAGTCTTCTTCTGCCTTAGCCTTTTAACGCCTTCATTCGGTCCTGCAACGTTTTATGTTGACAAGTGCTCTTATGCTCCATTTTTTCTTATTTCTGGTGAGACTATCTTCTCATTCTAAATTATGCATAAAATGTAGTAAAGTTGGTGTTTTCTTTTGCACTATAAGAAACCATAAAATGAGGCTATATATACACACACACATACTATCTACTCCTTATCCCATGAAATTAACAACAGTGTCCTCTTTTTGGGATCAAAATCATGTTTTCCATTGTTCTTGTCACAAATTGTTGCTGCAATGCTGCTGTTGGTATTTGTGCACGAGAGACGATTCTTTTCTTAAATGTTACTACTTGACCAAATAGGGCACATTAATTTTAAAAAGGGACAATTGCATATTTCCCCTTAAAAACTGCTTAATTGCGTATTTACCCAACTTAAAATTAAAATTACATATATCCCCTTTCTTAACTATTAAAATTGCATATATCCCCTTCCTTAGCTAACAAAATTGCAAATTTACCCATTTTGATTTATTTCATTAAAAACAAGTTATTTTTACCCCCTATTTTTACTAAACTTAAAAAAAATATTTATTCATTTTTACTAGTTTTTGTAGATTTTTACTAGTTTAGCGGTGTATTTCAGTGTTTAAGTTTTAGTAAACATGAATAAATATGTATCTTTTTAAAGAATTGTGAAAAATCCACAAAGACTAATAAAAATGAATAAATTTGTATTTTTTTAAGTTTTAGTAAAAATAAAGGTAAAAAAGTCGTTACATAACTTGTTTTTAATAAAATAAATCAAAATGGGTAAATTTGCAATTATATTAGTTAAGGAAGGGGATATATGCAATTTTAATTTTAAGTTGGCTAAATACACAATTAAGCAGTTTTTTAAGGGGAAATATGCAATTGTCCCGTTTTAAAAAGAAGAGATGCGACAGTGAGATGTAATTAAAAGGCTCTCAAATAAATTGAAAAGAAGGGGTAGCTAGGTAATTAATATTACGCTTTGATAATCATATAACTAGAAGCATAATTTGTCTAACTTAACATTTAAATCTAATAATCTGCAGCTATTATTTCCCTTGCATTTGTTACAATCCACACTTTCTCAATGGTAATTGCATTCAATGGGTATGCGCAAGGGAATAAGAGTGACCAGTTGATCGTCCCAGCCATTCATATAATTGCCGGAACATTGGTAAGACCTGTTTCTATTTTCCATGTGTGTGTAGGAGTGTAGGACTTCTATTACAGGTGGAAATTTCAACCTGTTTGTATGAAAAGCAGGTCAATCCAGTCTGTATTTTATTGATAATGGGTCAAACATATAAAAATGAGAATATTAGCTGAAAAAGAAACAGTTCCAAGTGATCGAATGCTGTTCAGTTGGTCAAAAGTCTCTAAACGTTTACTGAAATGCTTAAAATGCTCTAAATCCTTTTATCTAAATTCATAACACTTGAAACTTCATATTTACGCATTTCATTAAATATAATTTATAGTATGTCCATTGTTCATTTTCTTTAACTTAAATCATTACATAAGAGAAGGGTATTTATGTCAAAAAAAAAAATAGGAAAATGGGTATATTTGATATAGTGATTTTTTGTTGGGTAATCTAAATATGATATCATCTAAAGTTTTGAAGGTGATATATAAAAATATCCCATTGTTTTAATAATTTATTTTTGTAATCATATTCCATGCATTAGTTTGTTTATTGTAAATAAAAGTATATCCGTCAAAGGGTTTGTAGGGTAGGGTCACAAGTGTGATATGCAAATACCAAGATCCTTCTGTCGTGTATCCTCGATTAATGCAGCCTCAGATGCTATGTTTCAAATCTCGATTCTAGTATTGAGCGAAAGGTTATACCTATGGTTCGGTATTACAGGTCAATCCTAGTCCACTAATACCAATAGGCAGCAGAGGGAAAGAAGCACTACACCTAGGAATCAACAACACTAAAACTTTGTTATAAATTATCCCTTTCTTTAGCAGACTTTTATATATATATAATACAGGATTGCTTTTTGTATGTGGGCATGTGTATGCATTTAGAGAATAACTATATACTTTATCAAAGGAAAAGAACTGTTTACCTGCATTGCGGTATCGTTTTCCCTTGTACTTGGTTTAAAAAAGCGCGAGTCGTGAGGCGTGTGCATCACGTATGCGATGTGTTGCTCTATGTACAACCAAATAAAGTAAACCTTTTATAGTTTCTTCATCCCATTACGAGTAAACTACCATTTTGGTCCCCTGAGGTTAGGTCAATTTTGTCACTTTAGTCCAAAACTCAAACCTTTTGCATCTACGTCCCTGTGGTTTCAGTTTTATTGCCATTTTGGTACAAAAGTGAAATCATGTCATATTTTTCTTATAAAATCCTGCTATTTTGTCTTTTTCCTCAGGGGCAAAAGTGTGCTTTTAGTAAAACAAACTAAGATTGACCATATTCAAAAGATCCAGGTTATCCATGGATGCCCCTGTTTGGAAAAATAAAGCATTTCAGCTACATGGGTCATAAAAATACAAACTTTGGATCGTTTATGACTTCTTGATTTTAATTTTAAGAACATATAACTTGATATATGCAAAAGATCATAGGTTATTGCAGTTGTTAGGAAATCTTTAATAAATACCCACACATATTTCCTTCGTTACTTTTTATTCGATGGCCACGGGTCTCATTAGAACATAGTTTGCTGTTGATTCGGTTCTTCTTTTATCATAATCTACGTACAGCATTTGTTGTTTGATTGATTCACTTCTAACATCTTTTTAATTTTTAAATTATATTTGGTAATTATGTTAATTGAAAATGACCATTTTGCCCCTAAGGAAAAGGACAAAATAGCAGGATTTTATAAGATAAATATGACCTGACTTCACTTTTGGATCAAAATGGCAATAAAACTGAAACCACAGGGACCCAGATGCAAAAAGTTTGAGTTTTGGACTAAAGTGGCAAAAGTGACAAACCTGAGGGACCAAAGTGGCAGTTTACTCCTTTGATTTTTTTGTTACATATCAGCTCCCTACAGACCCTAATTTGGACCAGTTGTTACCAACCAAGTACATGACTACATGAGGCACCGCCTCACTCATCAAGTGTTTTGCATTATTTTGATGTTTTAGGTTATAATTTTAATTGCATTATTTTTATAATCATAATTAACACAATCATTACTTGTATAAACTTTTTTTTAATGAACGAGTGTTTGCTACCTGATCCTTATCGTTTTAACCTTTACCAAAGAAAATGATCTGTTACCCATTGTCTGTGATGCAGACTCTTGTGAATCTGGCGTCGAGTGGCTGTATCGTGGGGATCCCACTGTTGTATATTGTGGCATTGTCGACTTTAGCTTACTGTGGGAAGATGGTTTGGAGGAGGTTGACGGAGACTCAAATTAGGCTCGCCCCTCAAAATCAATGATAAATTTGATTGGATCTGCAGTTACTAGTTTTCCGAGTTGACTTAAGGGTTCATAGTTGGTTGGCTTATTGTGATGCTATTACTGCTCTTGGAAACGACGACGTTTTGATCTTGTATACAGCCATGACATTGTTTTTTCTGATATCTTTATAAGAAAGCATTTCTTGACAATTTTAAAAGTTCCACATAAGTCATCAAAAGTATAAAAAATGAATTAGAAGTCATTTGCTTTTCTTAATTGGTGTTGTTCCACCTCATTTATGTGTTGTAATTCAATTTTTTTAATAAGAAATAATATGAAGTTTAAAAATATTTTTGAAAACCTCAATTAACAAACATGTTTTTAGAGTGTTTACATGCTGAGAGAAGAATTACATCAGACATAGGTGTGTGCTTTTGTTTGTATATCAATATCACACATACCAACTAGATGATTCAACCTGCGCATTGCCGGGGGGGCGGCAAAGGGAATTTGGTTGGTATCGATTTTGTTCATCTTGGTGTTGTCACGCTACGGGAAACCAAAAAGAAAACCGAAAGATAAAGTTGTAACATAACAAAAACGATATGTACATGTTTATATTTTTCAAGCGGTTTAAAAAAACATACTACAATACCAACTTTTTAAACTATGTATCATACAAGTACATGTTGGAAATCATAATCTTATTTGTTATGCACACGTAAATGCAGGTTCTAAGCACTAGTACTCGTGTATGACTCTTCCACTCGCATTTTAGTGGTAGTAAACCGATTAATATTTAGTATTTACTTGATGTCAACTTGTGTATCATCCTGTTTTGCTGTGCTGTTACGACAACCCAATGCTTCAAGATATCAAACGTATTTAAGTTAAGCACGAACATAACTCGCTTATCCAAAATAAAGTTTTGAATAAACATGCGTGCACTCATTATGTAGAGTAATAGTAGTTTAGGTATTCTTGTTGTTTCGAGTCGTACCTGGAGGTTATTTGTCTAACCCTTGCGAGCAACTTACTATTACCAGACGCATGATATTCGGGACAGTGACAACCTATAAAAGCATATAGCTGCCTATTTGTTTTGACCCGAACCATTATTGACCCATTACACAGCCCAGCTGACTGTTTTGCCAATCACACATTTCATATATTCGTTTAGTACCCCTCCTTCATGCAATGTTTTTTGTTCAACAAAATCGTGATTTCTCAAAAAGATGGATATTGAATGTTGAGATACTAGCAGAAAGATAATAAATTCATAGGCTTTGCCAAAAGAACAAACTAATGTTACACTTGAGTAAAGCTGTAACAGAACAAAAAATAAAAAAAAGTTAGTCCTGCAAAATGTACGTCTTACCAGTAATCTGCTGCATGTCAAAAACCGAAAAGAATGCCTACAGCCCGTCAAACATCCCATGCTGACTCGCCACCTAACCCGATTTGAGCCTCTGGGCTCAGTAACTGTACAGCAGAAGAACCACTAGCTTTGCTCTTAACTTTCTTCTTTTTCTTTCCCACAAGACGACCATCATTGTCGTCGTCAACTCTTTTATCATTTCTATTTTCATTGTTTTCTGTGGCATCAATACGCACCGTTTCTTCTTCGTGTTTGACTTTCTTTGACTTTTTAATCCCTTCCTCCTCTGTGACCATGACGGGTCGGTCCTTTAAGTCTCTCGATTTGCGTTTTGATTTCTTCTCTAAAACAGGATCCGTGACAATGGTATTCTCCTCATCGCGTTCTTTTGTTGTTACATTCGGTTTATGTTCCTTCATTTCCTGTCCCTTTTTCTTATCATCATCCCGAGCATCAACCAAACGATTATCATCTGCATCAACCGTCACATTCTTCATGACTTTATCGATTGGTTTTGAGTTGAATATCTGCAAGCCCGGCACCAGCTTCTTTATCTGCATTAGTAGACAGTTTATTTCAGAGGTGGACCCACAAACACGTTTTTTTTTTTTTAATTTATGAATTTGTATACATATGTTACCTTTTTTGCTACTGTATCTTTCTCAGCAACAGGGTTCCCAGCTAGGTTGAGATTTTTTAGATTTACCAACGAAGAAAGTAACTGAAATTCCAGAATGAAACCATGAGTTTAACATGTAAATTACGGTACCAATTAAAGATTATTTAAAAGGAGTTTCGATGAAGTGGCTTACCTTAAGATCTGACCACCTCATAATCAAGTTGTTTCCCAAATCCAGATTTTGGATTTTTGTATTTCGAGTCAACTCACTTGGAAGAGTCTGACGAAACGATTAACAACAAAAACAAAAAAAAAGAATAATAAAGAACTGAAGCAGTGTTCTATTACCAATAAGTAGCTATATACAACTCAGCGTAAGTAATGATGTTTAAAATACGCATAGATGCTACATTAACCAGTGCATAATCACGGCTACATGTAGCAGAATGGGGTAACGTGTTGAAACAAATACGGTCAGGTTAGGTTGGGCAGCCAACCTTTTTTGTTGCGTTTATTTTACTTTATAAATAATTAGTGTATCAATTATCAAATATGATTAAAATGCTATATCTTTAAGTTATTAGACTGATTATTTAATTAAAGCGATAATCATAACGTACCCGAATCTCATTATGAGAAAGCCTTAGTTCTCTTAACTCCGTACAGGATTTGATTGAAGAATCGATGCCTTGGATTTTACAGTTTGAAAGAGACAGCTAGAGTCAAAGTCAAAGTCAAAATATTAAAATTTCATAGAAACAAAATAAACACTCAACCGATCCTGGGGGTATACAAATTGAAGGTGTTTTGTTATAACGGCTTACTTTTGTGATTGATTTAACCTTGCTCAGACTTTCACCGATTTTAGTGATTGGATTCTTTGAAAGAACTGCAGAGCACACAAGCAACAGTCAGGTGGATTTAAACTGGGATCATATTATGGTAAATCGTAGATAGTAATCCAGTTCAGATCTCATACCTAGGGTATTTAATTCTTTCATCTGATCAAGCCTGCAAATTGACGTGATCTCATTGTCTATTAAGAAAAGAGAGTATTTTATTAGTTTCATAGAGATCATGGGCAAAGCTTAAGCAGGGCGGGAGGGAGGGAGCGGGCCGACCCCCCGAACTTTTCGCTCAGTAGTGGAGAGTATGTAGTTTTCGTATAGAAATTTTTGGGTATATATGTTTTCGACCCCCCGGTTTTATTAATAATTTTTAGCTCCGATGACTTCCGCCCCCCGGTCGGAAATCTCAAGCTTCGCCACTGATAGAGATAAGAGTGAGCCTAAACAGCACATACAAAGTTAAGGCACAGATAGAAGCATTACCATTCAAGATTAGTGCACGTAGCCTCACAAGACTGCTGACGTCATCCATTGATTGGATCATATTGCTTCCAGCATTTAATACCTGGTTGCAACATATTCATGAATCAAACATATTTCCACGTGCATTTAGAAGGTTTAGTTGATCAACTTCATAACGGGCATAGTGCAGATTAAGCTGATTGTTCGTTTACCCTATTATTATATGATTATATATAACTTGGTAAAAATCCTGAATTTAGCAATCAATCTTCAAGGTCATCAAGTTCTAAATTTACATATGTTTTCTCAGTCATCATAACTTAGACACGAAACTGAAATAAATGTGACTCACCGTTAGACAAACACATCCCTCGATGCCTTTTAAGCTTCGGAGCTTGTTCTGCTTAACTGATAACCACTTCAAATTTACACATGGCTTCAACCCCTAGTTCATCGATCACAGAAAAACCAAATAGTTTGAGGTTCATCACCTTTAACAAAAATACAATGATAAAAAGAAACAGAAATTCTGTATTCTGACATCAAACATGGTAATTTAGGCCTGTAAACAAACCAAATGTTAGGTGAACCTTTCGTAAACGGTTCGGCGGGAAGTTCGTTTATGAATATGAACAAAAACTTTCGTTCATTTCATCAACAAACCAATATGAACACATGTCTCGTTCATTTGTTTAAGTTTGTTCGTTTACTTTCGTTTATGTTTTGTACATTTACATAGTCAAGCTATGCAATTAATGCGGTAAAAAATTGGATATCGGTCAAGGACCGATATTTGAGATATAGGTTATCTCGGTGAGATATCGGTAATATTAATATAATGCAGAATTTATATATATATAGCAATTTAACACTGATAATTCAGTGATATATCAGTTTTATCGGTCAAATATCGGTGACATACTGGTTATATTGGTCAAATATCGGTGATATATTATGTCGGTCAAATATCGGTCAATATCGCCGATATTATCGGTACCGATATTTTGACCGATATTTTACCAAGGGGCTGATATGACCGATATAAGCGATATATCACCGATATTAACTGCATAGTAGTCGAAGTAAATTGATTTATTAGCAATTAGTAATTAGTAATAATAATCGATGCATCATTCATCGACCCATCATCCCAAATATACTTTAAACCCAAACCTTGGGGAATCGACTAACAAATGAACATAAAAGAAGACGTTCAATTTCTTCATTTATGTTGAATTACACTCCTTTAGAATATTAACAAACGAACATAAACAACACAACACATTCATTTTCATGTTTGTTCGGTTCGTTTACACAGGTTCATAACAAAAACTGATTCAGAATTATCTGACACCAAACATTCAACAATTAATATGACCTCACACACATTTTCATGTTCATAAATACAAAAACCTAAATCAATTTCAAATAAAATGATTACATAATCACCTCGAGAGAGGATAAATTGTTGAATGTAAGGTCCAGTCTCTCCAACTTCTTGAATTCACCCAAACACGAAACCTAAATAATAAAAAAAGACCGTAAGAATAATATTAAACAAAAGATAAATTAACGAAAATAGTGGTGCTGATTGAAGCTTTTACATCGGACAGAGCTCTGTGTGTGAATGTAACAGATGTAACGGCGTTAGGATCAGTGGTTTTCCTCTCTTGCAAAACCTGTTCGGAGGTTAACGCTTTCATTACGGTCGTAAGGTTTCTGGTTTCTGTGTAAACCCTAGGCTCTCTCAGTTAGTTCAAAAACCCTGCAACCATGTCTACAAATTTATTTATTTATTTATTTATTTATTTTTGCATATTTTAATTAAAAAAAGTTGGTATTGATAAGAAAAAAAAAAGTAAATTGTTAAAATCGTCCTTAAGGTTTTAACATTTTTTGCCGGATCCATCCAAAAAGTTATTTTTTCTCAACCGAACCACTCAAGTTTTACATATGTTTCTAGATCCATCTATTTCTCTAACACCATAAAACTAACGTTAACTAATGGGTGTTTTGGATGGACTTGACAAGTGCCCAAAACTTAGGAACAATTTTAACAATTTATTCTTGTTAATGTTTTTCTATTTTTTTAGGGTAAATTACACTTTTCGTCCTTTATGTGTATATCGGATTACAACGAATAGCCTTTAACTTCAATAATTACAGTCACGATCCTTTATTTGTAAAATCCATTACACCTTACGTCATTTGGCCCTAACTTGGTTGAAATTTTCAGTTATGAATGACATGTGCCTTGCACATGAGGGTAAGTTAGTAATTTTACTAGTATAAAGGACGAAACGTGTAATTTACCCTTAAACAAATAAACAACTCACCCTCTCTATCTCATCTCACTTCTCTCTCCAACCAACTACCACCACCACCAAATCCAGCGACCAACACACAATCGATCAAACACCCCCAAATTCAATTCGATTTCCCTCAAAAAATCAATGGCACCAAAGGCAGAGAAGAAACCAGCTGAGAAGAAGCCGGTAGAAGATAAAGCACCACGGAGAAGAAGCCAAAGACCGGCAAGAAGTGCCAAAAGAAGCCAAAGCTGCCACCAGAGACAAGAAGAAGAAGAAGAAGAAGAGAACGAAGAAGAGCGTGGAGACATACAAGATCTACATCTTCAAGGTGTTGAAGTAGGTCCATCCTGACATCGGAATCTCCAGCAAGGCAATGGGAATCATGAACAATTTCATCAACGATATGTCACACCCCCAAAATCCACACGCGGAGTATCACCGCCTGGAGGCGTGACATGACCAGGATCAAGCCACCAATCATATTGAGCATTGTAAGTATTAAATCAAATTTAACCCATCAATATAAAAGGTGTTCAAAACAAAGCATAGTAAGTGTTTAGCGGAAGCATAATTGTGAAAACCCAAACATAAGTAATAAGTTCAAAATGTCACAATGTTATAACATGGCATCCACTGTCCATATCCCACAACGACTGCGCCTCCCAGTGCAAGCTCCATGAGTACCTATCGACCTGCAAGGCATGTAACAGAGAGTCAACAACAAAGTTGATCGAGTTCACAGTTGGTTGTTCAGCTAATGAGTTCATTCAGAAATCGTAAGTTCGTGCGTAACCATGCATTTACCCAGTACCCTTGTTCCCAAATCTTTACAGTAATAAGTGGGGGCTTCCCATGTTGTATGTTCTATTAGTGGGGGTTTCCCATGTTTGTATATACTAGACTAGTTGTAACCATAAGTGTTCTCCCCAAACCGAGAACAGGAGTACGTACGAGGTTTACGTAGGTTTTACGTAAGTGCCCTTCCCAAACCGAGGACAGTGGTACGTGTGAGATTTACGTAGGTTTTACGTAAGTGCCATTCACAACCCGAGGACAGTGATAAATATGAGTTTACGTAGGTTTTACGTAAGTGCCCTTCACAACCCGAGGACAGTGGTAAGTACAAGTTTACGTAGGTTTTACGTAAGTGCCCTTAGCTATCCAAGGACGATGGTAAGTAGTCTAGTAGTGGTGCGAGTACGAGTATTTGTTCAATCCCATTCCCAACCCGCCAGGGAATCCCATGCCTTGGATAGAGTGTGAACTCACCTTGGTTTGCTCGGCAGATACACGAAAGGTTACTTTAGCTATAAGGGGGGTCAACCACGTCCTAGCATGGTTACCATATGAGTTAGGTCTTGGTTCGAGTAGTGCACGTAAGTTTACACATAAACTAACAGGTTTCGAACACGTATTGATCATAGCAAACACATATTGCATGATAGCAGTCAATTACACATGATACCCACACTGTGCGACTCGGATGATTGGGCTGGTGAACTTATGCGAGCCCAATCATCTTGTGCGTTTAATAATGAAGCCCAAAGATAACCGGCCCAACCTATTGTGCGATCAGCATAGCTTGTGCGATCCACAATGGGTTGTGTGATCTGATCCAAACCCGGCCCAAGATGATAATACAATCCAAAGACTTGTGCGGCCCAAACACTTAACAGTCAACAACCTTGTGCGGTCCGGATGGACTTGCGCGATCCGGACGACTTGTGCGACCGGGTATTGGGCTTTAAGGCCCAACAGTCCAAACGTTAGTGTGTGGCCCAAGCCTTGTGCGATCAGTACTGTCTTGTGCGATCCACAAGGTCTTGTGCGATCATGCAGTTCTAAGTTATTCATTGTGCTTCTAACTAGTTGTACCTTAACTTGTGCGACTAGCCCTTGTACGATCCATGGGCTTATGCGATTTAACAACTTGTGAGATCAGAATTTGTGTGTTCTGATCTTGTGCGATTGGTTATAAATTCCGAATTTCATGCATATCAGTTTCACAATTATCTTGCAAATCAATTCCAACAGTTTCCATTTTCTCATCCATTCAATCAAATCATCACCAACAGTTTCTATTCCAACTTTAATCGATCAAATCATGGTTTTATCAGTTAATTCATAGGAACCCTAATCGTGTTCAATGCATAACAACAACCCTTACATTAAACACACTAACACGGCTCATATTCTCGATCTCTAGCATGCATCCTATCATAACAACACAACAATCATCCGAATATGAACACATCACAGCCGACTAACACGTATTCGGTTCTATATATATCTAAGCCGATTAGCATATTACCACACCATGTTTCTATTAACAAGAACCCTAACTATTGTATGAGATCATAACAATCACCATATTAATTAACATACAATCATAGTAATTATAACATCATGCATCATACAAACAACAATGAAACCCTAACCGGATTAGAGGTTTGGAACGAAGAAGACTTCAAGTGAGGAAGGGGCTGCCGACTTCGAGTTAGAGGGAGAAGAGAACTAGGGTTTTGTGTGTGTGTTGTGTTTTGCAAGTTATGAGGAGTAAACCCTTTCTCCTAAGTGTTATGCGTGTAAAAGAGAGTGGGCCGACCCATCATGGGTTGCCCTTGGTCCGAATACAAGGAATATGGCCCGAATGGGCTTGTGCGATCGAGTTACCCACATGCACATAACACAATATCAAACATAGCATTCAATTAATCAACCAAGTTCACATAATCACATTACGTTCACATACGTTACATTAAACACAAAGATAGGTTCGAATTACGAGTTGTCACATTATCCCCAAGTTGAAAGAAATTTCGTCCCGAAATTTGGTACGTACTCACTGAGGAAGCTAGTTAAGTTGCATGGTTTTCCTAGGGTGTCACATCCTTCCCCCGTTGGTTTGGAATTTCGTCCCGAAATTCCGTGGTAGCTTCAGCCTCAGTAGTGGTTGTACTGTTTTCGAACAATTGGGGATACTTTTGCTTCATTTGGTCTTCGCGTTCCCAGGTGAACTCTGGGCCACGACGGGAGTTCCAACGAACTCGAACAAGCGGTATTCTGGTGTGCTTGAGGACCTTAACATCCCGGTCCGTGATTTCAACCGGTTCCTCGACGAATCGCAACTGATCGTCGATAGTGAGCTCCTTCAAAGGAACTATGAGGGTCTCATCTGATAGACACTTCTTCAGATTCGACACGTGAAAGACGTTGTGAACTCCACCAAGTTCTGCTGGTAGGTTCAGTTTGTAGGCAACCCTGCCTATTTTCTCGGTGATTTCGAACGGTCCGACATATCGCAGATTGAGCTTGCCTCGTTTGCCAAAACGAACTACACCTTTCCAAGGTGAGAATTTGAGTAGCACTCGATCCCCAACCTGGAACTCGAGTGGTTTTCTGCGCTTATCAGCGTAGCTTTTCTGACGGTCACGAGCCGCCGCCATTCGTTGTCGTATCTGCGTAATTCTTTCCGTTGCGTCTACTACCAGTTCTGGACCAGTAATCAGACTATCACCCACCTCTGCCCAACAAAGAGGTGATCGGCATTTACGCCCGTGCAATGCCTCAAATGGAGCGGCTTGAATGCTGGTGTGGTAACTGTTATTATACGAAAACTCCACCAAAGGGAGATGTTTTTCCCAGATGTTGCCGAAGTCAATCACACATGCCCTAAGCATGTCTTCAAGGGTTTGAATAGTGCGCTCAGACTGCCCATCCGTCTGAGGGTGATAAGCCGTGCTCATGTCTAATCGTGAGCCAAAAGATTTATGCATTGCTTGACATAGTTCAGAAATAAAACGTGCATCACGATCAGAAATAATGGAGGTTGGCACCCCGTGCCTCGAAACCACTTCCTTTAAGTAAATGTCTGCTAAAGTTGAGAACTTGTCTGTTTCCTTGATAGCCAAGAAGTGAGCAGACTTTGTAGTCGATCCACGATCACCCAAATAGTATCATTCCCACGTTGAGATCTAGGCAGACCAGTAACAAAATCCATGGAAATTTCCTCCCATTTCCATTGTGGTATCTTTGGTTGCTGGAGTAGGTCTGATGGTTTCTGATATTCCGTCTTGACTCTCGCACAAGTCAAACACTTGCTAACGTAAGTTGCTATGTGGGCTTTCATGCTAGGCCACCAATACGTAGTTTTCAAGTCGTGGTACATCTTATCCGAACCAGGATGTACTGAGTAGCGAGACTTATGAGCTTCATCCATTACAAGCTCGCGTAAGTTGCCATAGAGTGGGACCCAGATGCGTCCTGTTACGTAATAAGCGTCGTCTTCCTTTTGTTCTAACTGTTGCCTTGAGCCGCCTAGGGCTTCAGCCCTGACGTTTTCTGGTTTCAATGCTTCTACCTGAGCATCTCGAGTAACACCCCGTGTTTTTGAATGTCAAAGTCAAAGTCAAAGTTTGACTTTTGACTGTAATTAGTCTTTTATATTTTGTATTATGTGGAGTAAGTGTTGTTTAATCAAAATGAATCGAATGTTTAATCAGTGTGAATCATTATTCGACCTTGAATAGCAGGAAGTAACAATGCGATAAAGCTAATTAATCGATAATCAAGCGAATCAAATCATCGTCGAACTCGAACCTCGAATTATGCGAACTTTGGTATTGTTATACGTATGTGTGCCTTATGTGTTACTTGTGCGTGTTTAATTTATGTTGTTACGAGTGGTGATCAATCGAATCGAATCGAATCGAAACTCGAAAAGCAATCGAACTCAATCGAAACCGAAACCGAAAGGTGAATTTTAGATGCTTATATGTTGATATAGTAGTTGGGACTGAAAGTAATTTGATTAGGAAAACCTATCGTATTCGTGTCATCCTTCATCGAAATCGAAACATCAAAAATCGTCGCAAAACACTCGAAAAGGGCCCTGATCGAACAGGAGAACACTGATCGAACAGGCCAGCCGATCGAACATGCTGTTCGGTCGAGCAGGCCAGCCGATCAGGAATCCTGGCCGATCGGTTAGCACTTTCCCCTTTGGGAAGCCTATAAGTAGCCCTGTCATTGTCATCTTTACCACTTTTGGAAAGCTCTGACCGACCAACTCGTGTTCTTCGCCTTTTCTCAGATTTCTTCCGATTCCGGTAAGTTTTCCACTTTAAATCTTGTACTTTCTTGATCAATACACACTCCTACACCTTTCTATCTTTTGAATCTTGATTTCTAACCGTGAAATCACCAAGATCTAAGTGTTCTAGGGTGATGTCATCATGGTGTTCTTGAAGAACATCATACTTTGGCCTCATTCCACCATGAATAGCTTGGATCTAACCGATTTCCACATAAACAAACTAAGATCTGTTATAGATCTTAACATTTTCATGGTGTAAAGGATTGGAAGAAGGATTTCCAACTTTCTTTCAACTCTTTTACACTCAATGCCTTAAAACCGGTAGAAACAGAGCTTGAACCAACTCACTAATCATTCTAATAGTTATGTGGTTCAAGATTCGGATTCTATTTACGAGGTTCACCGACTTCGGGTTAAATGTTGAACTACCGTTCCGAACAGTTCACCGGCCGGATTTGGGTGATTCCTGTCCGAACCAGTGAAGCCAGTAAGAACCCTTGTACTATGGTTCAACTCGTTGTCAAAATACTTCGAAATCATGCCGAAATAATCAAAACAGCCAAGTGTTAGGCGAAAGGCCGACCAGGTCAGAATGCTGGCTGAACGGCTAGGCTGTTCGAACGAACAGCCCAGCCGATCGGACATGCCAGCCGATCGACCGGGCCAGCCGTGAAAAAAAGGGACAATACCTGGAGATTTTGCGTGGATTATCGAGCACTCCATGCCATCACCACATGGCCCCACATTTCACAACTTCATGAAGTCTAGTATTGAACAAAGTGTTGTTCGATCGAACATGCTGTTCGATTGAATTACTCTTCGGATCATGAGATACTATGCTTCAACACTTAGTCGATTTCCAACTCGTTCAACGCATTGGAGCACCACCCGATCGAACATGTCATCCGATCAGGTGACACCCTGCTAAGAACCTCATGCTGAAGTACCTAACCGATCGGTTGGACTAGCCGATCGAATGGCCCGTTCGATCGACCGACTTGAAAGGCAAGGATACTTCAATGTTTTTAGAAAATGCTACAAAAACTTCAAAAGTTCAAACCATCATACACAAACACATCCTTCTCAATGGAAGAAACAATCCACTTGAACTGTCCAACCGATCGAGCCTTCCGGCCGATCGAGCAGACTACCCGAACGGTTAGTTAGACCAACCGAACGGTTAGGCTGTTCGATCGAACCTACTGTTCGACCCATTTACACTTGTTTGCATTTCCACGTTACTCATCGTTATATCGTCGAACAATTCAGGCTAACCTTACTTTCAAGCGCTCCCTTCAATCCATAATCAAATCGCTGTGAGTATACTCGATCCCTTTTTGCTTTTAGCACTTTTGGGTGTTACATACGTTACTTATCAAACTACAATCGAACACACTACTCAAACTATTTAAACGCTAACCGATTGCATGTATTACGTGACTAAATGAATGCTTGTTGTTATGTTTACACATGGAATGTTGTCTACCTGCCTTAGCAACATAGTACTATAGTTTGGACTCAGCACCCGTTCACACGGGGGTTGTTAAGGACAATTACTTGCATGGATTACGGTGGTAATCGTGTATTGCGAACTGTCTCGGACAGTGAATCCGCAGTCGTTGGTATCGATAGATCCATGTCGATAATTAACATGCTTCGTTTTCCTCTTTGTACGTGCTGGTTATGCATAAACTATTCGAACTCTATATGCTAATATCAAACTTGTATGCTCACCTTTACATTATATGTATTGACTTTATTTTAACGTATGTGACAGGTGTTTAAGGTGTTTGCTTGGTAGGAAAGCGAAGCTAGAATAAGTCTCTAGAGGCCCCCAACAAATAGTTGTCTGTCAAGAACAAGCTTCTAGTGCATAGTTGTCTGTAGATCTTGTCAGGCTAGGTCTTTAGGAGCATTTGAACAATATTTATGTTATTATGTTAAATCTGAGTTGTCGGAACAGAATTACTTGTTTGGGTGTTATCTGTAATAATGTATTTGTTTATTCGGGATACGGTATGGTACGTATCTTTAACTAGATTATATAAATAGTTGTTATGGAAACTTCTGGACAATCTGTTTCGCTCAGTGTCATGCCCCGATGATTCCGCCATCGGTTGGGGTGTGACAGATTGGTATCAGAGCTATAACTATAGGGAATTAGGTTAGACACGACTTAGTCCGGGTCGTTGTCTTAGAGACCTAGACTATAGTTAGGAACCAACAGACTAAGTTTATGTGCTCTAATCTGCAATTCTTCGCTATCACTGCTCTCGAATTTTCAAATAAAGTCAAGCGGTTTAGTCAGGATTAGGTGTGAAAACCGCAAACTCCCGACTAAATTGCCTGGTTAATGCTGATTTTGTCCATTTATTCATGCTTATCTTATTATTTTCAATAACAAATGAGGAGATTATTCATCGAGAATAGGTGTGAAAGCCGTGAACTCTCGACAGAATTATCTGCTCGACTTCCTCAATTTTCTTAAAACAAGGAAGAAATTGCTAAGCCAAGGGTGAAACCCTAACCTTAACAATTTGTTTCGAACCTTTTTTCATCTCACCAAAGCTTCGACGGACTCCAACGTCCTGAACTCACAAGTATGACCTAGGGAATGCGTGTGGAATGCCCAAGAATCGAGGCAGAAGCACGACCCCTAAAGTCGAAAGTGACGACAAGTCTACTGTGAATAGTCGAATTGTTTTGGATAGTCGATGTCTAGTAGCCGCAGACAATCTATCTCTCGATTTTATGTGTTTCGATTCTGAGAACCGCAACCGTGTACTCTGATGACTCGTTGATTTTAGGTGTTTATGTGTGCTTTATCTGTTTATGTGTTTATATTTTTGGGATGATATTCGATTTTTGCTATCATTTCGATCAACACACACGACTCGCATCGCTATTCTATCTCAATTCGATATTCAGTTGTTGCAATCTAGACGATGTTATGCTATGCTATGCTATACGACTAAGTTAGGCCATACTATACCATGCTACTCGATATGCTATACGCGATCGCTATACGAACGACACGCAAACTTGAAGGATAGGTTTCTGTTTTCTGACTGCTACTATGATTAAATGTATATGTGTTTATGTGCTTCTGTGAATCTGTGCCCTACTTGCTTATGTGCTTCTGTGGTTATGTGGATTTTGTGCTTTTGTGCCTATGTGGATATGTGATTCGTGCCTTACTCGTGTTCCTGAGCTTTAGTAGTCTAGACGTGTGAGGTGAGATTCGATTTGTTGTGTCTGAGACCTACGACGATGTCTATTGCAGACCATGTCGTCATCTGGATGCCGAACCCCTCTCACCCGCCAAGAAAAGAGAGACAAGCGTCTCGCTGCTATCATCTCCAAGCAAGCGGCTAAAGCCGTGAGTGAGGTGTATGAAAATGTCAGAAAATCATCGGAGGAATCCCGAGCCGACATTCCTAAGGATACCAGCAAGACTGCTTTCAGCTTCAAGCAGTTCAAAGCATGCGGACCCAAAGAGTTCACTAGCGAAGATGGCCCTACCGCCATGTTTCACTGGTTTGACTCGGTTGAAGTCACTCTGCGCCAAAGCGGATGTCCTGCATATCTCCGCACTCTCAACGCTACCGGCGTCTTCCAGTCCCGTGCTCTAGACTGGTGGATGACCGAACGAAACAAGCGCGAAAATGACGCAGCTTATGAGCTGACGTGGGAGGAATTGAAGGCGATCATGATCGACGAATTCTGCCCTCCCCATGAACGCCAAAAGCTGGAGGACGAGTTTTGGACCATCAAGCAGAAGGATGGAGACAACGCTGCTTTAACCGCTCGCTTCAAGCAGCTTAGCATCATTTGTCCCGATCAGGTCAAGACTCCAGACATGACCATCAAGAAGTATATTCGAGCTCTGCCATATTGTGTAGCCGATTTTGTTCATGCTGCCAAGCCGTCATCTATCGAGGAGACTTACCTACTTGCCGCTGAGATCAATGACAAGCGGGTAAAGTCTGGTTTTTGGGATAAGCCCTCAAAGTCCCTGCATCAAGCCACCACAACAGCATCCACCGACACCGCCACTGCTCAACCCTCCAAGTCATCAAGAAGAAAGAAGAAGCATAACAACAACAGCTCCAGCAACAAATATTGTGTTGTTACAACAACTGCTGCTCCTCTTCAAGTTGTACCAGCTCAGCAGCAACCGCACCACCGCTCAGCTCCAGTGATCAATGCACCGCCAGCAAAGCGTGCATACCCAGGTCCCCACCCGCTCTGCCCGACATGCACATATCATCATCCGGTGGGACTAGCCTGTCGTTTTTGCGCTCACTGCAACCTTTACGGTCATTTCACTGCGAACTGTCGCTATGGTCCTCGTCAAGCCCCAGTTCAAGCCACTGCTCACCAAGCTCTACTTCCAGCCCCTCAAGGCCAACCAGCAGCTCAAGCACCCGTGGTCAATGCTCGAGTCTACTTTGCATGTGGTGATCCTAACCACTTTGCAAACATGTGCCCGAACAGGGTGGTTAAACAAGAGCCCCAGCAGCCTCAACAACAACAGCAGCCTCAGCAGCAAGCAGCCCGTGCTCGAACCTTCAACATCAATGCCCGTCAGGCCTAGATTGACAACAACGTGGTCAATGGTACGTTCCTTGTGAATGGTATTTATGCATCGTGTTTGTTTGATACTGGAGCCGATAACTGCGTTGTGTCGTTTGAATTCGAGAAGCTCCTTAGTCGTAAGCGCTCTTATCTCCCCTCGTCATTCAAAGTCGAAGTCGCTACTGGAAGAACTGTCACCGTTAACTCTGTTCTCCGTGATTGTACTCTCGATCTCAACAATCACATCTTCCCAATCGACCTCATTCCGATGCAACTCGGAAGTTTCGACGTCATAATAGGCATGGACTTTCTTCGCGAAAACCATGCTGAAGTTGTGTGCTTTGATAAGATGATTCAATTCTCGCTCGCAAATGGAGATCTGCTATGTGTGTATGGTGAAACAGCTTCGAAAGGTCTCAAGCTCATGTCGTGTGTTCAAGCCAGCAAGTATCTCCGCAAGGAATACAGAGCCTTCTTGGCCAATATTGTAGTAGCGGAGAAGGAAAAGAAAAAGAAAGCCGAAGTCAAAGATGTTCCAGTGGTCCGTAAATTCCCTCAAGTGTTCCCTGATGATCTCCCTGGATTACCGCCAAGTCGTGATATCGACTTTCGTATTGACCTCATTCCTGGAGTTAACCCTGTTGCCAAAGCTCCTTATCAACTCGCTCCATCCAAAATGCGGGAACTCTCGAACCAACTCCAGGAATTGCTTGAAAAAGGCTTTATTCGCCCGAGCACTTTTCCTTGGGGCGCGCCGGTCCTTTTCGTTAAAAAGAAGGATGGGTCGTTCCGGATGTGCATCGACTATCGGGAATTGAATAAGTTAGCTATCAAGAACCGATACCCTTTGCCCCGAATCGACGACTTATTTGATCAGCTGCAAGGTGCCAAGTGTTTCTCGAAGATCGATTTGCGTTCAGGTTATCATCAATTGCGGATTCAAGAGGAAGACATTCCCAAAACCGCTTTTCGAACCCGTTATGGCCACTATGAGTTCGTTGTTATGCCTTTTGGTTTAACTAACGCACCCGCGGTTTTTATGGATCTGATGAATCGCATGTGTAAGCCATTTCTAGACCGTTTCATCATTGTGTTCATCGACGATGTCTTGATCTATTCCAAGTCGAAAGCCGAACACGCGCAACATCTACGTTTGGTTCTCGAGTTACTTCAGGGGAATCAACTCTATGCCAAGTTCTCCAAGTGCGAATTCTGGTTAGAGGAGGTTCAGTTTCTGGGTCTCATCGTGAATAGTCAGGGTATACACGTCGATCCCGCGAAGATTGAAGCAGTCAAAAGTTGGATTACGCCTAAGAACCTGTCTGAAGTTCGTTCTTTTCTCGGACTAGCGGGCTATTATCGACGATTTATTGAAGGATTCTCTAAGATCGCCGTGCCACTTACCGCTCTTACTCATAAAGACAAGCCTTTTGTGTGGGGAACCGCACAAGAGTCTGCCTTTCAAACCCTCAAGCATATGCTATGCAATGCTCCAATTCTTACGCTGCCAGACGGAAGCAACGACTTCATTGTCTATTGTGGTGCTTCCAACCTTGGTCTTGGCTGCGTTCTCATGCAACGAGACAAGGTTATAGCTTACGCATCTCGTCAGCTCAAGATCCACGAGAAGAACTATACAACCCATGACCTCGAGCTAGGCGCGGTTGTCTTTGCATTGAAGATTTGGCGACACTACCTGTATGGTATCAAGTGTACGATCTACACCGATCACAGGAGTTTACAACACATCTTTAATCAGAGGGAACTAAATATGCGTCAACGCCGATGGGTAGAACTTCTCAACGATTACGACTGAGATTCGTTATCACCCAGGCAAAGCGAATGTTGTTGCCGACGCGCTCAGCAGAAAGAGTTACGTGCTCAGTATTCGAAATGTTCAAGCCCAGCATAACCTCGAAACCCTCATCCGCGAAGCTTAACATGCTTGCTTTAACGAGCGTATATTGAGGAAAGAGAGAATCTATCACGATGGAGCCCAGCTTGTAAGCAAATCCGATGGAATCTTCTACTATCTGGACCGAATTTGGATCCCTAAGCGGACCGATTTGCGAAATATTATCATGAATAAAGCCCACAAATCCCGATATTCTATTCATCCCGGTGCTGATAAGATGTACCAGGACCTTCGCTACAAGTACTGGTGGCAGGGCATGAAACGGGATATCGCCCTCTATGTTGGAAGTTGTTTAACTTGTGCAAGAGTTAAGGCTGAACACCAAAGACCTTCTGGCTTACTCGAACAACCGCCGATTCCTATATGCAAGTGGGAGAGTATAGCTATGGATTTCATAACGAAACTCCCGCCCACGCCATCAGGTCACGACAGTATTTGGGTTATAGTTGATCGTCTGACCAAATCAGCCCACTTCTTGCCAATACGGGAAGACTACAAGGTAGAACGACTAGCCCAGATCTACACCGACGAGATCATTTGTAATCATGGTATGCCTCGCGACATCATCTCAGACCGTGATGCTCGGATTACCTCGAGATTGTGGGAAACGTTTCAAGCAGCGCTTGGCACGTCGCTTAATCTGAGTACTGCATTCCATCCTCAAACCGATGGACAGACTGAGAGGATGATCCGTACTCTTGAAGACATGCTCCGCGCGTGTGTTATAGATTTTGGTGGTAGTTGGAACAAACACCTGCCATTAGTCGAATTCTCGTACAACAATAGTTATCATGCCAGCATCCAAATGGCACCATTCGAGGCCTTGTATGGGAGAATGTGTCGTTCGCCTATTGTGTGGCACGAGATCGGTCACTCGCAACTAACTGGTCCCGAGATACTACAAGAAATGACCGACAAAATCCTCCAGATTCGAGACAACCTGGTGAAAGCTCATAGTAGACAGAAAAGTTATTGATGTGTGTAAAATGCAACATATAAATTACATCAAATGAGGCATAAAACTAACCCTTTTTAAGTACAAATGTTGGAAAAAGTGTGCTTTTGTCTTCCTTTTGTATTTTCAGGATTAAATGAGCTTAAATTAACAAAAGAAGCAAAAAGACAGCAAAATCTGACATAAATACAAGAAAAGGAACAAAAGTGGATTGCCCGACCCCTCGACAGCATCCTCCCAAGCAAAACAGAGAACACAGGAGACTGAACACGCCCCGTGCTCAGCGAGCACGGGGCCGTGCCCAAGAAGCAGTAGAAAAGACAAACCTGTAAAAGCTTTTATTGCCCACCACGGGGCCGTGCCCAGCGAACACGGGGGCGTGGCCAAAGTACTGCAGGCGCATTAATTGTAATTGCGAATTACAATTAATGAAGAGAGAGAGTGTCAGATGGGCACGGGGCCGTGCCCAGGCTTCTGTTCAGCCTATAAATAGGAGTGCTTGGAGCCATTGCAACTCATCCCTTGGCACACCACCTCTCTCACACTTCATCCACCACCCACCACCATCACAACACCATCATCCACCACCATCATCCATTGTCCATCATAGAGTGTGTGAGTCGTCTCGGGATCCAAGATTGATCGTAAGAGTTCTTGACAATCATGGCCATGTTTGCCTAAGTCTCTTACATCACTTGGTGAAGACAAGTGTTTAGTATAATACTTTTTATTTTTAATCTTTTGCACTTCTTATTTGGTTTTGTATTAATGACTTTAATAACTAGTTTCTTATGTTGAAGGTGACTTTTCCTTATCGTTTGTCCGTGGTGTCTTGGCATTATTTTACTGTCTATATAAAATAAAAGTTTTTCACCATTCATATCTCCACGGTCTATATGGAGGTATGTTGGCTACTTGGTCGGGGGTTAAGGGAACGGTTTGGTAAGGGTCTTGCCCTTGTTCAGCGTTTAGAGGTCCTGCAAGGGACCTGGGTCAAATTTAGTAGGACCTCCTTCAATACCCAAAAGGTATTGGATGGCGGGGGTCCAAACTCTTTGATCCCCTCATAAGTTAAACTACTATTAATACTATAACCCAGCTATTTAGGACTGTATCCCTGCTGACTCAGACTACTTAGTCGAGGGTAACGTCACCTCCAAAAGAGGGGCCTACCATAATTTGCATTAATAACTTAATTAATTATCTTTCAATAATCCGACCCTTTAGGATTGTATCCTTGCTGACTCAAACTACTAGGTTGAGGGTAACGTCGCCTTCAAAAGAGGGGCCTACTACAATAACTAAGATAATCTCTTAAACAAGTGCAAAAGTGCGAAAATAATCAAAGGTTATACTAATACACGAGTCGGATCCAAGTGATTCATCTTGTCTATCTGTTTTTATTTTTATTTCATTTTTCAGCATTTAGTTAGTTTTATTTTCTTAGTTTAAAATCTTTTTCTAACATTTTGATTTGATTAGACGTTGAGGATAAACCGGTACTAAAAGCTCTTGTGTCCTTGGACGACCTCGGTATCTTACCAACACTATACTACGTCCACGATGGGTGCACTTGCCCATATGTGTGTTTAGTGTTAGTAAATATCGTGTTTTATAAATTTAAAACTTGGCTAAAGTGTAAAAAGGGCTTAAAATATACACCTAAAACATATACACACCGACACGCATCAAGTTTTTGGCGCCGTTGCCGGGGACACAAGGATTTTAAGAAAGCTTAAAATCGACGACCTAATCAGTTTTTCAAAACCTTTTTAGAACACGCGCACATTTTTTCTGCATTTTAGTTTAGTTTGCATTTACAGTAGCCTGAACACGGGGCCGTGCTCGCTGAACACGCCCCCGTGCTGCGTATTTTTAGTTAGATATCCAGATACAGAGTCTGAACACGGGGCCGTGTCCACTGAACACGCTCCCGTGCTCAACGAGACCAGCAACTTTAATTAAAACGCCCAGATACAGACCCTGAACACGGGGTCGTGCTCACTGAACACGGGGCCGTGTCCAGCCTCTGTTTCCGTCTTTGTTTTTGTTTTCTGGTCCCGAGACTCAGTTGTGGTCTGTTGAGTGATTCTTATGGATCAATACTCAGGAGGCTACAGCTACACCTATGAGGAGGATGATTATATGAGAAACTATTGCACTAATTGTGGTAACCCGCACTCGGTACAATATTGTAACTTATTTCAACCATCCAATTCTTACAACCATTATGAGGAGCCCAGGTACGAGCCATCGACTTCATACACATCCTATGAAGACCAAAGGTATGAACCCCCTTCCTCATACTCATATTTTGATGAACCAATGTATGAATCTTCATACTCATACTTTGAGGACTCAAGATATGAGCCACCACCTTCATACACTTATTATGAGGAACCATGGCGTGAACAACCCACCTCATATGAGTACTATGAAGAACTAAATTTCGACCCTTATCCATCATATACTTACAATGAAGAACAATGGTATGAACCATCTACTTCATATGAGTACTATGAGGAGCCAAGGATCGAACAACCGGATTCAAGCTTTGAGGATCCCGATCCTTACTCTATCACCGAAATAGCCGATAGGATAATTGAAAAACTTTAAACTATCGAACGTTGCATAAAAGAATCTCGCGCAAGGGAAGAGGAGTCCCACGCAAGAGAAGAATCAAATAAAGAAACGATAGTTGAAGAGTTAAAAGTGGAAGAACAAATAAGTGAAAAACCAACACATGAGCTAAACAACGAAAAAGGTGAGGCCGATAATGTTAAAATTCAAGAAGAGTCTAATTTTGAAGAAATTAATCTCTTGTCACCTTCTTTCGAAAATCATTGTTTAGTACTAACTCATGCTAAGTTTTTAAAAGAACTAAACACTAACACTAAAATTGAAGAAATGGTAAGTGTTAAGTTAACTAATGATCAAACCTCGCTAATTAAAGAAGATCCTTTTGAAATAAACATTACACCGGTTCCATGTTTATTTCAAAATTCCTTTATTAGTAATATCACCATTGATAAAGATCTTTGTGTTAACATAATGCCTAACTACATTTTCGAAAAATTAAGTATTAGTGATTTTTCTCCACTTCAAATACCCATTTTTCTATCCGATCGGAAAGTAATAAAATCAATCGGTGTAGTGGAGGATATCTTGGTTCAAACAAATCAAATGGTAATCCCAACCGACTTTGTCATCCTCGATGACGCTCCTCTAGTGTTGGGACGACCTTTTGTAAAAACTCATGAAGCATTGAAAAACCGGAAGTTCAACAATCTACCTCTTCAATTAGGGGCATTCAAAAGGAGCATAGATCTTGAGCGATCAATGAAATATCCTTTTGGCAATAATGACCCCCTAATTGAAGATGAGCTAGAACCACCCGATAAGGAGGGTCTAGCCAAGGACCCTTATAAACGTGGCGCACCATGGAGGCGTTCCGCGGAACTATCCTTAGTTTTAGATTAGTTTAACTTTTATGCTTTCTAGTTTAGTTTTAATTTGCAGGAATAAAACACATTCGGGATGGTGAAGGATACTAAGGGAAACTTGAACCAACACCCCATGCACAAATACAGAGCCTCTCGACAATTTTTCTTCATTACAGCAAGTTCAGCACGAGGTCGTGCTCAACCCAACACGCCCCCGTGCCCAAAAATCTGCAGAAATGCCCAGTTCAGGTACTTGGACATGGGGCCGTGCTCATTGAACACGCCCCCGTGCCCAGCCTTCTGTTTACTTTTGGTACTGGCAGTCTGGACACAGGGCCGTGCTCAACCAACACCACCCCGTGTTCAGCTACCCAGTACCATAAAATCTTGTTTTTAACCCACTTTTACACATTTTAATCAACCGAAAAAACTTATTTTTGGAACACATTGAGGACAATGTGTAATTTAAGTGTGGGGGGGATGCTAAAACCTTGAATTTTGCAAGTCCTAATTACAAGCCTTACACAAAACTCTATTGGAACTGCTAATCACCCCAAATTTTTTCAAAAACTTTTCATTTTTTTTTCACTTGTCTTGGTGTAATTTGGGAATTTCAAAATTCTAAAAAGGTTATATTTTTACAAATTTACAACCGATAACGTTGTGATAAAAAGAACCAACATAAGAAAATTATGAAACGGCATGACAAGCTTAGTTAAAATTTGATTATATATACTTGATCACATAAAAACCCATTCCCACAAAAGTGAGTTTTGAGCCTTTATTGAGCATACAAATATACATCTTTAAACTAAATGCTCATTTTTCGTTTCTTGTGTGAATAGCCGCTTGATTTCTTACGACTCTAAAACTTGCCACGACGATACATTCCCGGTCCTTACCAACTTAAACCCAAGTAAGTAAATGATGGAGGCATTAGGACTAACCCTTTTTATTTCAACACCATTATTTTTCTTTTCTTTTTTTACCACCTACCCAAAATCCCCCTAGTTAACCCCTTTGAGCCTAAACCTTTTCATTTCTTATCCCAAAACAAACACCCTTTTTCCCACCAAAACCCCTTTTCATTTTAAACCCTTTATTTTAGTAACAAAGCGCGGTTTTTCTTATGACTCCTTAAAAAAAGAAAAAAAAAGAAAAAAAAATGATGATGATAATGAAGCCAAAAGAAATAAACAAACAAGTCTATTAAAAAGAACTTTGTTTGAATAAGTGCTTCATCAAAATAAAAAGTTACAAAAAAAAAGAAAGAAAGAAAGAAAGAAAATAAAAAGTCTTACGAAAACCGACACTTTTTACGCCTTTCGCCCTTTTCTACTAACCACTAACCCAACCACCTACCTTTAACCCAAGCCTAACCCTTCCCTCAAAAAGTCCTCTTGATATTTACAAAGGTATATAGTTAAAAAGGATGAGGATTGATTGCTTGGCAAGCTTATGGTAGGAGTAAGTTCCATGCCGCTCTCGAGTGATTCACTAAAAATACACATTCGGCCGAGTGTTGAGTGATACCCCATGAGGTATGTGAACTTGTATATAAATGAAATTTTAAAAAGGCATGTTATGCCCAAATAAGTAATTTCTCTTATGAAACGTTCTAAATAAATCATAACGAATAGGATTGTAAATAGTATAAAAATAAAACCCAATAAAGATCTTGGATTCCCGACACCCAAGACAAGCCCAAAACCTTCTCTTCTACCCATTCCATTTGGGAGTGTAAGCCACATATTAAAGAGTTTTGCTTGAGGACAAGCAAAGATTCAAGTGTGGGGGTATTTGATGTGTGTAAAATGCAACATATAAATTACATCAAATGAGGCATAAAACTAACCCTTTTTAAGTACTAATGTTGGAAAAAGTGTGCTTTTGTCTTCCTTTTGTATTTTCAGGATTAAATGAGCTCAAATTAACAAAAGAAGCAAAAAGACAGCAAAATTTGACATAAATACAAGAAAAGGAACAAAAGTGGATTGCCCGACCCCTCGACAGCATCCTCCCAAGCAAAACAGAGAACACAGGAGACTGAACACGCCCCGTGCTCAGCGAGCACGGGGCCGTGCCCAAGAAGCAGCAGAAAAGACAAACCTGTAGAAGCTTTTATTGCCCACCACGGGGCCGTGCCCAGCGAACATGGGGGCGTGGCCAAAGTACTGCAGGCGCATTAATTGTAATTGCGAATTACAATTAATGAAGAGAGAGAGTGTCAGACGGGCACGGGGTCGTGCCCAGGCTTCTGTTCAGCCTATAAATAGGAGTGATTGGAGCCATTGCAACTCATCCCTTGGCACACCACCTCTCTCACACTTCATCCACCACCCACCACCATCACAACACCATCAACCACCACCATCATCCATTGTCCATCATAGAGTGTGTGAGTCGTCTCGGGATCCAAGATTGATCGTAAGAGTTCTTGACAATCAAGGCCATGTTTGCCTAAGTCTCTTACATCACTTGGTGAAGACAAGTGTTTAGTATAATACTTTTTATTTTTAATCTTTTGCACTTCTTATTTGGTTTTGTATTAATGACTTTAATAACTAGTTTCTTATGTTGAAGGTGACTTTTCCTTATCGTTTATCCGTGGTGTCTTGGCATTATTTTACTGTCTATATAAAATAAAAGATTTTCACCATTCATATCTCCACGGCCTATATGGAGGACTGTATCCCTGCTGACTCAGACTACTTAGTCGAGGGTAACGTCACCTCCAAAAGAGGGGCCTACCATAATTTGCATTAATAACTTAATTAATTATCTTTCAATAATCCGACCCTTTAGGATTGTATCCTTGCTGACTTAAACTACTAGGTTGAGGGTAACGTCGCCTTCAAAAGAGGGGCCTACTACAATAACTAAGATAATCTCTTAAACAAGTGCAAAAGTGCGAAAATAATCAAAGGTTATACTAATACACGAGTCGGATCCAAGTGATTCATCTTGTCTATCTGTTTTTATTTTTATTTCATTTTTCAGCATTTAGTTAGTTTTATTTTCTTAGTTTAAAATCTTTTTCTAACATTTTGATTTGATTAGACGTTGAGGATAAACCAGTACTAAAAGCTCTTGTGTCCTTGGACGACCTCGGTATCTTACCAACACTATACTACGTCCACGATGGGTGCACTTGCCCATATGTGTGTTTAGTGTTAGTAAATATCGTGTTTTATAAATTTAAAACTTGGCTAAAGTGTAAAAAGGGCTTAAAATATACACCTAAAACATATACACACTGACACGCATCAGTTATGCCGATAGAATATGCTACATTTAGGATGTAATCGTACCGCTCGACGACCTTCAGGTTAACGAAACGTTACACTTCGTGGAAAAGCCCGTCGAAATCATGGATCGCCAAACCAAGCAACTCAGACGCTCGCTGTCACACCCCGACCACGTGGAACAACAAAACGTAGCGGAAACGTCAGGGAGTGTAGTAACAGAATCATTGTTTCATAACACATGGAAATTGAAATATTGTTTTATTGATTAAATGGACTCATTGTTCTAATACAATCAAATAAGTACAACTATGATCTTCCAAGTTTTAAAGTTGCTAAGGCACGAGTCCATCCTAAATGTAGCATATATCAACAATCATCTCAAGACGGCACCTGAAACATGTGTAAAAATAGGTACGTCAGCATAAAAATGCCTGTGAGAAACATAGGTTTTGTGAAAATGGGATTCATGACTTGAGTTTAAAGAAAACGTTTAATAACAGTCAGTCATGAACCTTGTAATTTGCTTTGTCTTGTAAATCATTTAAAAAAATGGTAAAATCAGATGACATGTAAAAATAAGAGAACACTGTGTGGTTAAATGGATAACCATGTAAAATGAGTTTGTATAAGATAAGTCGTTTGTAAATCATTGTCTTGTGAAAAGTGTGTTATTTGTATAAAATGTTATATGACCTAAATTGAAATGATTCAAATAACGCTACGATATGTGATACCATACAAACACTTATATATAGGAAGTACCAGCGGCGTATCCACCATGCTTGTATCATATTACACCCGCCCCGTTACTTAAGTCACTTACGCCAACCAAACCACCAATATAGAATGTTCATGTTTAAACCAATAGTCCAAGGTTATTGTATAACTCAAGTTAAATGTAAACCATGTAATGTATAAACAAAAGTTTTGTATGGTAAGTGAAATGAGATTTCTTAAACCACAAGTAAAAATTGTACAAAACAAGGTGTTTGAATAAATCAAAAGTTATGCTTTGTAAAATAATGTAAGGTTAAACGAATAACCTTATAGTAGCATATTAACAGTATACTTTGGGTTTGTAAATAACATAATAAAAAAATGTTTTGGTTTGTTGATAAAATGCATCGGTTGGTTCTGTACAATACCACACATGAGAGTATATCAAACTATACTTTTTGGGAGTATATCAAAATATACTTTAAAGGTGCGATTTAAGAATTCATTCAGACCTAGTGCATCAAACTACACCTTTGAGACTATAAGGATACCACAAAGGAAATCCCTATTTGGATGGAGAAACAAATTGGTTTCAGACATTCCATGACAACAGGAATGGGGTGTCTAGTCCTATAGCATATCATACTACCAATCGGTCTGGTGAACAAAATAAGTACTATTCCAACAATTACTTTTGTAATCTTTGAGAAATCAGTGTTTAAACCATAGATAGTCATTTAGTTTGTCAAAAGATAAATACTAACATGTATAATCAATTATACTTTGAAATCATGAAAATAACAGATAGGTACACATGCTTCACCCCAAAACAGTTGAAAACAGTAAAAGAGGGGAACTATGTACTCACCTGAGATTGCTTAGAAGTTCTTGTATGATAACCAAACAATGCTAGAGATCACGGAATATCAAACGGCACCTAATAGGTAGCTATGTTAATATACCGGACCTAAGGATCGGATAGTATGCGGGTTCGTAAACCAAACGAGTATGGAGACTCGTGTAATATGGTTTAACAAAGCCTACATACTAAAATGAAACCTAACCTAAGTGCTTGCGACCCATTACGACCCGTTTAGGTAGCTTATGCTACCTTACGCGTCGTTCGCGTAGAACGCGTCTGGAACGCCTAACATCGTGACCACAAGGCATAACCTCGGGAGGTTATAGCTATGGTCACCTAATGTGTTTGGTCGGATCCTAATGATCGACCAAATGGGTCGGGTTCGAAAGTATAAGCGATGGTTTAAATCGCTTACCTTACGACCCTATATACGCACTATACTAAAAGTGACGAGCTAAGCATGTTAGAACATGCTTAACTAAGTTTAGAAAACAGGTTTGGCATCAAAGCAAACAGCTTTGATGCTCACGAGTAGTTTGGTTACAAAATATGCAAGAATGCACATTTTGGCCGAAACTACGACTCGTCACTGAGCCTAGATAACGTGGTAATCAGTAGGTATAGTCACTACGGACTATAACCATCGTGATCACGCTCACGTTATGAAGTTCCATGAACTTCGGGTTGACCATATGCTGGTCAATGCAGAAAGTCAACAAAACGTTGACTTTCGGACTCGAAAAGCGAATAAAAGAACGAAAGAATACTTACAGAGGGTCCCCGAATGCTAATCTAGATCAAAGAGCTCATGTATGAAGCAAAGGCATCAACTTAGAGCATTTTGATCAGATTGTGTGGGTTTTTGGCAACAAGGGGGGGGGGGTATTTATAGGAAAAGTAGAACCGTTAGGATCGTTTATCGAATATCGTGCCACGATCTCGCCCGTACACTTGTCGAATTATTGTGGTTACTGAATAATGGCCCTTGGCTCTTGATTGGGTGAAAGGGCATCGCCCCTTGAACGTTTGAAAGGCCAACTGCAAGTGGGTTCAATGAATCTGCTGTACTGGGGACCCCTTACGGACCGTATGGCTTATGGCTTACGGTCCGTAAGCCCCTAGTTTGGCAGTTTTACAGTTTTGGTCCCTACAGCTCCAAAACTTGGTATTTAATGCATTTTTGACACGTTTAAGCCCCGTTAACCTCATTTCAAAGCTCTAAAATGATGTTAAAGTATAGGGAACTTAAAATGTGCTCAAAAATATCCCGGATGTCGGTTCGTTTGGCCGTACGGTCGCGATGTTCGGTTAATTACGACGGAATGCGCACAAGCGCGAAAGACGACCCAAATTGCGCGACGAATGGATTTTTCTTATGCCATACACTAAGGCATAATATAAGGATGCTTACATAAATTTTTGGATGTCCGGATGTATTCAGAACGTAAGTTATGCGCGAAAGTGCAAACTTGTGCACTTTTTGACACTTTTAGTCCCTGAATGATCCAAAAGTTTGTTTTAGCATACCAAACACCTCAAGGCCTATTTCTAAGCTATGTAAAGGATATTTATGGTATGTTTAACTTATGGACATGTTCCGGAATGTTCGTTACAGTTCAAATTGGCATACTTTCGCAGTTTGTCAAGTTTAGTCCCTGTAAGCGAATTAACTTGTTTTTGCCATACCAAAGCCTTCAAAACTTATTTCTAAATTATGTAAAAGTTATTTAAGGTATGTTAAGTCTATGTCACTATTCCGGAGTGTTCGTTGGATTAAACTGGTTATTTTTACGCATCAGATCGCGTATAACCTTCTAGAGAGCGGTTTAAAGCTTAAAATCGAACAAGAGTTGATGTGTGCAAATGATACACATATTTTTACGAATCCCAAGTATGAGATACAATATTTCATTGTTTTGGAATTTGTTTGATGGTTGAAGTGACACAGGTGTCACAGTCTCCCCTACTTTAGGAAATTTCGTCCCGAAATTTAATTCTAGAGGAAACTTGTGAAGACAGCTGTGACGGTTTCGCCTTCTAATAGATCCCTTGAACCCTTAAGTAAAACTCGGGGCCATGTTAGGACTCTTATCGAATTTGTTAACCCTCAAAGTGAATTCCTTGTAATAATAAAACATGGAATTTTGAACTACGGACAGAAGAACGTTTCTTATGAAGACTTATCATAGGAAACTTGGTGTGTGATTGAGATCAGAATTGGGGGAGCGTGAGGATAAATGACATCGGTCGAGGTCCGAGACTTCTCCCGTATCATTATTCTTGTCACTAGGTCTTAACACATGATGAAGCTTCCTGTGACTCCTGTGCACTGAATTCCATAATTATGTAGGCCTCCATAATTACGTAATTCCTTGCACAGTCCGCACAGTCCATTTCATAATGCGTAGGAAAAATTACTTGAATAAACATGAAGCGATTCGACTAGACCACCAAAGGATCCTTTTAATTAGATCAACGAACGATCTTTTTAACTAGATCAACACATGATCTTCTTAACTAGGCCGTCGTACGATCTCTTTAAATAGACCACTTAAGGGATCATTTTTAGTTACATCATCACATGATATTTCTAATCAGATTTTCAAGATCAATCTGTTTAAGCAGACCATTCAAGAGGTCCAATTATAGAATAATACTTTATAACCAGAGGGACTTAACTACAATGTTGAAATCCATTAAGGGTTTAAGATAGTATCTTTGGATATCCTATTATGAATCTCTCGTATGAGATATGAAAGATTCTATGAGGATTTGGATGGATCATATACAACCACAAAACATGTGAGAAAGCACATAAGCACAAATTTAGTTAACTTGATTCTTTATTTTATTACCTTTAGGTATGGATATTCAAAGTACAATAGGAATCCAATCCATGGATTTCATTTGGTACTTTAATGATTTTTAAGGATCTGTCTATAAAGATAGAGGGATTCTCAATAAGAGTTTGACTTTGTTTCTTAAAAGAAACGAGAGTTTAAGGTTCTTGGGGGAGATCATAAGTGATCATAATATGATAGAACCATGCGAGTAGTTTGTCTTTGGGTTGACATCATAAGGTTTCATCAAGCATTCACGCAAACGCATAAATTTTGCAGAAATAAAAACAACAATTCTTTATTTATGTAACAACGGAATTGTTTTGAAGTGTCACAAGATAACAACCAAGGAAATACAAAACACTAATTGTTTACTGCTGCATCATTGTTCATGTTTGCCTCATTGATGTTGAACACTCGTCCACGTGCTGGAGGTATGTTAACAAGCCTCGGGCAATTGTTCCTGTAGTGGGTAAGGTCACCACAGTTATAACATGACCCCGGGGGAAACCGTGCTTGAACAGCAGCAGGGTTTGCAGCAGCTCGATTTGCATAACGACAAACATTGATCAAATGTCCCAACCGCCCACAGTGGGTACATTTGTGACACTGCTCTTGCTCTAGATGATGACGGTTGCATTTGTTGCACAAAGGTGCGGTACCAACATAGTTTTGTCTTTTACGAGGTTGTGCTGGTTGGTTCGGTGCAACTTGTTTGTCTTGAGCAGTTACAACGTAGCTTTGAGAGGCTTTGCGCTTCTTCTTCTTGGACCCCTCAGCATTTTCTTCCTTTGGTTCCACATGAGCAGTCTTGTCAGATGGTCTTAAGTCGCCCTTCCGAAACAGCTTGCGCTTCCTGATATGGGATTCAGTCAGAGTGGCAGCCAATTCAATGGCTTGTCTGACAGTAGTAGGGTTGCTGCCAGTAACGATATCCTGAACTACGTCAGGAAGCCCATCAACGTATTTCTCAATCGCCTTATCCAGAGGCGTAACCATAGTAGGGCATAACAAGCTCAATTCTTCATAGCGGTCAGTATAGGCTCGATGTTCCCCACTGTCTTGCTTCAAATCATCAAATTCCCTTTCTAGAGCCCTAAGCTCATGACGAGGACAGAATTCCTTCATCATAAGAGCCCTAAGCTTGGCCCAAGTCTGTGCTAATGCAACCTCAGCACCGCGGTCTCTCATAACCCCGTTCCACCACGTAAGAGCCCTTTTCTGAAACACACTTGAAGAAAACTCGACCTTGCGATTTTCAGGACACTGAACGTGACGGAAAGTATTCTCAATGCTCTCGAACCATTGAAGAAGCCCAGTTGCTCCCTCAGAACCACTAAACTTGAGTGGTTTAGCCGAGTTAAAAGTCTTGAAATTGCATGGAGCATTGTTGTTGTTGATGGCTTGAGTTATTTGAGCATAAAGATTTGGAAGGCAGCAGCCATTTGCTGCGCGATAATTTCCGCCAGTTCGGCATTCGCCATCTGATTGTCGCGTCGAGGAGGCATTCTAAAAGAGGAAACATGAGAGGAAACGAGTGAGAGAGTTAGACGAAAAGAATGAGATGAAACAAATCTGATGAAAGCAAGGATAGTGGTCATTTGTTTGTTACTACAAAGCAACAAACGACCTGGGTGATAAATCAAAGCAAATAGGTCAAAATAATGTATCGCGAAGACATGCTCGCCTATAAGTGGACACTCACCCAAGAGTTCCCAGGTAAGAGTGACTGGTCCGATCATGAGGATTTGTACGAACACTCTAGCCTTAGACAGAAAACTCAGGGTACAGGCACCCACCCTTCCAGTTTGCATGTGTTCACATTATTTAGACCAACTTTGACGGGATTTTGAAAATTCAAAGGGGTTCAAAACCTTATAACAGAGGGTTCAAAACCTAGTAATCAATCATCCTAGAACAGATGATTAGTTTTCAAAGCGGTTTTGAAATTTATGTTCTTGTTGTGGTCGTCGCCTAAGGATAGGTGACTGTATTGTTTTATAACTAAACGCAAGTGAACTCGCGTTGGGGTCCTAGGAAGGTTATAGACTAGGTCAAAGCATTACTAATAACCTAATTCCCTATAACCATTGGCTCTGATACCAACTTTTCTGTCACACCCCGACCACGTGGAACAACAAAACGTGGCGGAAACGTCGGGGAGTGTGGTAACAGAATCATTGTTTCATAACACATGGAAAATGAAATATTGTTTTATTGATTAAATGGACTCATTGTTCTAATACAATCAAATAAGTACAACTATGATCTTCCAAGTTTTAAAGTTGCTAAGGCACGAGTCCATCCTAAATGTAGCATATATCAACAATCATCTCAAGACGGCACCTGAAACATGTGTAAAAATAGGTACGTCAGCATAAAAATGCCCGTGAGATACATAGGTTTTGTGAAAATGGGATTCATGACTTGAGTTTAAAGAAAACGTTTAATAACAGTCAGTCATGAACCTTGTAATTTGCTTTGTCTTGTAAATCATTTAAAAAAAAATGGTAAAATCAGATGATATGTAAAAATAAGAGAACACTGTGTGGTTAAATGGATAACCATGTAAAATGAGTTTGTATAAGATAAGTCGTTTGTAAATCATTGTCTTGTGAAAAGTGTGTTATTTGTATAAAATGTTATATGACCTAAATTGAAATGATTCAAATAACGCTACGATATGTGATACCATACAAACACTTATATATAGGAAGTACCAGTGGCGTATCCACCATGCTTGTATCATATTACACCCGCCCCGTTACTTAAGTCACTTACGCCAACCAAACCACCAATATAGAATGTTAGCAGTGGCGTATCCACCAGTCTGTGATTAGAATCTTGTGTATGCAAATTCTATAACGAACTCGTTAGCATTAGGGATCAATCCAAAACTAGGGTTTTCTGTTTCTTTTCTTTTCAAATCGCCGGCCTTGTTCTTCAATTCGAAACCCTGATTTATTAAGCTAGTTGCTGTTGATTGCGGTTAACTGAGATTAACTTAGCTAGATTGATAACACTGGTTTAATCGATTAAGGGAAATAGATTGAATATAGGGTTTTAAAAGGATTAGGGTTTCTTGTCTTCTTGTTCGTAGGGTTCTGGATTTCTTCTTGTTTGCGTGCATGGTTATTTAGTCTTATTGTTAATGGAGAGAGTTGATGAACCTGATTTGGCTGATCGTTCCAGTTTGAATAATAATGAAAGGGATGTCCATGATCGTGGGAAAACTCCTGTTTTGAACAAGGGGTTTACGAATAGGGTTTACAAGATTGATGGTAATCCTCGGCTGCCACGTAGGGGAATTGTGCAGAATATACAATCGGAACCGAAGAAAATTAATGTCATTGATGAACTCATTAAGATTACGGAACCGGTGCTGGATGCTAACTTGGGGCAAGGAATGTCGGCTACTGATGAAACTGGGAACAAGGGTGCGGATGTGACTAAAACTAGATCTTCCGCGGACTTGGTGAAAAATCAGAATGTTCAACAGGTGAATTTCAGGTCTCTTGCTTGTTCGGTGCAACATGAGGATTGTGACATTGTTCTTCCTGTGGAATCTGTTCGGGTTGTTCAGGATAAGCTAGCGAACACCTTGTTTGGATACTTTTTGGGTGACCGTATTGCCAACCCTGTGGTTGATTATTTTGTCAAGATTAACTGGAAAAAGTTTGGTTTGCAGAAGTCGATGATGAACGCAAATGGCTTTTTCTTTTTTAAGTTCGAAGACCGGAAAGGGATGTTGGATGCTTTAGCTGCTGGCCCGTGGATTATTAGATCGCAACCATTTTTTCTCCAAGAATGGACTCCAAATACAAAGCTAGAGAAGAAGGAGGTTAAGAATGTGCAAGTTTGGGTCAAAGTTCATGAAGTTCCGATTGCGGCATATACGGAAGACGGCCTTAGTATGATTGCGACTGCCATAGGTGAGCCGAAAATGCTTGACTCATATACTACGTCTATGTGTGTCGATAATTGGGGTCGTAGTAGTTATGCACGTGCCCTCATTGAGGTGACAGCGGAAAAAGAGCTTAAAGAAAAAATAACTATGGCTATCCCCAATCTGAATGGTGATGGATTTATGAAGGAAACGATGTACGTCGAATACGAATGGAATCCTTTAAGATGCTCGTCTTGTTGTGTCTTTGGTCACTCTAATGATTCTTGTCCTAAGAATCCGAAACCTGCTGTTCAGAAAGGTGGTACAATGCATGCTAATCAAGGTAGATCGAAGACAAAGTCTACTCCTAGAGTTGATGATGATGGTTATATGGGAGTGCATAATAAGAAAGTGGCCAGAAAAACGGGTATAAACATCCCTAAACCGAAACCAAAGTTTGAGTATAGACCGATCCCTAATAGTCGTAAACCTGATTTGAAACTTAAGTCAGTGTCAACGGGTTTTCAATCCTCAAACCCGTTTGATGTGTTAAACTCGGCTGATGCGGATGAAGGACAAAGTAGCAAACAACATAATGGGGAAGAATATGATGAATCTGATGATGATGAGGTGATAGAAATATACAATGAGACGAACGAATTTCTGGTAGGTGAATCCTCAAAACCGAGCGACAATAAAGGGGCAAGCACTCCTTCTCCAATGGTTACTGATGGTTAGTCTGGCTACATGGAATATTAGGGGGTTGAACCGCCCTCTCAAGCAAAATGAGGTTCGTCAGGTGGTGAAGGAAAATGGGGTTAGTTTTTGTGCGATTCTCGAGTCTCATGTAGACATTAATAAACTTGATAAAGTGTGCAGTTCAGTTTTCCGGAATTGGGAGTGGACGTCTAATGGTGGCCATTGTGACAGAGGAACTCGTATCATTATTGGATGGGATCCGGATGTCTTTGATATAATGGTTTTAGCTCAAACATCTCAAGTGATACATGTTCAAATGACGATTAAAAGCGACAAAAAGGTTATCTTCTGTTCGATTGTTTATGCTTCTAATTCCTATATTACTAGGAGAGATTTGTGGAGCCATTTGGCTAGACATAAAATTCTGGTGGATAGTAACCCTTGGATTTTAATGGGTGATTTTAACTCCGCGTTGAATTTGGAAGATAAATCGATGGGATCCTCTGGTTTATCTGCTAGTATGCGGGAATTTCAAGAGTGTGTTAATCATCTTCAAGTGGCGGATATTAAAAGCATAGGGTTCCACTTCACATGGACTCAAAAGCCAAAGAAAGGGGTTGGTTTACTAAAGAAGATCGATAGAGCCATGAGTAACATTCAATTTGTTAGTGATTACCCGGAAGCGGTTGCGATGTTTCAACCATATCGTGTCTCGGACCATTGCCCGTGCATTCTTAAAATTAACAAGACAGTAAAGAAAAAAGCAAGTTCTTTCAAGTTTGCAAACTTTTTGGTTCATAAACCGGGTTTTTTGGATGTGGTTAAGAATAATTGGGATCTGGCCATTTCGGGAGTGCATCAATTTAGGCTGGTCAAAAAGCTTCGAGCTCTAAAGTCTCCTCTTAGATCTCTTTTATTTAAGCAGGGTAATCTTCATAAAAAGGTAGAAGAGTTACGTGGGAAATTGGATGCCATTCAAAGGGATGTAGAGAAAGATCCTTTCAATGAAAATGCTAGACGTGAAGAAGTCACGGCTACTCGTGCATTTCAAGAAGCGTGCCTGGATGAGGAAAGGTTTCTAAAGCAAAAATCTAAAGTGGCTTGGTTACGAGCGGGGGATGCTAACTCAAAATTTTTTCATTTGTCGCTGAAATCTAGAAACCATCGAACTCGTATTGAAGGCATTACGGATATAAATGGGATGTTTTGTGAAGGTCAGGCCGTTCCGGAAGCTTTTGTCAACTTTTATGAGACATTTTTAGGGAGTGAAGGGGATACTTCTTCGGTTCTTTCCCCGGAGATGTTTCAAAATCGTCTAAGTCGGAACGTTGCGGATTACATGGTTCGGTCTATCACAGTGGAGGAGGTAAAATCGGCTATCTTTGCTATTGGTAATGATAAAGCTCCGGGTCCTGATGGCTACACAGCGGCTTTTTTCAAGAGCTCGTGGGATATTGTTGGAACGGATGTTACAAATGCCGTTATGGATTTCTTTAATTCAGGTCGGTTGCTCCAGGAGTTAAATCATACTCTTATTGTGCTATTACCGAAAATGACTACCCCTGCTACGGTAAAAGATTTTCGACCCATTGCTTGTTGTAATGTTATTTACAAGTGCATCAGTAAAATTCTGTCGGATCGGTTGAAGGTGGCCCTTAATGACATTGTTAGTATTAATCAATCAGCCTTCGTTCCTGGTAGGAAAATATCGGACAATATTCTTCTCACGCAGGAATTAATGCATAATTATCATAAAGATTATGGCCCTCCTAGGTGTGCATTTAAGGTTGACATCCAAAAGGCTTACGACACTGTGGATTGGAAATTTCTTGAAGATGTCTTGCTGGGTTTCGGCTTCAATCAGTTGATGATTAAGTGGATCATGCTTTGTGTTTCTACTCCATCTTATTCTATTTGTGTGAATGGTAGTGTTCATGGTTATTTCAAGGGCAAACGGGGCCTCCGACAAGGAGACCCTATATCTCCTTACCTATTCACATTGGTGATGGAAGTTTTGACGTGTCAGTTACAACATGCCTCTTCTATTGATTCGTCTTTCAGATTCCATAACAAATGCCAACGTCAACGCATCATCAACCTTTGCTTTGCGGATGATTTGTTTCTGTTTGCTAGGGGGGACGTGAGGTCGGTTTCATGTATTATGAATGCTCTTTCTCATTTTTCTCATATGTCTGGCTTGATTCCCAATGTTCAAAAGAGTACCAGCTTCTTTTGTAATGTTCCGCAACATGTCAAGGAGGCTATTCTAGGAATCATGCCTTTTGTTGAAGGTGAGTTACCGGTCAGGTATTTGGGGGTCCCGTTGATTTCGACTAGGCTCTTATACAAAGACTGTAGTATTTTAATTGAGAGATTGGAGAAGCGTATTTTAAATTGGAAGAATCGCCTTTTGTCTTTTGCGGGTAGAGTTCAGCTGATGCTCTCTGTTTTGTCTTCTATGCACATTTTTTGGGCTTCTGTGTTAATTCTTCCGGCTAAGGTTATCAAGGAGTTAGAAACAAAAATGAGAAATTTTCTGTGGTCGCAAGATATTTCCTTTCAAAGAGGGAAAACTAAGGTTTCGTGGAATTCTATATGTAAGCCGAAATACGAAGGAGGCCTTGGGTTGCGAAGGATTCAAGATGTTAATAAAGCTCTTATGGTTTCACATATATGGAGCATTATTACCAAGCGGGATTCTCTTTGGGTTCAATGGATATACTCTAACAGGTTAAGGAATTCTAACTTTTGGGAGTGCAGGATTCCTTCAGTGTGTTGCTGGAGTTGGAGGAAAATTCTGCAGTTACGACCAATTATTAGAAATTTTATTTGGTCAAAACTTGGTGACGGGGGGATGACATCCGCATGGTATGACCGTTGGTGTGAGTGCGGCCCTTTAGCCAGATTCATATCTCCTCGTATCATTCATGCAGCTGGGTTTTCCCTTCAGGATTCGGTCAGGGATGTCTGGGCGGATGGCTCTTGGAAGTGGCCTGCGGCTTGGCGAGATTTATTTCCGGTATTGATTCAGCTTGATAACATGCGGCTTACTCCGAACTGTAGAGACCGATTTCTTTGGAAGGATGGGGATAAATCGTTTGAGCATTCGTCTGCGTGCGTGTGGGATTCTATCCGAGCCAGGGAGACGGAAGTAGAGTGGGGGAACGTGGTTTGGTTTTCTCAATGTATTCCTCGGCATGCTTTCCTTATGTGGCTCATCATGCGTAGGAAACTCTTGACTCAGGATAAAATTCTTCAATGGGATCTGTCGAGAAGAAAGAACATGAACATGATGTGCTGTTTATTGTGTTTCGAAAATAATGACTCTCTCGAGCATCTGTTTTTCGAATGTAAGTTCTCGACTCAGATTTGGCTCTCAGTTAGGGATAAGGTGAATATGGGCACGGTTGAACCGAAGTGGACAGAGGTGATAAATTGGCTCTTAGCGAGAGGAGCGTCTAAATCGGTTTTCAATTATTCTAGCCGTCTCATAGTTGCAGCTTCAGCGTACTTCATTTGGCAAGAGCGTAATGCTAGACTGTTTAAAAATCAAACAAGACCTCCAGATATTATTACCTCTTTGATTCTTCAGACTGTTCGATACAAACTTATGGGAGCGAAGTACAAAAGAATGGATAAAGTTAGACGCTTTCTAGAGCTGTGGGATATTCATGAGGACGGGATGCTAAACGACGCGGGCTAGTCTGTATTGATAGGTGTCTAAGTTATTTTGCCTAGATTTTTGTCTAGTGGTTTTTGTTTTGCGTGCTACTTATCTGGTTTTTTCTGGTTTACTTTCATGGGGGGTTGTCCCATGTTAGAACTAGTATGGGCTTTCCATACTACTTGTTTTTCTGTGTTTGTGAATATATAGAATCACCGGGGTAACCCTTTACCCAAAAAAAAAAAAAAACCAATAGTCCAAGGTTATTGTATAACTCAAGTTAAATGTAAACCATGTAATGTATAAACAAAAGTTATGTATGGTAAGTGAAATGAGATTTCTTAAACCACAAGTAAAAATTGTACAAAACAAGGTGTTTGAATAAATCAAAAGTTATGCTTTGTAAAATAATGTAAGGTTAAACGAATAACCTTATAGTAGCATATTAACAGTATACTTTGGGTTTGTAAATAACATATTAAAAATATGTTTTGGTTTGTTGATAAAATGCATCGGTTGGTTCTGTACAATACCACACATGAGAGTATATCAAACTATACTTTTTGGGAGTATATCAAAATATACTTTAAAGGTGCGATTTAAGAATTCATTCAGACCTAGTGCATCAAACTATACCTTTGAGACTATAAGGATACCACAAAGGAAATCCCTATTTGGATGGAGAAACAAATTGGTTTCAGACATTCCATGACAACAGGAATGGGGTGTCTAGTCCTATAGCGCTATATCATACTACCAATCGGTCTGGTGAACAAAATAAGTACTATTCCAACAATTACTTTTGTAATCTTTGAGAAATCAGTGTTTAAACCATAGATAGTCATTTAGTTTGTCAAAAGATAAATACTAACATGTATAATCAATTATACTTTGAAATCATGAAAATAACAGATAGGTACACATGCTTCACCCCAAAACAGTTGAAAACAGTAAAAGAGGGGAACTATGTACTCACCTGAGATTGCTTAGAAGTTCTTGTATGATAACCAAACAATGCTAGAGATCACGGAATATCAAACGGCACCTAATAGGTAGCTATGTTAATATATCGGACCTAAATCGGAGGATCGGATAGTATGCGGGTTCGTAAACCAAACGAGTATGGAGACTCGTGTAATATGGTTTAACAAAGCCTACATACTAAAATGAAACCTAACCTAAGTGCTTGCGACCCATTACGACCTGTTTAGGTAGCTTATGCTACCTTACGCGTCGTTCGCGTAGAACGCGTCTGGAACGCCTAACATCGTGACCATAAGGCATAACCTCGGGAGGTTATAGCTATGGTCACCTAATGTGTTTGGTCGGATCCTAATGATCGACCAAATGGGTCGGGTTCGAAAGTATAAGCGATGGTTTAAATCGCTTACCTTACAACCCTATATACGCACTATACTAAAAGTGACGAGCTAAGCATGTTAGAACATGCTTAACTAAGTTTAGAAAACAGGTTTGGCATCAAAGCAAACGGCTTTGATGCTCACGAGTAGTTTGGTTACAAAATATGCAAGAATGCACATTTTGGCCGAAACTACGACTCGTCACTGAGCCTAGATAACGTGGTAATCAGTAGGTATAGTCACTACGGACTATAACCATCGTGATCACGCTCACGTTATGAAGTTCCATGAACTTCGGGTTGACCATAGGCTGGTCAATGCAGAAAATCAACAAAACGTTGACTTTCGGACTCGAAAAGCGAATAAAAGAACGAAAGAATACTTACGGAGGGTCCCCGAATGCTAATCTAGATCAAAGAGCTCAGGTATGAAGCAAAGTCATCAACTTAGAGCATTTTGATCAGATTGTGTGGGTTTTTGGCAACAAGGGGGGTGGTATTTATAGGAAAAGTAGAACCGTTAGGATCGTTTATCGAATATCGTGCCACGATCTCGCCCGTACACTTGTCGAATTATTGTGGTTACTGAATAATGGCCCTTGGCTCTTGATTGGGTGAAAGGGCATTGCCCCTTGAACGAACGAAAGGCCAACTGCAAGTGGGTTCAATGAATCTACTGTACTGGGGACCCCTTACGGACCGTATGGCTTATGGCTTACGGTCCGTAAGCCCCTAGTTTGGCAGTTTTACAATTTTGGTCCCTGCAGCTCCAAAACTTGGTATTTGATGCATTTTTGACACGTTTAAGCCCCGTTAACCTCATTTCAAAGCTCTAAGATGATGTTAAAGTATAGGGAACTTAAAATGTGCTAAAAAATATCCGGGACGTCGGTTCGTTTGGCCGTATGGTCGCGATGTTTGGTTAATTACGACGGAATGCGCACAAGCGCGAAAGACGACCCAAATTGCGCGACGAATAGATTTTTCTTATGCCATACACTAAGGCATAATATAAGGATGCTTACATAAAGTTTTGGATGTCCGGATGTATTCAGAACGTAAGTTATGCGCGAAAGTGCAAACTTGTGCACTTTTTGACACTTTTAGTCCCTGAATGATCCAAAAGTTTGTTTTAGCTTACCACACACCTCAAGGCCTATTTCTAAGCTATGTAAAGGATATTTATGGTATGTTTAACTTATGGACATGTTCCGGAATGTTCGTTACAGTTCAAATTGGCATACTTTCGTAGTTTGTCAAGTTTAGTCCCTGTAAGCGAATTAACTTGTTTTTGCCATACCAAAGCCTTCAAAACTTATTTATAAGTTATGTAAAAGTTATTTAAGGTATGTTAAGCCTATGTCACTATTTTGGAGTCTTCGTTGGATTAAACTGGTTATTTTTACGCATCAGAGCGCGTATAACCTTCCAGAGAGCGGTTTAAAGCTTAAAATCGAACAAGAGTTGATGTGTGCAAATGATACACATATTTTTACGAATCCCAAGTATGAGATACAATATTTCATTGTTTTGGAATTTGTTTGATGGTTGAAGTGACACAGGTGTCACACTCGCGCATCCCCATCGTGAAAGTCCGATGGGAAGGCAAACGAGGCGCGGAGTTCACTTGGGAACTCGAAAGCGACATGAAGGCCAAGTACCCGCAGTTGTTTAAATAGATCTGAAGCGTCAAATTCGTAAAATCATGGTGAAGTGCAGCTTTCAGCCTAATTTCGGGACGAAATTCCCTAAACAAGGGGAGGCTGTAACACCCCGTGTTTTCGAATGTCAAAGTCAAAGTTTGACTTTTGACTGTAATTAGTCTTTTATATTTTGTATTATGTGGAGTAAGTGTTGTTTAATCAAAATGAATCGAATGTTTAATCATTGTGAATCATTAATCGACCTTGAATAGCAGGAAGTAACAATGCGATAAAGCTAATTAATCGATAATCAAGCTAATCAAATCATCATCGAACTCGAACCTCGAATTATGCGAACTTTGGTATTGTTATACGTGTGTGTGTGCCTTATGTGTTACTTGTGCGTGTTTAATTTATGTTGTTACGAGTGGTGATCAATCGAATCGAATCGAAACTCGAAAAACAATCGAACTCAATCGAAACCGAAACCGAACGGTGAATTTTAGATGCTTATATGTTGGTATAGTAGTTGGGACTGAAAGTAATTTGATTCGGAAACCCTATCGTATTCGTGTCATCCTTCATCGAAATCGAAACATCAAAAATCGTCGCAAAACACTCGAAAAGGGCCCTGATCGAACAGGAGAACACTGATCGAACAGGCCAGCCGATCGAACATGATGTTCGATCGAGCAGGCCAGCCGATCAGGAATCCTGGCTGTTCAGTTAGCACTTTCCTCTTTGGGAAGCCTATAAATAGCCCTGTCATTGTCATCTTTACCACTTTTGGAAAGCTCTGACCGACCAACTCGTGTTCTTCGCCTTTTCTCAGATTTCTTCCGATTCCGGTAAGTTTTCCACACTAAATCTTGTACTTTCTTGATCAATACACACTCCTACACCTTTCTATCTTTCGAATGTTGATTTCTAACAGTGAAATCACCAAGATCTAAGTGTTCTAGGGTGATGTCATCATGGTGTTCTTGAAGAACATCATACTTTGGCCTCATTCCACCATGAATAGCTTGGATCTAACCGATTTCCACATAAACAAACTAAGATCTGTTATAGATCTTAACATTTTCATGGTGTAAAGGATTGGAAGAAGGATTTCCAACTTTCTTTCAACTCTTTTACACTCGATGCCTTAAAACCGGTAGAAACGGAGCTTGAACCAACTCACTAATCATTCTAACAGTTATGTGGTTCAAGATTCGGATTCTATTTACGAGGTTCACCGACTCCGGGTTAAACGTTGAACTACCGTTCCGAACAGTTCACCGGCCGAATTTGGGTGATTCTTGTCGGAACCAGTGAAGCCAGTAAGAACCCTTGTACTATGGTTCAACTCGTTGTCAAAATACTTTGAAATCATGCCGAAATAATCAAAACAGCCAAGCGTTAGGCGAAAGGCCGACCAGGTCAGAATGTTGGCCGAACGGCTAGGCTGTTCGAACGAACAGCCCAGCGGATCGGACATGCCAGCCGATCGACCGGGCCAGCCATGAAAAAAAGGGACAATACCTGGAGATTTTGCGTGGATTATCGAGCACTCCATGCCATCACCACATGGCCCCACATTTCACAACTTCATGAAGTCTAGTATTGAACGAAGTGCTGTTCGATCGAACATGCTGTTCGATTGAATTACTCTTTGAATCATGAGATACTATGCTTCAACACTTAGTCGATTTCCAACTCGTTCAACGCATTGGAGTACCACCCGATCGAACATGTCGTCCGATAAGGTGACACCCTGCTAAGAACCTCATGCTGAAGTACCTAACCGATCGGTTGGACTAGCCGATCGAACGGCCCGTTCGATCGACCGACCTGAAAGGCAATGATACTTCAATGTTTTTAGAAAATGCTGCAAAAACTTCAAAAGTTCAAACCATCATACACAAAAACATCCTTCTCAAAGGAAGAAACAATCCACTTGAACTGTCCAACCGATCGAGCCTTCCGGCCGATCGAGCAGACTACCCGAACGGTTAGACCAACCGAACGGTTCAGCTGTTCGATCGAACCTACTGTTCGATCGACCAGACTGTTCGACCCATTTACACTTGTTTGCATTTCCACGTTACTCATCGTTGTATCGTCGAACAATTCAGGCTAACCTTACTTTCAAGCGCTCCCTTCAATCCATAATCAAATCGCTGTGAGTATACTCGATCTCTTTTTGCTTTTAGCACTTTTGGGTGTTACATACTTTACTTATCAAACTACAATCGAACACACTACTCAAACTATTTAAACGCTAACCGATTGCATGTATTACGTGACTAAATGAATGCTTGTTGTTATGTTTACATGTGGAATGTTGTCTACCTGCCTTAGCAACATAGTACTATAGTTTAAACTCAGCACCCGTTCACACGGGGGTTGTTAAGGACAATTACTTGCATGGATTACGGTGGTAATCGTGTATTGCGAACTGTCTTGGACAGTCAACCCGCAGTCGTTGGTATCGATAGATCCATGTCGATAATTAACATGCTTCGTTTTCCTCTGTGTACATGTTGGTTATGCGTAAACTATTCGAACTCTATATGCTATTATCAAACTTGTATGCTCACCTTTACATTATATGTTTTGACTTTATTTTAATGTATGTGACAGGTGTTTAAGGTGTTTGCTTGCTAGGAAAGCGAGGCTAGAATAAGTCTCTAGAGGCCCCCAACAAATAGTTGTCTGTCAAGAACAAGCTTCTAGTGCATAGTTGTCTGTAGATCTTGTCAGGCTGGGTCTTTAGGAGCATTTGAACAATATTTATGTTATTATGTTAAATCTGAGTTGTCGGAACAGAATTACTTGTTTGGATGTTATCTGTAATAATGTATTTGTTTATTTGGGATACGGTATGGGACGTATCTTTAACTGGATTATATAAATAGTTGTTATGGAAACTTCTGGACAATCTGTTTCGCTCAGTGCCATGCCCGATGATTCCGCCATCGGTTGGGGTGTGACATCTCGTATCTGTGTAGGAAGACTAGACTGAATGGTAAGTTGTAACGCCCGCACGCGTCTAGGTGCAGTATCTTTTCGACTGAGGGCGTCGGCCACAACATTGGCTTTGCCTGGATGGTACTTGATAGCGCATTTGTAATCTTTCAACAGCTCGACCCATCGTCGTTGTCGCATGTTCAGCTTTTTTTGCTTGAAGATATGCTCGAGACTCCCGTGATCGGTGTAGATGGTGCACTTGGTACCGTACAGGTAATATCTCCATATCTTAAGCACGAAAACTACAGCTCCCAGCTCTAGATCGTGTGTAGTGTAATTCCTTAATGGACCTTAAGTTGGCACGATGCATAGGCTATGACCTTGTCTCGTTGCATCAACACACATCCAAGACCCTGAATGGATGCGTCGCAATAAACCACAAAATCGTCCGCGCCCTCGGGCAATGAAATAATAGGTGCGCTGCAGAGCCTATCCTTTAAGTGCTGAAATGCTGATTCCTGTGCATTTCCCCATCGATAAGTAACGCCCTTTTGCGTTAGTGAGGTGAGAGGTTGCACAATCTTCGAAAAATCTTTGATGAACCTCCTGTAGTAACCTGCCAAACCCAAGAATTGGCGAATTTTCGTTGGTGTGCGAGGTGCAGGCCAGTTCTTAATCGAGTCTACCTTGGATGGATCAACATAAATCCCATCCTTGTTCACCACATGGCCTAGAAAGTGGACTTCACGAAGCCAGAAGTCGCATTTTGAGAACTTGGCATATAGTTGCTCTGTACGAAGGAGTTCCAGAATAAGTCGTAGATGCTGTTCGTGTTCCTCCTGACTCTTAGAGTAGATCAGAATGTCGTCGATGAATACAATCACAAACTTATCCAGGTAAGGCTTGCACACTCTGTTCATAAGATCCATGAAGACTGCTGGTGCGTTTGTTAACCCGAATGGCATGACCAGAAACTCGTAATGCCCATAACGAGTCCTGAATGCTGTCTTAGAGATGTCCTCGTCTCGGACTCTCAGTTGATGGTAGCCTGACCTCAGGTCAATCTTCGAATAGTAGCTCGACCTTTGCAATTGGTCGAACAAGTCGTCAATGCGTGGAAGAGGATAACGATTCTTCACGGTCACCTTGTTGAGTTCACGATAGTCAATGCACATCCTGAAGGTACCGTCTTTCTTTTTCACAAATAACACTAGGGCTCCCCAGGGCGAAGAGCTAGGACGTATGAAACCCTTATCCAAGAGTTCTTGTAGCTGTGCAGATAGTTCTTCCAATTCTGACGGAGCTAAGCGATACGGTGCACGAGCTATTGGTGCTGCTCCAGGAGCTAGTTCGATTTCGAATTCGACCTGGCGATGAGGCGGTAGCCCAGGTAAATCTTCAGGAAACACCTGAGGAAAGTCACGTACTACTGGAATATCCTCTATTTTCTTCTCTTTCGTTGATGCGTCCGTAACAAGCGCTAAGATAGCGGTGTGCCCCTTTCGCAAACACTTCTGGGCCTTAAGGAAGGAGATGATGCCCACCACGGCACCACTCTTGTCGCCTTGAACTTCGAGAGGTTCTTTACCAGCACGGGGAATACGAACAATCTTCTCTTTGCATAGGATCTCTGCTTGCTGTTGGGATAACCAATCTATCCCAATAACGATGTCGAAACTACCCAAAACTATAGGAATGAGATCGATAGAGAAGGTCTGACCAGCTAAGACGAGATTGCAACCCTTAACTATGTGTGTGGCCTCTAGACTTTACCATTAGCTAACTCTACAACATGCTTGGTGTTTAAAAGTGCTGGTGTGCGTTTAAGCATTTGACTAACTTTTAGAGACACATAACTGGTATCGGCACCCGAATCGAATAAAACAGTAGCATAAAAGTCGTCGAGAAGGAACTTACCCATCACCACGTTAGGATCATTCCTTGCTTCACCCTGACCCAGCACGAACACTCGACCCCTAGCACCGTTGTTGTCATTGTTTCCCCCATTGTTGTTCCCGTTATTGTTCCCGTTGCCTTGGTTGTGGTTCTGGTTCTGATTCTGGTTTAACTGCGGGCAGTGTCTCTTGAAGTGACCTTCAGCGCCACAATGAAAACATCCCGTGTTGCCTTGTTGCTGATTCTGCGGTGCTTGCTGTTGCTGCTGACGATTCTGAGTTGCAGGCCGTGGGCTCCTGCAATCCTTGGCCTCATGACCCATCTTAAGACAACGCTGACAACGACCCTTGTTGCACTGACCACTGTGGTGTCTGTTGCATCTATTACATTTTGGGTGATTTCCTCGATATCCACCCTGCCCTTGACTACCAGAAGACTGCTGACCCGGACTCTGGTAGTCATCGGTCTTTCGCTGCTGTGCCTGGGACTGAACCGTAGTTGAACCCTTGCTGGAGGTTCCATCCCATTTTCGTTTGTTGTCACTGGGAGTAGCAGAGGTAGTAGCAGGGGTAGTAGCACCAATACGTTTAGGCAGCTTATTCTGCTCCACTGCCTGGTCTGTGAGACGGCGAGCTAGACGAGTAACATCCTGGATGGTAGCAAGATTAGAAGAGGTCACATGGCTTTGAATCTCTGGTACTAAGCCCTTGAGGTACAACTCAATGCGCTTGATAGGAGGGTCCACCATAGTTGGACACAAGATGGCCAGCTCATTTGACCTTTTCGTATACGCCTCTATCTCTGACCCTGTCATCTTCAGATTATAGAACTCCACCTCCAACTTGTGGATGTCATCACGAGTGCAGTATTCCTGCTTGATCAGTTCCTTGAAATCGTTCCATGGGGTGGCATTAGCAGCCGCCAACCCCAACATCTGAACTTGCGCATTCCACCAAGTCAGCGCAATGCCTTCGAGAGTACCAGTGGCATACTTCACCCTGCGAGCCTCAGGGCATTCACACATCTCGAAGACCGATTCGAGCTTCTCGAACCAGTGGAGGAGTCCAACGGCCCCTTCAGTGCCACTGAATGTGCTAGGATGACAGTCCATAAAGTCTTGAAGGTGCAAACAGGTGGCTGAGCGTGCTGACCTGTTGTGTGTAAGAACGGGACAAGGTTAAACACAGGAGTTGGTTTAGGGGTGTAGGATCTAAAGATCCTAGTGTGAGTTACGACTGCAGGGTATACCTCCTGCTTGTGCGGCTGCTAGTGCCGCAGCAACTTGTTCGTTAATCAGAGCCGTCAACTGGGCTTAAGTCATGTTAACGCGTCCACTCATGATCTTCATATCAAAGGGAACATAAGTGAGAGAGGTTCGCGAAAATGCGATGATAGAAGAGAGTAAGCACACAATTGTTATCAAGCAATAATTGTTACGTTTATCTAAGCATACCATGAGCAAAGTTCTATGTAAGCTACCAAGTAGGCAATGTAAACATAAATCATATCACCTAGAACGTTGAGTCTTGCACGTGGAGCGAAGCGTCGTTGTGGATCGTTGAGCACTGTACAGGTTATAGTCTGGTTTTAACAAAAAATTTCCCTTTATTAAAACCAAGTTCACTATAACCAATGGCTCTGATACCAATCTGTCACACCCCCAAAATCCACACGCGGAGTATCATCGCCTGGAGGCGTGACATGACCAGGATCAAGCCACCAATCATATTGAACATTGTAAGTATTAAATCAAATTTAACCCATCAATATAAAAGGTGTTCAAAACAAAGCATAGTAAGTGTTTAGCGGAAGCATAATTGTGAAAACCCAAACATAAGTAATAAGTTCAAAATGTCACAAAGTTATAACACGGCATCCACTGTCCATGTCCCACAACGACTGCGCTTCCCAGTGCAAGCTCCATGAGTACCTATCGACCTGCAAGGCATGTAACAGAGAGTCAACAACAAAGTTGAGCGAGTTCACAGTTGGTTGTTCAGCTAATGAGTTCATTCAGAAATCGTAAGTTCGTTCGTAACCATGCGTTTACCCAGTACCCTTGTTCCCAAATCTTTACAGTAATAAGTGGGGGCTTCCCATGTTGTATGTTCTATTAGTGGGGGTTTCCCATGTTTGTATATACTAGACTAGTTGTAACCATAAGTGTTCTCCCCAAACCAAGAACAGGAGTACGTACGAGGTTTACGTAGGTTTTACGTAAGTGCCCTTCCCAAACCGAGGACAGTGGTACGTGTGAGATTTACATAGGTTTTACGTAAGTGCCCTTCACAACCGAGGACAGTGATAAATATAGGTTTACGTAGGTTTTACGTAAGTGCCCTTCACAACCCGAGGACAGTGGTAAGTACAAGTTTACGTAGGTTTTACGTAAGTGCCCTTCGCTATCCGAGGACGATGGTAAGTAGTCTAGTAGTGGTGCGAGTACGAGTATTTGTTCAATCCCATTCCCAACCCGCCGGGGAATCCCATGCCTTGGATAGAGTGTGAACTCACCTTGGTTTGCTCGGCAGATACACGAAAGGTTACTTTAGCTATAAGGGGGTCAACCACGTCCTAGCATGGTTACCATACGAGTTAGGTCTTGGTTCGAGTAGTGCACGTAAGTTTACACATAAACTAACAGGTTTCGAACACGTATTGATCATGGCAAACACATATTGCATGATAGCAGTCAATTACACATGATACCCACACTGTGCGACTCGGATGATTGGGCTGGTGAATTTATGCGAGCCCAATCATCTTGTGCATTTAATAATGAAGCCCAAAGATAACCGGCCCAACCTATTGTGCGATCAGCATAGCTTGTGCGATCCACAAGGTCTTGTGCGATCATGCAGTTCTAAGTTATACATTGTGCTTCTAACTAGTTGTACCTTAACTTGTGCGACTAGCCCTTGTGCGATCCATGGGCTTGTGCGATTTAACAACTTGTGCGATCAGAACTTGTGTGTTCTGATCTTGTGCGATTGGTTATAAATTCCGAATTTCATGCATATCAGTTTCACAATTATCTTGCAAATCAATTCCAACAGTTTCCATTTTCTCATCCATTCAATCAAATCATCACCAACAGTTTCTATTCCAACTTTAATCGATCAAATCATGGTTTTATCAATTAATTCATAGGAACCCTAATCGTGTTCAATGCATAACAACAACCCTTACATTAAACACACTAACACGGCTCATATTCTCGATCTCTAGCATGCATCCTATCATAACAATACAACAATCATCCGAATATGAACACATCACAGCCGACTAACACGTATTCGGTTCTATATATATCCAAGCCGATTAGCATATTTCCACACCATGTTTCTATTAACAAGAACCCTAACTCTTGTATGAGATCATAACAATCACCATATTAATTAACATACAATCATAGTAATTATAACATCATGCATCATACAAACAACAATGAAACACTAACCGGATTAGAGGTTTGGAACGAAGAAGACTTCGAGTGAGGAAGGGGCTGCCGACTTCGAGTTAGAGGGAGAAGAGAACTAGGGTTTTGTGTGTGTGTTGTGTTTTGCAAGTTATGAGGAGTAAACCCTTTTCTCCTAAGTGTTATGCGTGTAAAAGAGAGTGGGCCGACCTATCATGGGCTGCCCTTGGTCCGAATACAAGGAATACGGCCCGAATGGGCTTGTGCGATCGAGTTACCCACATGCACATAACACAATATCAAACATAGCATTCAATTAATCAACCAATTTCACATAATCACATTACGTTCACATATGTTACATTAAACACAAAGATAGGTTCGAATTACGAGTTGTCACATTATCCCCAAGTTGAAAGAAATTTCGTCCCGAAATTTGGTACATACTCACTGAGGAAGCTAGTTAAGTTGCATGGTTTTCCTGGGGTGTCACGTGATATCTTCGAGAAACTCGCTCAGGTGAGTTCCAAGCTTGCAAGGTACAACAAGAAGCCGACGATTGAATTTGTTAGTTCTAGGCTTCGAGAAGCTAGCTCTTAGGGGTTTCAAAATATTTGTTGTTTTAGGGTTTCGAGTCTCTAAATTTGTTATTACTCCGGCACCGGTCGTTTTCCAGTGGGTTATGTAATAGCATTTTTGGATCTGGGTTTTTCGATATTATGGTCGGGTAATTGAGGCTTTTTACAGGAGTGTTTTGGGGGCAATGGTAGTGGTGTTGATGTGTAGTGGTCGTGACGAAAATGCATGTGGGGTGGGTGGTGATGTGGTGGAAGGTGGTGGTGGTGGTGGGAGCAGGTGGAGAAGAAGAAAGAAAGTGGAGATGAGGTTTTGAGATTTTGCATAAAGAGATGGGTATATCTACTTGTTTAAATATATTTTAAATACACTACTGAAATTACTAAGTTACCCTCATGTGCAAGGCACATGCTATATTTAACTGAAAATTTTAACAAGGTTAGGGCCAAAGGACGTAGGGTGTAATGAGTTTTATAAATAAAGGATTCTGACTGTAATTATTGAAGTTAATTCATTTTCATGCATGAGTTTGAGCTCCAATTTCCCAACTATGTTTTAGGACATACCTTATGATCCCATTGTTTAGGTGACCGTTACTTCATTTTCATGCATGAGTTTGAGCTCCAATTTCCCCTTCAATTTTGATGATATTGGATGAACAAGGGTTTCCCCTTGTTTCTTCTTCTGATGATTGACATACACACACACACTCTATGTGTGCGTTATGTCTAAACTTTTGTTTTTAAAACACTAGTTTCCTTCTTGACAATTTTGATCCCTCAAGTTTAGTTTTGTTCAAATAACGCTACTACTACTACTACTCATTGTTTTTATAACCTATATACATGTTACTAACTAGGTTAATTTGTTCCTAGTTATTTTGTTTACGGGTTTACTTTTACCACTAACGGTATTTAACCCGCTCTTTAATATTAACGTGGTTTAATTACCAAACCCGTTTTCTGGGTGTCGCATATAAATACGCCAACATAATCAAAACAAAGACTTTTCAAGAAAATCTCAAAGATATGTGAAAATTCTAAGTATTGGAGAAACTTAAATGTTAATAGAATACTTGGTTATTAAATCATTCCTACTTAATTTAGGACGTGTAGACCAATTTGAGGGATTGCGATAATATAAAAACGCACCCGAAGGTGAGTGTCACTAACCCCTCTATTTACCGTTTTCGTATAATGTTTTGGGGGAAGAACACGCCTTTAAAAGGATAATTATATGTTTTTCGTATAAAACGTGCCTTTAAATAAACTATTAATATATTTTCATGGAAAATATAATTTGGAAATGAAATGTTATGTTTTCGAGGAAAACATGGTTTTGAAATGTAAATGATATAAAGTTGTTTTCAAGGAAAACGGAAATGGGTTGAATATAAATACGTTTCGGGGAGAAACGGGAAAATTATGGTGTTTGAGGTAAAACGACCATATAGATTTAAAATTATTTAAATCTGAGTGTGACTTTGCTTGACTCTCAAGAGAGTAAGTATTGGAATTGGCTTACGGCTCGATGGGGACTGCAAGGAACTTGTACACTACAAAGTATTAAATTTAACTTTTTAGTAGGATATGTATATATTGTGCATTGAGGTCGGCTTATTGAGTGACCCAATTATGTGGCACTTGGCGCAAACTGTGCCAACTTAATCATTAATTTTATGCGTGGAATTGTTGATATATCTATTGGGTTGACAACCTCGTCGTGACCAGTAGCTCTGTGTCCATATAGCGGTGAATTTAATTCTGATTAGTGTCTAGCTTGATTATACCCTCACTGTTAATATGTAGCTTGTAATGTCTTGAAAACTTACGAATCTGAACAATTGGGCTAAAATTTAATACATAAACCTTGGGAAAGTGATCTTTATCGGAGGCTTTTCCATAAAACCGCTCACGATAGCTAACCCTTAGATTTTAATGAAGGAATAAAATTTACTTTCTTAACTAAATATGGATGTTTTACCGTTAAAAGTTCATAGTATGAAAGTTTTTCCTTAAACAAATTGTTACAAATTTGAATATGTGAACTCACTTTCCTTTGTGTTGATACATGATTTTTACGTGTTCTTCGGGTACATGAGTTAAGCTTCGGGATTTTGGCATATCTTGTGGTAGTGATGCTTGTCGTGTTTAAAAATGTTTTGGACAACTTTTGAAAACTAATCTAGGACCGTGTGTATTTGGATCCATAAGGATCAAGACTACTATGCGGTGGTTGTGGATTGTGTTTAACTTTAAACTCTAAAATCATGTTTTAAATAAGTTGTATGTCCAAAATGAACAATGCATTGTCTACTAAGATATTTACGGGTACCAACCTCCGTTACCGCCACGTTTGTATTTCCGCTGCGACGTTTTTGGGGTGTGACATATTGGCTGCGGTGACCTTGCTCACAATGTCAGGTATCACTTGGGCCATTTGCTTGGCCATGAATGTAAGCATCTTCTTGTTGGAGCTCGACTTGGAACCTCTCTGTAAGCTGGAGAAATGGCTGGAAGACATCTAAAAGATCGAAACAGAGGAAAAGGATGAGACTTGATCATAATGTCTTTGAAAATATGTAGTTTGCATAATTTAGCATGTAATATGTCATGTAACACGTAAGTTTCAAGTAGTTCACATAAGCATAACGAGAATCCACATTGCATAATCACAAATATTGACGAAAAGAGTATAAATTTAGTTTATTCACGAAGGTTTATTATTGTTTGAGATTGCGAGTAAAGTGCGATTCGTGCCTTCAACATTGAAATGAAAAGCATATTAAATGTAAAATACATTAAAATTGATATGACATAAAAGAGATTCAATGTAAAATGTGGAATGTCTCGGAACGAAACTAAGACTCTTCCAAAGTGGTCAAAAATCCTTTTGAGTTAGGGAAACCTGCTTTGGCCTAAGAGGTAGAATACACTCACTGAGGAGCGGTTAACGGTATTACCCTTCCAGTTACTACATGTCCCTAGTCAATTGAGGATTCGAGACTTCGGCGAGATTGAAAATCGATGAGTGGGACTAGTTGTCAAGATGTGGGTTTCACCCCTAACTTGGCAACACCGTACCCTAAGTGTGGTTAGAACTCACCAAACGGGTCAAGGAAAATTATGACTCGTTGGTAAGCAGTGGCGCAGCTATGAAGGGGCTGGAGGGGGCGCCCGACCCCCCGAACTTTTCGCTTAGTAGTGTTATGTATGTACGTTTCGTATTGAATTTTTTAGGTATATATGTTTTTGACCCCCCAGTTTTTAAAAAAAAATATTTTTTTAGGGATATACTTTTAGGTCCAGTGACTTCCGACCCCCCGGTGAAAATTTTCAAGCTTCGCCACTGTTGGTAAGAGTCCACTAGAGTGAGAATGGGAAATTTTCCATCAAGATGTGGATTTCACTCCTAACTTGATGGCCTAATTTCGTGAAAGAATCGAATAACGCGGATTGAAAGTCCTTCACCAAAGTGTGGGTTTCATGCCTATTTTGGTGAACTTGTCTCGTTTGTATAATACGAGTGTCTTCATGTCTTCAAGTGTATTGTGTATCATCTTAGGAAAGACGTATGTATAATTTAAGACAAAAGAATAGGTGACAAGCAAAATAGGAAGAATTTAAACATTTAAGCATGCAAATCAAGAATGTTCAAGTTTGGTACTTAAACTATAGACTAGGTCAAATCATGTCAATTTTTCCTAATTCCCTATAGTTATGGCTCTGATACCAATCCGTCACACCCCAACCGATGGCGAAAACTTCAGCGTGAGACGAAAACAAGATTGCAAGAGACTTCATAACACTAATTGTGACAATATTTAATTAATTCTAAATTCATAAACACTAAAATGGAAGTACATTGTTTGAAACAGGAAACACATCAAGTTGCAAATAACGAATAACATGAAATAAAACAAAGGTTCGAGATATAGGTGTGTTTCTAAATCCACCCTAAATATGTTTCTTTAGCAACATATACTAGCGTCCTGCAACATGTATTAAAATAATAATCAACAAAAAGTTGGTGAGTATACAAGTTTTATAACATAGCATAATAGTGAAAAGTTTGCTCATATCCAACATGGTAATTTGCATATAATGTTACTAACATACTAACAAGTGCTAACTATTTGTCAAATCCGAGTTTAACGTAATCGTGCTTACCATTGCCACCGAAACGACAAGGGTGTAAAATAGATTACTTAACAATACCACAAGAATACGGGCGGTGCGTTAATCCTATAACACTATAATTGTTAAGGTAGGCTAGCAAAGTTAATGAGCATATAGAGATAAGTATACGTAACATGCGATAACAAGAACAATACAAGTCTCATGTTTAAATGGATAGGGTGTGATTATAACAAGTTAATCGTGTTTCCGTGATTTGTATAAAGTGTAGATGTTGCACCCAAAGTGTATAAAACGGAAAAGGGATCGAGTATACTCATGGTTTGCGTAGCTTTCCAATAAAACCGATAGTTGACAATTTGCAAGTTGGAACACCGTGGTTACCCTACCTGGGGCGGACCCACATGGAGTCACACCCCAACCGAAGGCAGAAACCTCGGGGCATGGCACTGAGCGAAACAGATTGTTCGAGAGAAATTCCATAACAACTACATTACCAGACAGTTAACATTAAGTCCCATACCTTAACCCATCAAGCAAATTAAGTTATTACAGATAGCGATATCTCTAAAACAATTAACATGTTCTGACAACTTAGATTTCAAATAAAATAAATTGTCTTTGTTTCTACACTCTCAACCCTACTTGATTCCACGAAAAGCAACCAAAGCATCCTAGCAGATAGCATCCTAAAAACCTGTCACATACGTTAAAATAAAGGTCAATACACATAGTGTAAAGGTGAGCATACAAGTTTGATAATAGCATAATAGAGTTCGAAATCGTTTACGCATAACCAACATGGAACATGTATAAAATGAAGGCAAGTAGGTTATCGACAGAGAAATATGCACAGACGTGACTGCAAGTTGTAGAATGCGCAACACATATCCCCACTGGGATACGTGAAGTAAAGCCCTTAACAACCCCTGTCCATGACATGTGCTGAGTCCAAACTATAGTACTATCATTGCTAAGGTGTCAGGCAACAATCACTGTGTTAACATAATATACAAGCATTCATCGAATAACACGTGACATGCAATAGTGTTTGCGTTGTGTGTCGATTGTGATTTGAATGTAGATAACGTATGTAACACCCAAAAGTGCGTAAAACAAAAAAGGGGTCGAGTATACTCACAAATTGTGTTTAACAAATAAACACAGCCTTGGATTGAAGGGAGCGCTGAGAGAGATTAGCCTTAACAGTTAATGATAACAATAACGATAAGCGACACGTATAACGGTGCAATAATACCAAGTGTTGGATGGCAATCCGATCGGATGGCAATCCGATCGGGTGGCAATCCGTTCGGGTGGCAATCCGTTCGGATGGTCATCCGATCGGATGGCCATTCGATTGGATTGTCACCTCATTTGGTAAGGATGTGTTTGTGTATGATGGTTTGCCTTTTGAAGTTTTTGTTGTAGCATTTTGAAAACAGAGAAGTATCTCTACCCTTCCGGTCGATCGATCGAACGACTACTCGATCGGGTGACTATCCGATTATTAGGACACTTAGTGAGAACAAGTTCACAGAAGTTTGTCACTCGATCAGATAGCAATCCGATCAGGTGGCAATCCGTTGGTCACTGGTCATGTATTGAACATGTTGAAAATTGTTTAAGTGTTGAAGTTCAAACATCACATTGTCGGATGGTCGCTCGATCGGACGACAATCCGATCGGACAGCAATCCGTTCGACGTTTAAACTTTGAAAAGCTGAAATAATAGTTTAAGTGTTTGAACCAGGTGTAAGTCGATCGGGTGACAGTCCGATGGGATGGCATTCCGATCAGACAGCAATCCGTTCCGTGACCTGATCGTCTTTGACACTTTGTTTTGTAGGTTTTGCGTTTTGTTCGAGACAATGTGATAACGTGCTAAACAACAGAACCTCGCCATGGCTCAAGTGAAACTGGTAAATGAAGCTGGTTGTTTAGTATAAATGATTGCCTTGTCTTTTTCTCTCCTTTGCTTGTTGCTTGATTCACTAGAAGTTTTGGCTTTCGTTAATCTCGAGTCTAAATGGCTGAAACAAGCAGTTCCTTTTGACGTTTTTACAACGATTGTTCTTGGTAATGTATTGTTAACTGCAATATCAACATCTCTTATAAGCTGTTAAATAAAAAAATGTAATTCGTTAACCACTTTATTTCATTGTATGAATGTGTCCATGATACGAATAATTCGAAGTAACTAAATAAACTGGATATTAGTCACATTTTTCAAGGCGGATTCGGTCATTGGAAGATGGCATTCCAGTGTGTTTGGTTCTCATCACTGTTACGAACCTGAAGGAAATAAAATCCAAGTTAATAACTCATTATTATTTAGCTAAAATTGAACCAAAAGGGACGAGCTCTAAAACAAAAGAAAATAACTCTTTTTAACATATATAAAAAAGAGGGTGATTAGGATTGGATTCTACAAGTGATGGCTAACTTAAATCGAAGTCGTAAATAATAAATTTAATATTAATGAGAAAAGGAATACGTACAACCTTCTAAGCTGTTTTATAATTAGAACACTATTATTTTCTAATTATTTAAACACTTTTTTCATAAATACTGAAAAATCATTGAAAATAAAGAAGTTTGTAGTTCTCATATGGCTGGCCGGAACCCTATTCCGGTGAACCTTCAGAGTCGTATTTCGAAGATTTTCGTTTCCAATCTACCAGAGGGATGTAGTGGGGCAGATCTAGCATCGCATGTTCGAGTTTTTGGGCAGATTTATGACTTGTATATCGCTAGAAAAAGGGACAAAAGAGGGAATCGGTTTGGCTTCATATCGATGTTGGATATTAAATAGAACGAAGAGTTGCTCAAAAATCTTAAAGGTATTCGTATAGGCGACAATAATCTTTGGTTTAATTATGCTCGGTTTGTTTTAGAAGAAGGGGAGATTAACACTGCCAGAGATAGGCCGGCTCCTAAGCATGTTGGCAAATCAAAGGTTAATGATGGGATGGATCAGTCGAATGGCAGTTTTCATAAAGGTGACTGCTCGTTTAGAGATCTGTTTGGAGGAAAGACCATTTCGGTTGACAATGGTGTGCATGCTTTTTCTAAGCTGCATGGCCGTGCGGTAGTGGTAAGGATGATCGATATCGAAGCTTTGAAGAGCATCTATATGATCCTGCATGGTATTTGTCCGGGTTTTGGTAAGGTGCAATATCTCGGTGGCCTTGATCTACTTATCTCCTTTGAAGACGTTGGTTTGGTTGATAGATTCATGGAGAATGCAGAGTTATTGACTGATAAGTTTCATTCGATTGTTCGGTGGGAAGGCCAGGCTCTCTCATTCGAGAGGTTAGCATGGTTAAAGATACAGGGGGTTCCTCTGCACTTGTTATCCAATGATATTCTTAATACCATCGGTAGCAAATTCGGCAAAGTTGTTCACAAGGCTAAGAAGTCGGAAACGGATTTTGACCTGTTCTTTGAATACATTGGTATGTTAGCCGGCGATGGTAAAAGGATTACTGAGGAAGTTGTTCTGAACTGGAAAAGTAGAAAGTTCCGGGTTTGGGTTACCGAAGAGCTAGGAGAATGGATCCCGGATTTTTACACAGTGCCTTCGGATGTCAATGTCAATGATGATACCAGTGGAGAGGAGTCGGACGAGGATGAAGATAGTTCTGACGTGCAGGAACAGTCGCCGGTCGTAGACGCTGTCGAAGTCGGTGTAGATGCAATTATTGCGGATCCGTTAATCTTGGAAAGGAATGATACTGACTTCAATGATCTTAATGGTCATTCAAGTCCTATGATTGAGGAGTTTTCAAATTCAGTTTTAAGGAATGACAGTTTTGTCCCTGCAGCTTCTTTTGACTTTGACTGTATCAATGATGTCAACGGTAATTTAGAGGGCCCTCAGTCAAACGTGGTTAAAAGAAAAAAGTTTAAAAAATGTGTCTTGGGCCGGCCCAGTGGTGCCTATACGAGCATTAACGAAAGTTTAAAGGTGGTTAAGAAGCCCAAAAATGTTAGCGATGATATATTTGGGCTCAATTCTCTCTTGGGTATTACTGATGATGGGCCAGAATGTGAGGGGGATCTCTCGGCTTCTGAAGAAGACGGTTCAATATACCTGAACAGAACTGATGATACAGAACCAGAGGATGTACCCGATATTAATGATACCACTGAACATTGTTTGGCTGGGGAGATAGCAGCGACAAAAGACATGGGGGAGACACTGGGAGCTCATCTCTCAATACATGATCAGATGATTCGAGATTCAGTCGTTCAAGAAGGTTTACAATCGGGTACCAAATGAATGTTTTATCCGTTAATGTTAGGGGTTTGGGACCTTCGGGTAAAGCGAGTTGGATTAGAAGATTAAAATCTGACTTGGGGGTATCTTTTATTGGTTTACAAGAAACGATGTCTAGTAATGTCAATGTTGGGGTTGTGTCGAATTTTTGGGATGGTATGGGGTTTGATTTTGAGGTTGCTGAATCTTCTGGGAACTCGGGTGGCTTATTAAGTGTGTGGGATCCTAAGTTTTTTACTAAGGAGTCGGTTGTCAAAGATAATAATTTCCTTCTTGTCTCGGGTTTGTTAACGGATGGGAAGAATCGTTTAAATATGATTAATGTTTATGCTCCGCAATCAAATGTCGATAAAAGAAATCTTTGGGCTAAAATTTCTCAAGTGATTCAGGCGGGTCATGGGTGGTGGATTGTTTTTGGGGATTTCAATGCTGTTAGAGACCCTAGTGAAAGAAAGAATTCGTGTTTTGACCCGGGTTGTGCTCGAGATTTTAATGAGTTCTTGGATGAGGCTGGTCTTAGAGAATATGACTTGAAAGGCAAGAAGTTTACTTATTTAGTCAATCGTCGTGGGGTTTGCAAGATGAGTAGAATTGATAGATTGTTCGTTTGTGATAATATTTTTAACAAATGGCCCAATGCTTGTGTTAGAGCTTTAAATAGAGAATTTTCGGATCATGCGCCTTTATTTCTATCTCTTTGTGATACTAATTTTGGGCCGAAACCTTTCCGTTGGTTTGATTCCTGGTTTGATAGGAAAGGGTGTGAAGAAATTGTTTGTTTGACTCTTCTAGGCTGGATTAATCAGGGTACGGCAGATTTGAACCTTATAAGAAAGTTGAAAGCTCTTCGTATTAAACTTAGTAGATGGATAACCGAATGCCGCAGTAAGGAGATTGAATTTGAAAATTCTTGCAAAAAAGACTAGGAAGATATGGAATGGTTAATGGAAAAAAAAGATTTAGAGGACTCGGAATTGTGGGTTTGGTCGGAATGTTGCAAAAATCTACAAGAAATTGAGCTTTATAGATCTCGTGATACGAGACAAAAATCACGGGTGAAATGGGCGTCGCTAGGAGATGAAAATACTAGCTTCTTCCATAGTGTAGTTAATGGGAGAAAAGCTAGGAACTCGATCCCGGGTCTTGAGATTAGAGGTGCATGGGTTTCTAAACCAAAGTTAATTAAAAAAGAAGTTCTTCGCTTCTTTAGATGCCATTTCAAAGAAGAGGTGAAAATTCGGCCGATTATTGAGTGTGAAGGAATTAACAGGATTGATGATAATGATGGTATTCTTTTGACTTCTCTGTTTTCCAAACAAGAGATTAAAGATGCAGTTTTTGAGTGTGGCTCGAACAAGGCGCCTGGCCCGGACGGTTTCAATTTTAACTTTATTAAGAAGTTTTGGAATGTTTTGGAGGAGGACTTTTATCGTATAATGATGGATTTTTATGAGTCTGGCGTTATTAATTCAGGGTGCGGGTCGGCTTTTATTACTTTGATTCCCAAGGTCAAATCTCCTGTGGGACTCAAGGATTACAGGTCGATTACTTTAATTGGGGTTATTAGCAAGGTTATCTCTAAAATTCTAGCCAACCGCCTCAAAAAGATCTTGGGTAAGGTGATTTCAGACTCCCAATCGGCTTTTCTGTCTGATCGTTTTATTCTTGATGGCCCTCTCGTTGTGAATGAAGTGTTGGATTGGTTGAAAAAAAGAAAGAAAAAGGCGTTTCTTCTAAAGATTGATTTTGAGAAAGCCTATGACAATGTCAACTGGGCTTTCTTAATATCAATATTATCTCAAATTGGTTTTCCTTCTCGTTGGTGTATGTGGATTAAAGGCATTCTTGAGTCGGCTCGTGCTTCTATTCTTGTTAACGGGTCTCCTACATTTCAGTTTAATAGTGAGAAGGGTCTTCGTCAAGGCGACCCTATCTCTCCTTTCTTGTTTTTGATTGTTATGGATTGCCTTTCATGGATGTTGAATAGAGCGAAAACCATTGGAGCTTTTAAAGGTATTGATTTTTCCTATGATAACTTTGATATTACTCACCTTTTCTTTGCCGATGATGCCCTTATTTTGGGCGAGTGGTCCAAAGATAACCTCCAAAGTTTGGCTAGAATTCTTAGAGTTTTTTACTTATGCTCGGGCTTACGCATCAACATTCATAAGTCTAATTTATTTGGGGTGGGTACGGAAGATGGGGAGGTGGATAATTTGTTGAAAGTTTTGGGTTGTAAACGTGGATCTTTTCCCTTCGTTTTTTTGGGTGTTAAAGTGGGAGCCAACATGTCGAGAATTGGTAATTGGAATATGGTGATTGATGTGATGAAAAACCGGCTTGCCTCGTGGAAAGCTAAAACGCTCTCCATACCGGTTGATTCTTGTGAAGGCGGTTCTAGAAAATTTGCCTATTTATTACCTATCGTTATACAAGGCCCCTAAAGCGGTTATTCAAAGTATGGAAGCTATCATGAGACGGTTCCTTTGGGCGGGTTGTAAGGAAGAGAAAAAAATTAATTGGGTAGCTTGGGATATTGTTACTAATCCTAAGAATTCGGGTGGTCTTGTCTTGCTAAATTGGAGGATGTCAATGATGCGCTCCTTCTAAAATGGGCTTGGAGGTTTAAACAAGGTGGTAATTGTCTTTGGAAAAGAGTGGTGATCAATTGTCATGGGTCGAGTAGGACTTGGGCTTTTTTACCGTGTTCTTCGTCATCTAATGGGTGTTGGAAGCATATTGTCAAGGTTGGAAAAAAGAAGATTTGGAACAATAATACTCTTGATAGTTACTTTGTGGGGATTATGGGTGATGGGTCTACAATTAATTTTTGGACAGATCCATGGCTTTTTAATGATTCGCTTCGCTTAGTTTATCCCAACCTTTTTAGACTCGAGAAGCACAAATGGGTTTCTGTTTCAGACATGATTCAAATCACAAACGGGTCAAAAACGCTGCAGTGGGAATGGAGGAAAGAGCCTTCGACGCCAGAAGAAATCGCTGAATTGTTTAGTCTGCTGTCTGCTGTCTTTGATTATGAATGGAAGGGTGGTACAGACTCGTGGAAGTGGACTGCAGACCCAAACGGTAGCTTTTCTGTTAAAGCTGCTAAAGCGCTGATGCGCCAACATAATCAGCAGACGTCGAGCAGCCTTATGAAGTGGAAAGGATGGGTGCCGCTCAAATGTAAAATAATGGTTTGGCGATCTTTGATTAACCGTATGCCTACTAAAGTTGACCTCGGCAAACGCGGCATTACCCTTCCGAATGAGCTTTGTGTTTGCTGCGAGTCGGTTCCAGAAACTACCCTCCATCTATTCAGCGGATGCTTCTTCGCTGCAGAAATTTGGAGTCGGATAGAGCACTGGTGCAGCCTTACTCCTATATTCGCTTTTGATATGAAAGATTTTATGGAGATGCCTTCAATTCAAACAAAGTCTAAGAGGTCGAGAAATATTCCTCGAGGGATTGTTTTTACTACGCTGTGGTCTATCTGGAACGAGCACAACACGAGGATCTTCAAAGGAGTTCGGCGTCGTCCGGTTGAAGTTTTGGAAAGCATAAAAATGACTTCGTATTTTTGGTATCGAAATAGAGCTAAAAGTAGATATTTAGATTGGAATGCTTGGTGTAAAAACCCTCTAGTTGTGATGTAATTTCGTTTGTTTTTGCCCGGGGGCCCTTGTTTTGAGGACCGACCGTGGTGTTTTTTGAATGAATTGAATCTTTAAAAAAAGAAAAAGATATAGGGTCAACATGAACCATTTCAACCCATACCAAAAAATATCCATTTTGACTTTTTACCAACCCCATCAAACATGCCCACCTTGTCACCTCCGGATAACACCAAAACACGCAGTACATTCTTATGCTTGAACCTTGGCTACAACTTCTCAAACGATAATTGGTGCCAACATTTGGGCCTGAAGCGACTCAAAAATTCATCACAAGACTTAAATTAATACAAGTCACCCGCTTATTATACCATAACAAAAAAAGTAAAAAATAAAAATATGAGTCTAATGCATAAGTTGAAATGACATAATATCACGAGATTGTTATGGAATAATAAAAAAGTATATAAATTCAAAAACCATGGATATTGATGAGAAAATGGAGATATGCAAGTGATTTGACAAAACCTAATCTTCAGAGCACGCAAATAGCCACACCCAAATATTTAATCCACTATTATTAAACAGACTCTCTCCTACTTTGTAATAATTGTGATGTACCCGTTTAAAATTTTCATAACCCATATTTACGAGTTTCAAATTTTAATAACTTGTATTTATAATTTACACCCTACTAGGTTGTTGCTTCAGACTTACTTTACACGTCACCACAATGAATAACCCACAAACGCCATACACACACCATAAACCAAATAACAATTACTACTAGATGACAAAACAAACTCATCCACCGCAACACATAGACCCCCCGATTAGTCCTTTATAAGGCCGCAGGGAGTGGAAGGGATTGGGTTGGGGGTATTGCTCGACACTTGACGAGGGTGGGACTCACAAGCTTATGGTGAAAAATGAGGGGTGTGGTGTCGCGTGGCTTAGCTTGGCGTGGCCAGCCATGTGATTTTTTTTAATTAAAGTAGCCAACCAAAACTAGTCATATTGAACCAATCAACCAAAGCCAGCCAAGTCACATTGCCCCCCGCCCCACGCCAGACTGAATACCCACGCCAAAAAGGCACCGTCATGCCCAACGTCAACCCAAAGTGGAGTAGTTGGTGTTGAAGGACATCCCCGCCCCAACCAACGCCCCTCCCCGCACAGCCTAAAAACAACAAAAATCAAAACATACTACCAACATATACAAACTAACATTCACCTAAACTAGGGTTTGAAGCTAGCAACTCATATTCAAAAGAAACAACCAAAATGTACAATACCAACAAAAGTCACTAGCTTCCCTCCACATCCATATCCGAACCAAATTCCCTACTCTTCTCTCTCTTCCCGCTTTTTCCAATCATCCTTCACTTCTTCTCTCATCTGCATTCACATCTCTCACAAATCCTTCTTCTCCTTCGCGCCAAATTCAGTTTATCCTCACAGATTCAACCACTCTACAAAATCCCCCAAAAGTCCATACGAAAACGGTTACATCTACTCTAATTGCATCTACAATCAGTTGTGTTAGGGTTTGATCTGCTTCCAATCAGTCAACGATCGAGCCAGATCATGCAACAGCAGCAGCATAATAAGAATCAAAATCAGAATCATTCGTATCTACGACGGCAGCTTCCGTTCACCTCGATGAAGCCGCCGCCGTTCGGTGACTATCACCGGTTTTCTTCAACTGCTGCCGCAAACCGCGAATCGGAAGGCGTAGTGGTGAAATCTCTTGTAAGTGTGTGTGTTGATTTACAGTTGTGTGTGTTTGTTAGGGTTTTTGTTTTGTGATTTGGTGAATTGTTGGAGATCTGATCTGTTTACTGTGTTATGTGATTAGGTTTGAGGAGGATGATAGTATTATTGTTAGTTTTTTATGCATGATTGTTAGTAATTCTAGGTGTTTGATTTGATTTGAATTCAGATGTGTGGTTTCAGTGCAGTTTTGGATTTTGTAGCGGTTTTTAATCTTATTTTGATTTACTTTAAGGATCATGACCATTAAAATTATGTGTATTTTAGTTCTATTAGTTGAAGATCTTGATCTAGTTTTTAGCCCTAGCACTATAGATGCTTGGATTCAGCTTTTGGAGATGTATTGAGTACTTCACTTGGCAACAGCTGGTCTGTATGACCGTTTAAGTTTAGCCTAATACAGAAATATCGTTAGCTAGCTAAATGAATCATGCATTTAGAAAAGTCTGTTTATGTTTATAATTTTGAAGAGTGCACAAGAAATTGAATCAAGGAACTGTTACTTCTGTTCAGTATGTTCAATAGTTACTGGAGTAACCAACCTCAACTAAGAACCTCAATTAGATGATCAACGTTTGTGGATTTACAAGACATGTTTCCCGATCAAGTTACATCAAGATGTATTTTTTCAATTCACATGCATGCAACCTTTTAACAGGAGATTGACATCATAGATTTGTGATGAGGTTTATGGTCGGGTAAGAGAAATTGTAAAGCAAAGGGGTTATGTAGCTCTAAGTAACATTTTGAAGTGAGATATAAGATCTGGAAAGGTTAGTCTATTCATGGTATTGCCATATATGTAAGGAATAGGCTGGATGGCCACAACCGAGAGAGAGAGAGAGTGTGTGTGTGAGAGAGGGAGGGAGGGAAGGAGGGAGAGGTGTAGTTTTCTGGCACTGGGGGGGGGGGGGGGCAGAATAGTCCGAGTTCAGTTTGTTTCATCCACAATCACTTCTCGACTAAGAAGTTAAATATAAACAGGGGATGAAGCCGTATGTTGAGTAGTTTCATAGAACATCAGTATATCACAACTTAAAAGACCATGGTGGTAGTGTTTGGGGGCATGTGCTTGGTAGGGAACGCAGATGTTGGCGTACATTTTATCATAAGGATTAAGGCATAATAAGGTCTTCTATGTGTGGATTTTCTTATACTTATGTAGGTATATAAGCTATTAAGCTGGCAAACTTGAATTCATATATTTACTTGAGTAGGATGTTAGTGTATTTTTTTTACTTTTAGAATCGAGATTTTTTTGGATCTTATTGGAGACTCAGATGTTAAGGTATTTAATATAGTAGCAAAGTTTGTATATTTGCTAAGGTGTTACTTACTCTCTTTCTACTTGCAGTTTTTTGTATACTGGAAGTATCTAGTAATGTAGATATCGTACTAGAAATATCTAGTACAGCGATATTTTATTTGCATCTTCTATATTGAGACGGTCTATTATTATGTGTTTGCTCCATCAATAAAGATACGTTTTCTTTTTCATAAAGTATGTCGTAAATTCTAACCAAGTTCATTAATTTTTTGTTAGCCATTGAAAAGGAAGGGAGGCGCAACAGTATTTGAAACCGAATCTAATGATCAGAACCCCACTCCTGGAAACACTTTAGCTGTTAGCACCCCTCTAAAGACACCAGTATCTGGAAAAGTGTCAAAAGCACAAAAAGTTCCGAGAATTGGAAAGTGTAATAAGGCTGGACCTCAAACTGCATTAAATGTTGGTGAGCATCACATACAAACCCTACATATAAACAAGTTGTTCAGTTATCGTTTCAAATAGACATCCTAACACATCTTGTGAATTATGTAGATTCTCCATCAGGACATAATCTTACTCCTGTTGGTCCCTGTCGGTATGATAGCTCTTTAGGTAACGCACAATTATTGCAACTGTGTGTGTGTATAATAATATCATTTTCAGGGTAGAGCATATCTTCTTTTATCTTTATGTACATGAGTGCTCACACTGATTTGTAATATCAGGCCTTTTAACAAAGAAGTTTATCAACCTTATTAAGCACGCAGAAGATGGTATTCTTGATCTAAATAAAGCAGCGGAAACACTAGAGGTAGTCACATCTCCATCTTTTCAAATGCTCGGTTACATTCAGTTAACTGAACTGGTTTTGTTGGTACAGGTACAAAAAAGGCGGATATATGATATAACAAATGTTCTAGAAGGAATTGGGCTCATAGAGAAAAAGCTGAAGAACAGGATTCAGTGGAAGTATGACATTTTTCCCTATATTATTATATAGTGTGTATTTTTAATTCTCTATGGTGTTAACAAGTTTACTGGTGAACTAGGGGACTTGATGGATCAACAGGGGATGTTGATGAGAGTGTTACTAGTTTACAGGTATGTTTCATAAAATAAAATGTTTTTGTTTTCATATTTATGATTTTGACTTTATTTTCATGCTAATTTATCAACTAGATATTTCCATGCAACATAACTGTCTTGAGGTAATTATATAATTAATAACTATTTCAACGACAGGCTGAAGTTGAAAATCTTTCAGTGGAGGAGCTTAGATTAGATGAGCAAACAAGGTTATTCATTCAATATATACATAAAGATAATCTTGCTGTCTTTTATGCAAATTTAGCTAATGCATATACTTGTTAAACTGACACAGAGAAATGCAAGAGAGATTAAGGGACTTGAGTGAAGACGAAGATAATCAAAAGTAAAGTTCTCTATACATCAACTATCAATGATCTGTGTATTCATGGCTTTTGCACTAGCAAGTAAATTTAAAATAACTCATTTCATTACATCTTAATCCTATGAGAAAAATGCCATTTTTGTCCCTGAGGTGTGGCTAGTTTTGCAACTTTCGTCCAAAGGTTTGTTTGTCGGCATCTGGATCCAACAGGTTTGAAATCTTGCCATTTTTATCCGGCTTGTTAACTCCATTCATTTTTCTCTGTTAAGTCAAGGGTATTTTCGTCTTTTTTGTTAACTCAAAGGGCAATTCGGTCTTTTTCACTTTATGTAAAAAGACTCATTGCCCCTGAAAAAGAGCGGACTGCTCTTTAAGTTAACAAAAATGACGGAAATACCCCTGACTTAACAGAGAAAAATGGATGGAGTTAACGAGCCGGATGAAAATGGCAAGATTTACCTTTTAGATCTAGATGCCGAAAAACAAACCTTTGGACGAAAGTCGCAAAACTGGCCAAACCTCAGGGACGAAAAAGGCATTTCACTCTAATTATAGTTGGGCCAAAAATAATATTATGAAGATTATCTCATATTTAAAAGACATCAACATTAGTTCACTTATGCATTAATTTTCTAGGTGGCTTTTTGTTACTGAAGACGATATTAAGAGCCTACCCTGCTTCCAGGTGTGTTCCATTACTTCATACAGTTTTAGCTTTTTTTAGTTTTACCATTTGACTTGTCAAATATAACAGATAACCTGATTCGACCCATTTTAAGTTAATGGGGTGCATTTGTCACCTCTAGACTCGTAATATCTTTTTTGTTGGGTTCAGGAAGAAACCTTGATTGCAATTAAAGCCCCTCATGGAACTACTCTAGAAGTTCCAGATCCAGATGAGGTAAATTCGAGAGTGTAAAAGGAAATGATATGATTAACGTTGTGACACATATGCAGAAAGCTTACATGAAACTTATTTTATAATCACGCAGGCTGTTGACTATCCTCAAAGAAGATACCGAATAGTTCTAAGGAGTACCATGGGCCCTATAGACGTTTATCTTGTCAGGTACTTTGTACTTACTCTTTTCTTTTACCTTTTTCTTTTTGTTAATTATTATTTTCTTATTTTGATGTATTTTTGTTTGTTTTAGTCAATTTGAAGAAAAGCTTGAGGAGCTCAATCGTGTTGTGGCGAACTCAAGCGTTCCTTCAACATCGACAATGATCGAGAACCCGACTACAGAAACAACAATCGGGTCGGGTCAAGGATCTGAGATTGGGATGCAAAGAACCGACAGTACTAATGCATGTTTAGATGTTAATGCATCTGATGACTTCGTTAGCGGGATCATGAAGATAGTTCCAGATGTTGATGTAAGTTTTTTTTACATCATCACTTGTTTTTTGGCCCTTTTTTTGTTTTTTTTTAAGGTCATTATTGCATTAATTTTATTTTTTGATTGGTGAAATGGTTTATGAATATTATATGTATGTACATGACTGTATTTTTAAAACTTCAAACAAAAAATATACAATAAAACCAGTTTTTCAAATCTTAATCATGGGCCGAACCATATAAACCCCTGAACCGACTGATTTGTTTCGCAGTTTCAATGGTTTATGAACACCCATGACTCATACCGAAACATGCATAACAATTGTGAGGTTACTAAGTGTCGCATTGGTTTTTGCAGAGTGATGCAGACTACTGGCTTTTATCAGATGCTGATGTTAGCATCACCGACATGTGGATGACCGAATGTATCCTCATATTTATATTTTCTTGCTTCTTTATTTTCTCATATCTTTATATTAGAGGTGGCAAAACGGGCTGGGTCGGCTTGACTCAACATATGTTGTCTAAAATCATATATTTTTTTTCTTAAAAAATAATTATTTCAATAATGATTGAAGTGTTTTATGCATTAAAAAGTACCATTTGGGCAAGTTCCATCAGTTTTAATCACTTTTCCGTAAGCTATTTGTTCAAATCTTTTCTTACGTCTGTTTGACCCGTTAGGGATAAGCTTACCACATACTGGCCCATTTATTAATAAACGGGTTGAAATTGACACAACCATCTCTTAAATATTGTTTGCCCTAACCCTTGAGCCAATAGCGAGTGTTGAATGGGATGATACAGGCCTGCTTCAAGATGACAATGCCATGACTGGTGTAACCACCCCACAACACAAAACACCAAATCCAGATACTCCGCAAGTGCATTCTGATGCAAACCCTACAGGAACAAACTGTTTGGGATGAAAACAGTAAGAACCGAATGTAAAGTAGAAATAAATTCATGTTGACATCTTGCTGTTTAATAAAATTAGGGTTTCATCAGTAGGTCGTATTTTGTAAATACTCGAGTTTCATAGCTTTCATTGTGTAGGTTTTGTATCATATAATAATAATGAGGATGTCTGAGTTTGCATATTTTGAATCGATTATTTGATTATGATTTTGATTTTGATTTTCAGTTGTTCAAAAAATATCTGGTTATCTTGCCAACTATTACAACTTAAAAAAACATAAGTGCGTGTATGTCAACAATACTATTGACGTATCCGAACACCCCCTAAGCTGGAAGGAAATGCATTTATACATAGACTACAAATGTATTCGAATGATACAAACTAGTTATCTTTATCGACTTTTTTGCCTATCCAACTAGCAACAATCGGGGTGAGGGCTACGGTAGGCGGAAATCTTATGGGTGATGCTGCTTTATGTGCTGCATATGCCAATGCAAAAGTCCCCACTTTCTCTCCAGTTTCACCAGCTGAAATCCCCACCTACAATACATGTAAAAACAGGTTTGAGTTAAAACAAGTTTGAGTCGATACAAGTTGGGCCAGATGGATTGTGTTAGGTTATCATATGATTATAAACACAGTTGATTATGTAACAGGCTACTTTTAACCCGTTTTCCATTTAGTTAATCTTTTTAATTTGCCTGGTCCAAACTAAGTCATTTTCACAAACTGCTGTTTTAGGCAATTTACTTCTTGGTGGCAGATTATGCTCTGCTTGCGGTATGCGCTTATCATGTATATATGTGTGGGCGCTTGGGGGGCAAAAGTGAAGTGTACTAATTTTAACATTATTTTACTAATTTCATGAAAATGACGTTAAAAGACGGGGATGGTTAATCATGCATCATGTGGCGACGTTGGTAGCTAAAAGATAGGGGGTACATGCACTAATCGGCCTTTGTTTCAATTGCTAAGTGTTATGTGTCTTATGTTCAAGGCTTGATGCAAAACTACTAATACTATCGAGCTGGGGGTCTCACTGGAAGCAGTCTCTCTATTCCTACGGGCGGAGGTAAGGTTGTCTACATCTTACGCTCCTCACACCTTACCTTAGCTTTGGTATTGGTGGGTGTTTATGAGTATGATGATGATGACGATATCTAGTAGATGTGTTCATGGTCTGGCTTGGACTGTTTATAGGTCAAACCATGAGCCAAACTGTAAGTAACGATTTCTAATCATTGTAAATAAAAACAAAACCGTTAGAAAATTGAAACTATACCATTCCAAGAAGTTATTAACGGTCTACTTTCAGGGTTCGAGTTTATTGGGCTGAAAAAGATAATTGAAAAGGTGCAAACTGCAAATACTTTGTAACAACCAAGTTAAAACGATGATTAGAATCAAAACACGGAAAACATTAAAACATGTAATTTTGGCACAAAGACGCGTTCAATCCAGTTCAGAGCTATGCAGTTAATATCGGTGATATATCGGTTATATCGGCCCCCTAGTAAAATATCAGTGTCAAATATCGGTACCGATATTATCGGCGAAATTGACCAATATACCGATATTTGACCGATATAATATATCACCGAATTATAAGTGTTAAATTGCTATATATATAACTTCTACATTATACTTTAATTACCGAAATCCCACCGATATCTCACCGAGATGACCTATATCTCAAATATCGGTCCTTGACCGATATCCGATATTTTACCGCATTAACTGCATAGGTTTAGAGGAAGTCCAAAATAAACCGGCCCTGTAACCAAACCAAACCAACCGAATGCACAAACACCCTACCATAACATCTAATAAACAGGCTAAAATGGATGAAATTACAAGCTAAGCTATCATAAGAAGTATAGTAATAGAATATGATATTACCTTTTGCAACAATGCTGGAACATCAACACCAGCAGTAATGAGAGCATAGCATAGAGAAAACGAGATCAATGAGAGGGTTATGGAGGTTGCTAGGTAAGCTCCCCCGTATTTCGTCAACAGCTCCTTGGCTTGATCTCCTTTCGATTTCTTTCCATCACCTTCTTCATCCTCCTTGGAGCTAAAGATCTACAAATTCTCACAGATTTCAAGTAAAATAGTTAACACATCCACAATTAACAACACCAAATGAGCATCTACAAATTCTCATAAATTTCCAATCAAAATGTTATAAAAATTCACACAGTAAGAGCACATTGAATCAACACCGAGATCAATAGTAAGAATGCTAGATGTTCGGAATCATTTGAGCTAAATATCAAAAATTTCTCACAGATTTCGAATCAGAATGTTAACATTCACTAAAATAAGAACACTAAATTAGTATCTATAAATCCTCACATATTTAAAATCAAAATGCTGAAACAATCACAAATTTTTAGCTACAAAATTGTAATACATTAGAAACAACCAATTACAAACAAGTGGTAGTTAAACGAGCAACAAGCTACGTCACAATCCCCTTTTGAATAGCAAAATCGATCCTTACTAAAAGACAAAGCTAGGGCCTTAGGGTCGAGAACTGGGTTTTAAAAAGCGCGCCTAGGCTTTTTAAAAAAGCCCCCAAAAAAGCGCAAATTTGGGTGGTTTTTTCAGGCATGAGACGCGTGCCTCATGTACGTAGGCTGTTTCTATGCTGTTTTTAAGCATCAAACTGTTGTACAATAGGTTTTTTGGCTTGTACTTATAGGTAAAATCATATATAAACCTTATTTATAGCTATATTTTGGATAAGGGATATTAACAACCTATGGAATATATATAAAAAATTATATAGGGGTTGTTAGGTGTTGTGTTTTCAAAATAGATTTTGCGTTTTCAAAACTACGTTTTGTAAAAGCATGTAGGTACATGCTTCTCCAAAACTGCGTTTTGGAGGCAGATAATCACTTTTTCATCCAAACACTTTTTTAGATTATTTATGTTTTACAACCGCAATAATCAAATAATCACTTCAAAACGTAATCCCAAACACCCTCATAATCACTTTGCGCCTTGGGTATGAAAAGCCCGCCGCTTGGCGCCTCGGATTTAGACCTCTTCGCTTAAACGTATCAAAAGCAAATGGGATAAACAGATTCTCTAATATCTTGAATGAAAATGTTTTAACATTTACAAATGATGAAGATTACATGAGCATCTACAAATTCTCACAGATTTTGAATGAAAATGCTAAGAAGAGAATACCTTCCAGAGGCCTACTTCAAGGCCGTACTTCTTAGTAATCTCATCTGGAGAAGAAGAAGAAGAGGTATTTGTCTGTCTCTGTTGTGTTTCTTCTTTGATTGCCCTAATTTTGACACTTGTTCTAGTTGTTGGCTTGAAATTGGAGAATACTGCGTTGATTCTGGTACCATTGAATTCGTTGTATACGGAAGCTGCTGCTGCTGGTATTGCTGCCATAGCCATGGCTTCCACACACCTATCCTATCTGCAGCAGCAGCAGCAGATTAATTACCACAAAGATGGTGGAACACTCCTCCTTTCACCTGTGACTGAGAACCACACAAAATATAAAGACTTAGAGTGTTCGATTCATATTCAATTTCTTTTTCTTTTTAAATAAAAGAGTAAAATGGTTTCAATTTTGTTGCTATTTTCATCCAAAAGCAAAATCAGATAATATTTTTTACTTAACATCCAATTTTTTTTGTCTTTTTTCTCCCTTTTAATGAAGGGTATAATAGTAAGATTTTTTAATTTATTATAATAAAACGTTAAAAGACCATTTTGCCTTCCATAAAAATGAGGAAAAAGACAAAAAAACAAATTGGATGTTAGAGCATTCACATCCAAAGAAGTAAATTGTGAGTTTGTGGTTTTTAAAATATAAAGAGTATAAAAAATGGTTGTGAGTGGAGGAGAGAGAAAATATTACTGTTCATCTGTATATTTGGGGGGACACTGTTCACCCACTATAATTTTTTAATATATATTGAAAGTGGTTGTGAGTGAAGGAGAGAGAAAAATGTAATGATAAAGGTATAAAAATATTATTTAAGTGAAAAGGAGAGAGAAAAAGTATTTGTTTTTAGTGAAAATATATTGATATAGGAGTTGTTTTTTAGTGGAATGTATGTATAATTTTAGGGGGCTGGATGTGAATGCTCTTAACTGAAAAATATGATCAGATTTTGATTTTGGATGAAAATGACAATAAAATTGAAACCACAGAGACCCAAATTCAAAAGATTTGAGTTTTGAACTAAAATGGCAAAAGTGATCAAACCTCAGGGACCATTTTGGCAGTTTACTCTAAATAAAAAGAGTTGAGTTCAATTCATATTCAATTTTAGAGTAAACTAGGATTAAGCATCCCCGCGTTGCGGTGGGGGCGAACATCAATGTCACACTACTGCCAACGACCATCAACACTGAAGTTGCGGCGTGTTAATGCGAATATATTAAACCGATACGTAAAACATATAAAAGAATAACTAAGTCGATCTAGGACCCGCACGTTACGATGAACTTGTCAAACAAAAAAAATAGACAACGTAAATTCACAAACGCAAAAGAAAATCACTCATCTAAAAGCCAATTGTATTCCTTTTTGCAAATTCATTAATCCTTTTTACATAAACTTTATCTGTCATAACTAAAACATCCAACTATTTGTATATCATCCATTCTCACATATCCAAGTCAAAATACTTTTTTTTAATCTGTTTTGTTTAAAAGTTCAAACACTTCACCAGAAGCATGCCCCATTATTGTAATATCCAACCCCACACTCTATCATACATGCTTTTCTCTATGGCATTTGTTCACCGTTGCATTGCTGGTAATGATTTTAATGACGGATGATCACCGACATAGTTTTAAAGGGGATTACCAATCAAAAACTCAAAAACAAATGTTAAAAACAAAATCAACTGCAAAAGTGTCACCCACAACAACACCAGTGGCGGTGACGACAAATCCACCGGTAAATTGTCACCCACATATCCACAGACAAAGAAATGGATTTTTAAATAAAAAGGTTGGCAAAACCCATACAACTATGGGTACTGTCACACCCCAACCGATGGTGGAATCATTGGGGCATGGCACTGAGCGAAACAGATTGTCCAGAACTTTCTATAATAACTATTAATATTACTCAGTTAAATGACACGTCCCATACCGTATCCTAAATAAGAAAATAAATTATTACAGATAACAACCAGTCAAATATTTTTGTTCCGACAACTCAGATTTAAATAACATAGAAATATAAATTTTGTTTTTGCTTCTAAAGACCCCTAGATTGACTGCTACAGACAACTATTTGTTGGGGGGCTCTAGACGCCTTATTCTAGCCTCGCTTCCCTAGCAAGAATGCATCTTAAACACCTGTCACATACGTTAAAATAAAGTCAATACATATAATGTAAAGGTGAGCATACAAGTTTAATATAGCATATAGAGTTCGAAATAGTTTACGCATAACCAGCACGTTGTCACACCCCCAAAATCCACCTGCGGAGTATCACCGCTTGGGAGCGTGACTGACCAGGATCAAGCCACCAATCATATAGAACAACGTAAATAGTAAAAGTAAATGTAATTTAACCAAACCAATCCATATGAAAGGTGTTCAAAACATAAATACAAATTCAACGTTTAGCGGAAGCATATGAGAAAAAGCCCAACATAAGTAAAGTATGAAATGTCAAATGTTTAATCAAAGCGTTCACGATCCTTGTCCACAACGACCGCGCCTCCCAGTGCAAGCTCCATGTATACCTAACGACCTGCAAGGCATGTAACAGAGAGTCAACAACTAGTTGAGCGAGTTCACAGTAAGTAAGTTCGTAATAGTAAGTATGTTTCGTGACGTGTGGCTCTACTAGGCCGATAGTATGTTATATTAGTGGGGGCTTCCCATAGTTGCATATACACTAGACTATTTGTAACCATAAGTGTTCTTCTTAACCCGAGAACAGTAGTACGTACAAGGTTTACGTAGGTTTTACGTAAGTGTCCTTCACAAACCGAGGACAGTGGTATGCGGGGGTTTACGTAGGTTTTACGTAAGTGCCTGACACAACCCGAGGCAGTAGTGAGTATAAGTTTACGTAGGTTTTACGTAAGTGTCCTTCGCAACCTGAGGACAGTGATGAGTACAAGTATACGTAGGTTTTACGTATGTATCCTGCGCATCCGAGGACGATGGTAAATAGTCTAGTAACAGTGTAAGTACAATCCCATTCCTTCAAATCCCATTCCCAACACCCGGGAATCCCATGCCTTGGTAAGAGTGTGAACTCACCTTGGTTTGCTCGGTATGCTAGGTATATGCTCACAGATAATTAGTCGAGTCCTAAAGTTATGCACGTATTCGCAATTAGTTTACATTCACAAGGTTCGACTAACAGTCAAGATCATCACGTACATGCAAGTAACAACCAACACATTGCATTTATCGGCTATACAAGATCAAATTAATCCAATGAATACGCTATACAACTGATAACATGCTCTGTTTAACATTGAACATTCACAATCCGAGAAATCAGATTAAATCAACTATATCAGGCTTTACCATATCATCGGGTCTTATTGGTCATGCAAAAATTCTAGTTCATAAGTGTTACGTTTAACCTTACAGGCATCAACAACTCGGACCTTATAAGTATTATTAAAACTCGGATCATACATGCTTCACAAAATTTGGACCATACATGCATCAACAAGTTCGGACTAGGCACCCTTAATAAAAGTCGGACTAGGCATCCCTTGATAAAAGTCGGACTAAACACCTTAACTGAAATTCAGACCTTATACACATCAAATATTCGGACCATGTCCCCTTATTATAAAACTCGGACCATGCTCCTTATAATAAAACTCGGACCATGCTCCTTATAATAAAACTCGGACCAAGCACTCTTATAATAAAACTCGGACAAGGCAATGTTAATGAAAATTCGGACCAAATGTTCAACTAGAATTCGGACCATATAGCATTCAAAGTTCGGACCATATACAAGCATTCAAAGTTCGGATCATTTATCAATTACAAAACTCAGACCATTCATTATTTACAAAACTCAGATCAAGCATGGCAAAACTCGGACTTTGTGACTTCACAAAACCCTGACACAAATCTTCGGACTAACAACATGAGTGACTTCCAAAACCATTTTACAGAATTTCAATGGAACAGTTACATTTACGATCAAAACCCTAATCCCAGAACATTGTTAGTGTTGTAATCAAATCAACAATCAAACAATTCTAACATATCATGCATCTCATTGTCAGGCATTTGATTAAGCAACTATCCACAAAACTATTGCAAAAACAATCAGGTTTTTCAATAAACACAGAGTCATTGTTTGTAGAACTAGGGTTTTGCATGAATCACATAATCAAGGATTAACAACAAGTAATCATTAAACGTTTACCTTAGATTGATTCTAGATGAAGAGGGAGATCAAAAGTGATGAAGAGCTTGTGCCACCAAGAATGATGAAGAAGATGATTGTAGGAGAGGATTGTAGAGGAATATTGAAAGTATGTATGATGATTTGTGATAGGGTTAGGGTTAAGAGTTATTAAGATTTCACTAACTACTCTACTCACCCCTAAGTCTCATCTTTTACATAAACACACACATCACAATATAATTTACAATCAAGGCACAAAGTTCTCATGTAAGTCAAATAATGCATAAAGTAATGTATAGTTCCATGCAATGCTAAAGATTGTGAGACTAACTTAATTGTGTTAAGTTAAAGCATTAACCTGAAGTTACGAGTTGTCACACACGTACACAGAGGAAAACGAAGCATGTTAATTATCGACATGGATCTATCGATACCAATGACTGCAGGTTGACTGTCCGAGACAGTTCGTAATACATGATTACCACCGTAATCCATGCAAGTAATTGTCCTTAACAACCCCCGTGTGAACGGGTGCTGAGTCCAAACTATAGTACTACGTCGTTAAGACAGGTAGACAGCATTCCACGTGTAAACATAACAACAAGCATTCATTTAGTCACGTAATACATGTAGAACGGTTAGCGTATAAAGTAATTGAGTAGCGTGTTCGATTGTGATTTAGATAAGTAACGTATGTAACACCCAAAAGTGCTAAAGCAAAAAGGGTTCGAGTATACTCACAACGATTGATTGATGGATTGAAGGGAGCGCTTGAGAGTAGGGTTAGCCTGAATAGTTCGATAGCATAACGATGAGTAACGCGAAAATGGAAACAAGTGACAATGGGTCGAACAGCCTGGTCGATCGAACGGTAGGTTCGATCGGACGACTGGTTCATTCGGCTGGACAATCCGTTCGGGCAGCCTGTTCGATCGGCCGGTAGGCTCGATCGGTTAGAATGTTCAAGTGGATTGTTTCTTCCTTTGTGTAGGATGTGTTTGTGTATGATGGTTTGAACTTTTGAAGTTTTTGTTGCAGTTTTGAAAACATTGAAGTATTCTTACCTTTCAGGTCGATCGATCGAACGGTTCGTTCGGCCGGCTCAACCGATCAGTCAGGTACTTCAATGATAGTCCTTAGTTAGGTTGTCACCTGATCGGACAGCACGTTCGGTCGGGTGGCACCCAAGGTTTTGGACAAGTTGAAAATCGATTAAGTATTGAAGCATAGTATCTCATGATCCAAACAGTAATGTTATTAAACAATGGTTCGATCGAACATTACTTCGTTCAATACCAGACTTCATAAATTTGTGAAGTGTGGGGCCATGTGCTAGCCGATCGGCTGGCCTGGTCGATCGGCTGGCATGTCCGATCGGCTGGTCTGTCCGTCCGGACAGCCTGTCCGATCGGTCAGATTCCTGACCTGGTCGGCCTGTTCGTCTAACATTTGGCTGTTCCGTATGTTTGTCGTTATACCGAGGTGTCTTGACACCGTTTTGAACTATGGAAACCTCGTTCTTACTTGTTCCTCCTGCTCGGATAGCAATCACCCAAATCCGGCCGGTGAACGGTTCGGAACGGAGTTTAAAGTTTAACCCGGAATCGATGAACCTCGTAGATAGAATCCGAATCTTGAACCACCCAACTTTTAGAATGATTAGTGAGTTGGCTCAAGCTCCGTTTCTACTGGTTTGAAGGTATTGAGTGTAAGAGAGTTGAAAGAAAAGTTGGGAATTCCTTCTTTCAATCCGTTACACCGTGAAATGTTTAGATCTTTATCAGATCATTGTTTGTTTATGTGGAAATCGGCTAGATCCGAGGGATTCTTGGTGGATTGAAGCCCAAACATGAAGTTCTTCAAGAACATCATGATGACATCATCCTAGAACACTCAGATCTTGATGATTTCACGGTTAGAAATCAAGATTTGAAAGATAGAAAGGGGTAGAAGTGTGCATAGATCAAAAACATACAAGATTTAGGATGAAATCTTACCGGTTTTGAGAGAAATATGAGAAAAGGTGAAGAACACAAGCTGGTCGGTCAGAGATTTTCCAAAAGTGGAAAGAATGACAATGACAGGGCTATTTATAGGCTTCCCAAAGAGGAAAGGGCTGGCCGATCGGCCAGGCATCCCGATCGGACAGCCTGTTCGATCGGACGGTCTGTCCGATGGGTTGGGCTGTTCGATCGGCTGAAGGCTTGATCGATCATCAGCCTGTTTCGAACGTTTGGGCGACGATTTCTGATATTTCGATTTCGATTGAGGATGATACGGATACGATAAAGTTTCCTATTCAAATTACCCTCAGTCCCAATCGCTAAATCTACATACAAGCATCTATATTTCACACTTCAATTTCGATTGAGTTCGATTGGGTTTTGGGATTCGATTCGATTGATCACCACACACATATCATAAAGTAAACATGCACAAATAACACATAAGGCACACACACACACGTATAACAACACCAAGGTCGCATAATTCGAGTTTCGAGTTCGATGATGATTTGATTTAGCTTGATTACTGATTTAATAGACTTTATCGCATTGTTACTTCCTGCTATTCAAGGTCGTTAAGCGATTGCATTGATTAAATATTCGATCTTTGATTAGACAACACTTACTCCACATAATACAAAAATAAAAAATAGACTAATTACAGACAAAAAGTCAATCTTTGACTTTGACTTTGACATTCGAAAACACGGGGTGTTACATCCTCCCCTTGTTTAGGGACTTTCGTCCCGAAATTAGGCTGAAAGCTGCACAACACCATGTATTATTTTACCAATTTGACGCTTCAGATCTTCATTTAAACAGCTGTGGGTACTTGGCCTTCATGTCGCTTTCGAGTTCCCAAGTGAACTCTGCGCCTCGTTTGCCTTCCCATCGGACTTTCACGATAGGGATGCGCGAGCGTCTGAGTTGCTTGGTTTGGCGATCCATGATTTCGACAGGCCTTTCCACGAAGTGTAGCGTTTCATTTACTTGAAGATCGTCGAGCGGTACGATTAAATCATGGCCCGCTAGGCACTTTCGGAGCTTAGACACGTGGACGGTTGGGTGAACGTTACTAAGTTCCTCCGGTAATTCGAGTCTGTAGGCGACTTTTCCGATCCTTTCCAGAATCTTAAAAGGTCAAACATATCGAGGCGCTAGTTTCCCTTTCTTGCCGAATCTGACCACACCCTTCCAAGGTGATACCTTTAGGAGTACGCAGTCGCCAACGTCAAATTCAAGGGGCTTGCGTCTTCTTTCAGCGTAACTTTTCTGTCTATCCCGAGCCTTCGACAAGTTGTCTCGAATCTGGAGGATTTTGTCAGTCGTTTCTTGTAGTAGTTCGGGACCGGTAAGTTGCGAGTGACCGATCTCGTGCCATACAATCGGCGAACGACATCTTCTTCCATATAGGGCCTCGAATGGTGCCATTTGGATGCTGGCATGATAACTGTTGTTGTACGAGAATTCGACTAACGGCAGGTATTTGTTCTAACTACCACCGAAGTCTATGACACACGCACGGAGCATGTCTTCAAGAGTACGGATCGTTCTCTCAGTCTGTCCGTCGGTCTGAGTATGGAATGCGGTACTTAAGTTAAGCGACGTACCAAGAGCCGCTTGAAACGTTTCCCACAATCGCGAAGTGAACCGAGCATCACGATCTGAGATGATGTCACGAGGCGTACCATGATTACAGATGATCTCGTCGGTGTAGATTCGGGCTAATCGTTCTACCTTGTAGTCTTCTCGTATTGGCAAGATGTGGGCTGATCTGGTCAGACGATCGACTATAACCCAAATACTGTCGTGACCTGATGGCGTGGGCGGGAGTTTGGTTATGAAATCCATAGCTATACTCTCCCACTTCCATATAGGAATCGGCGGTTGTTCGAGCAAGCCAGAAGGTCTTTGGTGTTCAGCCTTAACTCTTGCACAAGTCAAACAACTTCCAACATAGAGGGCGATATCCCGTTTCATGCCCGGCCACCAGTACTTATAGTGAAGGTCCTGGTACATTTTATCGCCACCGGGATGAATAGAATACCGGGATTTGTGGGCTTCATCCATTAGAATCTTTCGCAAATCAGTCCGCTTAGGGATCCAAATTCGGTCTAGATAATAGAAGATCCCATTCGGTTTGCTTACTAGCTGAGCTCCATCGTGATAGATCCTCTCTTTCTTCAATGTGCGCTCGTTAAAGCAAGCATGCTGGGCTTTGCGGATGAGGGTTTCGAGGTCACGCTGGGCCTGGGTATTGCGTATGCTGAGCATATAACTCCGTCTGCTGAGCGCGTCGGCAACAACATTTGCTTTGCCCGGGTGATAACGAATCTCACAGTCGTAATCGCTAAGAAGTTCCACCCATCGGCGTTGACGCATATTAAGTTCCTTCTGATTAAAGATGTGTTGTAAACTCATGTGATCGGTAAAGATCGTACACTTGGTACCATACAGGTAGTGTCGCCAAATCTTCAATGCAAAAACAACTGCGCCTAGCTCGAGATCATGGGTTGTATAGTTCTTCTCGTGGATTTTGAGCTGACGAGATGCGTAAGGTATAACCTTGTCTCGTTTCATAAGAACACAACCAAGACCAAGGTTGGAAGCATCACAATAGACAATGAAGTCGTTGTTTCCGTCAGGCAATGTGAGAACATGAGCATTGCAAAGCATATGCTTTAGGGTTTGAAAGGCAGACTCTTGTTCGGTTCCCCAAACAAAAGACTTGTCTTTATGGGTGAGAGCGGTAAGCGGCACAGCGATCTTGGAGAATCCTTCGATAAATCGTCGATAATAGCCTGCTAGTCCGAGAAAAGAACGAACTTCAGACGGGTTCTTTGGCGTAATCCAACTCTTAACTGCTTCAATCTTCGCGGGATCGACGTGAATACCTTGACTATTAACGATGTGACCCAGAAACTGAACCTCCTCCAGCCAGAATTCGCACTTGGAGAACTTGGCATAGAGTTGATTCCCCTGGAGTAACTCGAGTACCAAACGTAGATGTTGTGCGTGTTCGACTTTCGACTTAGAATAGATCAAGACATCGTCGATGAACACAATGACGAAACGGTCTAGAAATGGTTTACACACGTGATTCATCAGATCCATAAATACCGCGGGTGCGTTAGACCAAAAGGCATAACAACGAATTCATAATGGCCATAGCGAGTGAGAAAAGCAGTTTTGGGGATGTCTTCCTCTTGAATCCGCAATTGATGATAGCTTGAACGTAGGTCGATCTTCGAGAAACACGTAGCACCTTGCAGCTGGTCAAATAAGTCATCGATTCGAGGCAGAGGGTATCGGTTCTTGATGGTTAACTTATTCAACTCCCGATAGTCGATGCACATCCTGAACGACCCATCCTTCTTTTTGACGAAAAGGACTGGCGCGCCCCATGGAGAGGTGCTCGGGCGAATAAAGCCTTTTTCAAGTAATTCCTGGAGTTGGTTCGAGAGTTCCCGCATTTCAGATGGCGCGAGTCGATAAGGAGTTTTGGCAACAGGGTTAGCTCCAGGAATAAGGTCAATACAAAAGTCGATATCACGACTTGGCGGTAGCCCAGGAAGATCATCAGGGAACACCTGAGGAAATTCACGGACCACTGGAACGTCTTTCACTTCGGCCTTCTTTTTCTTTTCCTTTTCTGCTACTACAATGTTGGCCAAGAAAGCTCTGTATTCCTTGCGGGGATACTTGCTAGCTTGGATACATGACATGAGCTTGAGACCCTTCGAAGTTGTTTCACCGTACATACATAATTGATCACCATTCGCGAGCGAGAATCGAATCATCTTATCAAAGCACACAACTTCAGCATGGTTTTCACGAAGAAAGTCCATGCCTACTATGACGTCAAAACTTCCGAGCTGCATCAGAATAAGGTCGATTGGAAAGATGTGATTGTTGAGCTCGAGAGTACAATCACGGAGTATAGAGTTAACGGCGACAGTTCTTCCAGTAGCGACTTCGACTTCGAATGACGAGGGGAGATAAGAGCGCTTACGACTAAGGAGCTTCTCGAATTCAAACGACACAAAGCAGTTATCGGCTCCAGTATCAAACAAACACGATGCATATATACCATTCACAAGGAACGTACCATTAACCACGTTGTTGTTAGCCTGAGCCTGACGAGTATTGATGTTGAAAGTTCGGGCACGAGCTGCTTGTTGCTGTTGCTGCTGTTAGGGCTCTTGCTTCACAACCCTATTCGGGCACATGTTGGCGAAGTGACTAGGATCACCACATGCAAAGCAGACTCGAGCATTAATCGCAGGTGCTTGAGCCGCTTGTTGGCCTTGAGGGGCTGGGAGTAGAGCTTGATGAGCAGTGGCTTGAACTGGGGCTTAACGAGGACCATAGTGACAGTTTGCAGTTAAATGGCCGTAGAGGTTGCAGTGAGCGCAAAAACGACAGGCGAGACCCACCGGATGATGATACGAGCATGTCGGGCAGAGCGGGTGGGGACCTGTGTAAGCACGCTTTGCTGGCGGTGCTTGGGTGGTCGGTGCTGGTCGGTGATGCAACTGCTGCTGAGCCGGTACGGCTTGCAGAGGGGCAGCAGTGGTTGTAACAGCACAGTTCTTATTGCTGGAGTTGCCGTTGTTGTGCTTCTTCTTGCGGCGTGATCACTTGGAGGGTTGAGCAGTGGTGGTGTCGGCGGTTGCTGCTGTGGTAGCTTGATGCAGAGACTTGGATGGCTTATCCCAAAAACCAGACTTTACTCGCTTGTCATTGATCTCGGCGGCAAGCAAGTAAGTCTCCTCGATTGATGATGGTTTGGCGGCATGAACAAAGTCGGAAACACAGTCTGGCAGAGCTCGAATATACTTCTTGATGGCCATATCGGGCGTCTTGACTTGATCGGGACAGATAATGCTAAGCTGCTTGAAGCGAGTAGTTAAAGCAGCGTTGTCTCCGTCCTTCTGCTTGATATTCCAAAACTCGTCCTCCAGCTTTTGGCGTTCATGGGGAGGGCAGAATTCGTCCATCATAATGGCCTTTAGCTCTTCCCAAGTCAGCTCATAAGCTGCATCATTTCCGCATTTGTTTCGCTCGGCCGTCCACCAGTCTAGAGCTCGGGACTGGAAGACGCCGGTTGCATTGAGGGTACGGAGATTTTCCGGACAGCCGCTTTGGCGCAGAGTGACTTCGATCGAATCAAACCAGTGGAACATGGCGGTAGGGCTGCCTTCTCCGGTAAATTCTTTGGGTCCGCATGCTTTAAACTGTTTGAAGCTGAAAACAGTCTTGCTAGTATCTTTAGGAGCGTCGGTTCGTGATTCCTCCGACGATTTGCTGACATTCTCATACACCTCGCTCACAACTTTTGCCACTTGCTTGGCGATGATAGCAGCGAGACGCTTGTCTCTCTTTTCTTGTCGTGTAAGAGGGGTTCGGTGTCCAGATGATGACATGGTCTGCAATAGACATCGTCGTAGGTCTCAGACACAACAAATCGTATCTCACCTCACACGTTTACTATCTACTAAAGCTTAGGAACATGATAAAGCATGAATCACATAAACACATAGACACGAAAATCACATAATCACAGAAGCACATAAGCAGGTAGGGCACAGAAGCACAGTAGCACATAAACACATACATATTTAATCATAGATGCGGTCAGAATACAGAAACCTATCCTTCCAAGTCCGCGTGTCGTTCGAATATAATGATTGCAAATATTATATCGAGTAGTATAGCATAGTCGTATAGTATGTCGGGTATAGTATAAGCGTATATTATAACATAATATCGTCTAGGATTGCAGCGACTTGTTATCGTATTGGGATAGAATAGTAACGCGAGTCGTGTGTGTCGATCGAAATAATAGCAAAAATCGAATAATTCCCAAAATTAAATCACGTAAACAGATAAGTCCACATAAACACATAAAATCGACGAGTTATCAGAGTGACAACTGCCGACTCTAAGTCAGAACACATAAAATCGAGAGATAGATTGTCTGCGACTATTAGACATCGACTACCCAAAGCGATTCGACTATTCACAGTAGACTTGTCGTCACTTTCGACTTTCGGGATCCGCGTGGCTGCCTCGATTCTTGGGCATTCCGCACGTATTCCCTAGGTCATACTTGTGAGTTCAGGTCCTTGGAGTCCGTCGAGGCTTTGGTGAGATAAAGTAAAGTTCGGAACAAGCTGTCAAGGTTAGGGTTTCACCCCTGGCTTAGCAACTTTTTCCTTGTTTTAGTAAAATTGAGGAGATTATTCATCAAAATAGGGATTTCACTCCTGATTTGGTATAATGCTCCTCGTTTGTTATTGAAAATAATAATGAGGAAATCATTGATAATTTGATAAATCAGCATTGATCAAGCAATTCAGTCTGGAGTTTGCGGTTTTCACACCTAATCCTGTCTAAATCATCTTGACTTTGTTTTGAAAATTCGAGTGCAGTGATAGCGAAGAATCAGCAGAATATAGCACATAAGCTGGGTCTGTTGGTTCCTAACTATAGTCTAGGTTTCTAAGACAACAACCCGGACTAGGTCGTGTCTAGCCTAATTCCCTATAGTTACAGGCTCTGATACCAATCTGTCACACCCCAACCGATGGCGGAATCATCGGGGCATGGCACTGAGCGAAACAGATTATCCGGAAGTTTCCATAATAACTATTAATATTACTCAGTTAAATGACACGTCCCATACCGTATCCTAAATAAGAAAATAAATTATTACAGATAACAACCAGTAAAATATATTTGTTCCGACAACTCAAATTTAAATAACATAGAAATATAAATATTGTTTTTGCTTCTAAAGACCCCTAGATTGACTGCTACAGACAACTATTTGTTGGGGTCTCTAGACGCCTTATTCTAGCCTCGCTTCCCTAGCAAGAATGCATCTTAAACACCTGTCACATACGTTAAAATAAAGTCAATACATATAATGTAAAGGTAAGCATACAAGTTTAATATAGCATATAGAGTTCGAAATAGTTTACGCATAACCAACACGTACATAGAGGAAAACGAAGCATGTTAATTATCGACATGCATCTATGGATACAAATGACTGCGGGTTGACTGTCCGAGACAGTTCGCAATACATGATTACCACCGTAATCCATGCAAGTAATTGTCCTTAACAACCCCCGTGTGAACGGGTGCTGAGTCCAAACTATAGTACTACATCGTTAAGGCAGGTAGACAGCATTCCATGTGTAAACATAACAACAAGCATTCATTTAGTCACGTAATACATGCAGAACGGTTAGCGTATAAAGTAATTGAGTAGGGTGTTCGATTGCGATTTAGATAAGTAACGTATGTAACACCCAAAAGTGCTAAAGCAAAAAGGGTTCGAGTATACTCACAACGATTGATTGATGGATTGAAGGGAGCGCTTGAGAGTAGCGTTAGCCTGAATAGTTCGATAGCATAACGATGAGTAACGCGAAAATGGAAACAAGTGACAATGGGTCGAACAGCCTGGTCGATCGAACGGTAGGTTCGATCGGACGGCTGGTTCGTTCTGACAACCCTCACCAAATCAGGTATCCGTACGAATTAATTAATATTTAATTGATGCTTAATTACTGTGCTTGCTTACAGTTGTGAATAAACTGCTTCATAATTCCTGATACATACACATACATGCATCATACTTTATTTGCTGTCACTACAATATTTACACTGAACTATAGTGACAAACTTGATGCACAAAAGCACAGTAGCACAATGAACGGATAACCCAGTAAACATGCTGACATAGCCAGCATCAGACAGGCACTATCTCTAAGGCCAGTATGAGCCGGGAATAGATTGCTACACTAGTAGGAAGTGTAGGGAGGTGAGGACTGTAGAACTGCGTCACTAGGTGATAGTTATAGTGACCGGATGTGCCTAAAACATGAGTTAATCACAATATCCTGCACTTTAAAACAAAATTCAGCATTTAAGCTAACCAGTAAAGTGCAAAAACATGGGAAAATAATACTAGACACTTTCCAAAGTGTCGGGAATTCATTGTGTCACTAAAAATAATATTAAAGACACTCTAAATGCTTAATTAGCACATTAATGGATCAATATCCAACCAAACAACCGGACTTTACCCGGAACATAAAAATATTGTCAATGACATTGTTTTCCTTTTTCTGAGCTAGTTAGGGTCCCCGAACACCCTAACACCCGCTATAATACATAACACACATAATACACTAATTAACACCCTTAGTACTTAACTAAACACTAACTAGCTAGTTCAAAACAAACCATAACCCCCCCCCCTTAACCGATCGGTCCCCTAAGGGGAAACACTCCTTACAAATCTTGATTATTTTATTGTTGATGCTTAATATCTTGTTGACACAATACACTATGGATATTAGTAATACTTGGTCTATAAGTATGTATGAGAGGTCCACCATTTCGTTTATTCAAACACTTAAACAAAATTTGGCACTCTCTCTCTCCCTCTCTTTGAAGTCGGCCGAGAATCACAACCATAGCCCCATTACTTTCAAGTTCCAATCTTGCTAAACCACTTACATACAAAGGTGAAAGGTCACACGCATGGAGGTTCGGTGCTTTCGGAATCTCAAGGACCTCACTACGTTGCTTTTATCCACCTAGTTTTCGCTTTGATTCTTCCCTATCCTTGAGCTAGTAGTAAGTGCTTCTAAACGCTTCCTTGTTCATGTTTAAAGTGGTTAATAAGAAGTTTAACGGTTAAAACTCGAGAACATACAAGATCAAAGCTAAAAGACTTGAAAGAATGATAACTTGATGGATAAAAAGAAACTAATGGTGTAAATCCTATGAATCTTGTTTAGTTATGGTTATTTTATGTTGTTGATTGCTAGTAATGGAACGGATTGTCATCTAACCACGCTAGATCATGTTCATGGAACATGAACTAGCAATATGTTAAGTGTAGAAGTTACAAGATGACAAACCCTTCCATACATAAACATGAACTTGTGTAAATGTAATTTTTCTTGAAAAATAGAGTTTTAAACTAGTAGATCTAAAGATCTACAAGTGGTATTTTCGAAGAACCAAGTGTAAGATGCAAACCATGTTTAAAAACCAGATCTTACATAAACTACAAGCATTTTATGAACAAGCAAGTGTGTAAACACTTGTGTGACAAGAGGATTTAACAAAGAAATATTTTTGAAATTTTTGACTAGAAGTTGTAAAACAACATGTTCTTTGAAAACAAAGTTTTTAAGAAATTAAACATGTTTTTAAAGAAAACAAGATTCACTAAAAATGTTGTAAAGATACTACATACTTTTACACAACTTACAAGTTCATGTGTTTGCGATTTATGCTTATTCTTGACTAGTTTGATGATTGGATATGGTATATTGATGATTTAAAAGTTGTTGGTTGAATTTTTAAAAGAAAATGATACGCTTGTAAGCGTGGCCACCTCCAGTTACAGAGGAAACTCTGGCGAAATTTTTCAGAAAAATAACACTTAGAAATATTTTGTGACAAGTGTTATGAATATATTTTTAACTTGCTTTTCTAAATAAAATTCGCCATTGATTTTTATTACAAAACCACCAAGTGTCGGAGGTGGAATTTTCGTAAGTAAAACTTGCTAAATATATATTTAGAATATATATTTCATAGTAAAACGCTTGTGTGATTTTATGATCATTTTGTGAACTATATATTATTTTTAGAGTAAAAATAATATAACTTGGAAATGTCATGAAATTACGACCTCCAAAATAATACCAACGCCTTCGCAAATAAATATTTACGTTACACCGGTATTATTATTACCACCCGAATTTCAAATGTAAGTTATGTATTTTCAGGAAATGCTCTTAAACGCATATTTTGATAAAAGTATTATTTTGGAAATTGTATGGAATAAAATATAATATTTTTGGGAAAAATATGTATATTTTGGAGATAAGAATATTTTAGACAAGTGAATAAAAATATATTTTACTAAGTGAGACTTAAAAATATATTTTTAGAATTACATAAAAGCGCACATGTATTAAAACCCCCATCCTTGGGAAGGAAAATATTTACAAAATAATTAAGAAGTGTAAATACGAAATAGTTGCCTAACTATTTCCCAAAAACTTAAACCTTAAGCCAAGGCACGGCCGTCCGTCTAATAGAAGTTAGTACGTGTAGGTCGTCACGCAGCAGGTTGATTGGGAGATATTATTTCGAGACGCACTTCAGTGAGTTCATGTCCCCCTTTTCATTTTAACCGTTTTCAGTTGTTAAACTGCGGGGGTGAAATACATGTTACTATGATTTCGAATACGTTTTACATGGTATAGGTAGCGTAAGGAGGGTTACTACTTAGATCATGTGAGTGAGTAGGTGGGAACTGGAGGCCATTAATCCTCATTGTAGGACCGAGGGTGTTACACCCCAACCGATGGCGGAATCATCGGGGCGCGGCACTGAGCGAAACAGATTGTCCAGAAGTTTCCACAACAACTATTATTACAAATTCAGTTAAATGATACGTCCCATACCGTATCCCAAATAAATAAACAAGTTATCATAGAAAGCAACTAGGCAAATAAATTCCGTTCCGACAACTCAGATTTAATTATTACAAACCAAATGAATAAAAGTATTGCTTGAAGTCATTAAGACTTATCCGGACAAGATCTACAGACAGCTAATGCCATCGACCCTTGATCGGACAACTCCAACGGCTCCATGGCAATTGTTTATTTGCATTTTGAGACCCCTAGGTAGACCTCTACCGACAACTATTTGTTGGGCTCTAAAGCTTTATTATTGCCTCGCTTTCCTAGCAAGTAAGCATCCTAATTACCTGTCACATACGTTAAAATAAAGTCAATACATAAAATGTAAAGGTGAGCACACAAGTTTGATAATAGCATATAGAGTTCGAATAGTTTACGCATAACCAGGCACGTACGCAGATGAAAACGATGCATGTTCATTATCGACATGAGACCATCGATACCAACGACTGCGGGTTGACCGTCCGAAACGGTTCGCAATACATGATTACCACCGTAATCCATGCAAGTAATTGTCCTTAACAACCCCCGTGTGAACGGGTGCTGAGTCCAAACTATAGTACTATGTTGCTAAGGCAGGTAGATAGCATTCCACGTGTAAACATAATAAACAGCATTCATTTAGTCAGGTAGCACATGCAAATGGTCAGCGTTCAAATAGTTTGTGTTTGATTGTGATTTGATAGGTAACGTATGTAACACCCAAAAGTGCTAAAAGCAAAAAGGGATCGAGTATACTCACAGTGATTGGTTGTGGATTGAAGGGAGCGCTGAGAGTAAGATTAGCCTGAATAGTTCGATAGCATAATGATAAGTAACGCGGAAAAGTAAACAAGTAAGGATGGATCGAATGGGCTGGTCGATCGAACAGCAGGTTTGATCGAACGGCCTGTTCGATCGGCTGGTATATCCGATTGGACGGTCCTGTTCGATCGGCCAGTTGGCTCGATCGGCTGGACCATTCGAGTGGATTGTTTCTTCCTCTGGTGTGTTTGTGTTTGAGGATTTGAACTTTTGAAGTTTTCGTTGCAGCATTTGAGAACACTGAAGTGTTCCTACCTTTCAAGTCGATCGATCGAGCGGTTCGCTCGATCGACTAGCTCACTCGATCGGCTAGCTCACTCGATCGGCTAGGAATTTCAGAAGTGGTCCTCCACTGAATGTCACTCGATCGAACAGTCTGTTCGATCGGCTGACATTCCCTACTACGAACGAGTTGTGAAAACGATTAAGTGTTGAAGCATAGTATCTCATGATCCGAACAGTAATGTTTACCAATCGAGTGACCCATTCGATCGAACATTACTTCGTCAATACTATATACTTCAAAAGTTTTGGAAGGGTGGGACGCCATGTGCTAGCCGATCGGCTGGCCCGGTCGATCGGCTGGTGTGTCCGATCGGCTGGGCTGTTCGAACAGCCTAGCCGTTCGGCCAGCATTTCTGACCTGGTCGGCCTTTCGTCTAACACTTGGCTGTTTGTTTATTTGTCATTCTTTCAAGGTAACTTGACAACGTGTTGAACTATGATAACCTCCGTTCCTACTTGTTTCCTTGGCTCGGACAGGAATCACCCAAGTCCGGCCGGTGAACGGTTCGGAATGTCAGTTTTAGAGTTTAACCCGAAATCGGTGAACCTTGTTTATAGAATCTGAGTCTTGAACCTTTTAACTATTTGAATGATTAGTTAGCCGATGCAAGCTCCGTTTCTATCGGTTTGAAGGCATTGAGTGTAAAAGAGTTGAAAGAAAGTTGGAATTCCTTCTTATAATCCTTCACAACTTGTGGATGTTTAAATCTTTGATAGATCTTAACTTGTTTATGTGGAAATCGGTTAGATCTAAGCTAATCATAGTGGAATGAGGCCAAAACATGGTGTTCTTCAAGAACACCATGATGACATCACCCAAGAACACTTAGATCTTGATGATTTCACGGTTAAAATCCAAGTTTTGAAAGATAGAAAGGTGTAGAATCAAGTAATGATCAAGAATGTACAAGAATTAGAGTGAAAACTTACCGGGATTGAGAGAAATCTGAGAAAAGGTGAAGAAGATAGCTGGTTCGGTCAGAGCTTTCCAAAAATGGAAAGTATGACAATGACAACCCTATTTATAGGCTTCCAAAAGAGGAAAGTGGCAGCCGATCGGCTGGGAGCTCCGATCGAGTGGGCTGCTCGATCGGCTGGCGAGGTGCTAGCCGATCGGCTGGCCTGTTCGATCAGGATGCTTCTTGTTCGATCCGCCACGCACTTCGAGTATTTTGCGGCGATTTTCGACGTTTCGATTTCGATGGACGATGATACGGATACGATAGAGTTCCTAGTCAAATTACTTTTAATCCCAACCACCATATCTAACATACAATCTTCTATAAGTCACGTTTCGATGTCGGTTTCGATTGAGTTCGATTGTTTTTCGAGTTTCGATTCGATTTTCGATTGATTTGCTTGAATACCACACCAAACATAAAGTAAGCACGCACAAGTAACACATAAGGCACACACACACGTATAATAATACCACAATTCGTGTAATTCGAGTCTCGAGTTCGATTGATTGTTAGATCGGTTTGATTACTGATTGGTTATCTTTATCGCGTTGTTACTTCCTATCATTCTCAGTCGTAGATCGGTTCACATTAAAACACATTCGATTACTTCGGTTCTTGCTGATTACAACACTTACTCCACATAATACAACTAAAACACAAAATCGACTATCTACAGTTAAAGAAAGTCAAAGTTGACTTGGACTTTGACTTTGACTTTGACATTCGAAAACACGGGGTGTTACAGCCTCCCCTTGTTTAGGGAATTTCGTCCCGAAATTAGGCTCGAAGGCTACACGACACCGTGATTTACCAATTTGATGCTTCAGATCTATTTATTTAAACAACTGCGGGTACTTGGCCTTCATGTCGCTTTCGAGTTCCCAAGTGAACTCCGCTCCTCGTTTGCCTTCCCATCGGACCTTCACGATCGGGATGCGAGAGCGCCTGAGCTGCTTGGTTTGGCGATCCATGATTTCGACAGGCTTTTCCACGAAGTGTAACGTTTCGTTGACCTGAAGATCGTCGAGTGGTACGATTAGATCATGATCAGCAAGGCATTTTCGGAGGTTAGAGATGTGGAAAGTCGGGTGGACGTTACTGAGTTCCTCTGGTAATTCGAGTCTGTAGGCGACTTTTTCGATTCTTTCCAGAATCCTAAAAGGTCCAACATATCGAGGCACGAGTTTCCCTTTCTTGCCGAATCGGACTACACCCTTCCAAGGTGATACCTTTAGGAGTACGTAGTCACCAACTTCAAATTCAAGGGGCTTGCGTCTTTTATCGGCGTAACTTTTCTGTCTGTTCCGAGCTTTTACCAAGTTGTCTCTTATTTGGTGGATTTTGTCAGTCGTTTCTTGTAGAATCTCGGGACCGGTTAGTTGCGAGTGACCGATCTCGTGCCACACAATAGGCGATCGACATCTTCTACCATACAAGGCCTCGAAAGGTGCCATTTGGATGCTGGCATGATAGCTGTTATTGTACGAGAATTCCACCAATGGCAGGTGTTTGTTCCAACTACCACCAAAATCTATAACACACACTCGGAGCATGTCTTCAAGAGTACGGATCGTTCTTTCAGTCTGTCCGTCGGTTTGAGGGTGGAATGCAGTACTCAGATTAAGCGACGTACCAAGGGCCGCTTAAAATGTATCCCACAATCGCGAAGTGAACCGAGCGTCACGATCTGAAATGTTGTCACGAGGCGTACCATGATTACGAATGATCTCATCGGTGTAGTTTTGGGCTAGTCGCTCCACCTTGTAGTCTTCTCGTATAGGCAAAAAGTGGGCTGACTTCGTTAGACGATCAACTATGACCCAAATACTGTCGTGACCTGATGGCGTGGGCGGGAGCTTTGTTATGAAATCCATAGCTATACTCTCCCATTTCCATATAGGTATCGGTGGTTGTTCGAGTAAGCCAGAAGGTCTTTGATGTTCAGCCTTGACTCTTGCACAAGTTAAACAGCTTCCAACGTACAGAGCGATATCCCTTTTCATACCCGGCCACCGGTACTTATAACGCAGGTCCTGGTACATCTTGTCTACACCGGGATGAATAGAATATCGGGACTTGTGGGCTTCGTTCATGATAATCTTTCGCAAATCGGTCCGCTTAGGGATCCAAATTCGGTCCAGATAATAGAATATCCCATCTGATTTGCTTACTAACTGAGCTCCATCGTGATAGATTCTCTCTCTTTTCAATGTACGCTCGTTAAAGCAAGCATGTTGAGCTTCACGAATAAGGGTTTCGAGGTTGTGCTGGGCTTGGATGTTTCGGGTACTGAGCACGTAACTCTTTCTGCTGAGCGCGTCAGCAACCACATTCGCCTTGCCTGGGTGATATCGAATCTCACAGTCGTAATCGTTGAGAAGTTCTACCCATCGGCGTTGACGCATATTAAGCTCTCTCTGATTAAAGATGTGTTGTAAACTCCCGTGATCAGTGTAGATTGTACACCTAGTGCCATACAGGTAGTGTCGCCAAATCTTTAATGCAAAGACAACCGCGCCTAGCTCGAGGTCATGGGTTGTATAGTTCTTCTCGTGGATCTTGAGCTGACGAGATGCGTAGGCTATAACCTTGTCTCGCTGCATGAGAACACAGCCGAGACCAAGGTTAGAAGCATCACAGTAGACAATGAAGTTGTCGCTTCCGTCGGGCAGAGTAAGGATCGGTGCGTTGCACAGCATATGTTTAAGGGTTTGAAAGGCAGTCTCTTGTGCGTTTCCCCACACAAAAGACCTGTCCTTATGGGTGAGAGCGGTAAGTGGCACAGCGATCTTAGAGAATCATTCGATGAATCATCGATAATAACCCGCTAGTCCGAGAAAAGAACGAACTTCTGACGGGTTCTTAGGCGTAATCCAGCTTTTGACAGCTTCAATCTTCGCAGGATCGACATGGATACCCTGACTATTCACAATGTGACCCAGAAATTGAACCTCCTCTAACCAGAATTCGCACTTGGAGAACTTGGCATAGAGTTGGTTCCCCTGAAGTAACTCGAGAACCAAACGTAGATGCTGCGCGTGTTCGGCTTTTGTTTTGGAATAAATTAAGACATCGTCGATGAACACGATGACGAAACGGTCAAGATAAGGCTTACACACACGGTTCATGAGGTCCATAAAAACCGCGGGTGCGTTGGTTAGACCAAAGGGCATAACAACAAATTCGTAGTGGCCATAACGGGTTCGAAAAGCGGTTTTAGGAATGTCTTCCTCTTGAATCCGTAGCTGATGGTATCCTGAACGCAGATCGATCTTAGAGAAGCATGCTGCACCTTGTAGCTGATCAAACAAATCGTCAATTCGGGGCAAAGGGTATCGGTTCTTGATGGTTAGCTTATTCAATTCCCGATAGTCGATGCACATCCGGAACGACCCGTCCTTCTTTTTGACGAAAAGGACTGGCGCGCCCCAAGGAGAGGTGCTTGGGCGAATAAAGCCTTTTTCGAGTAATTCCTGGAGTTGGTTCGAGAGTTCCCGCATTTCGGATGGAGCGAGTCGATAAGGGGCTTTGGCAACGGGGTTAGCTCCAGGAATGAGGTCGATACGAAAGTCGATATCACGACTGGGTGGTAGTCCAGGAAGATCATCAGGGAACACCTGAGGAAATTCACGAACCACTGAAACATCTTTGACTTCAACTTTCTTTTTCTTTCCCTTCTCCGCTACTACGATGTTGGCCAAGAAGGCTCGGTATTTCTTGCGGAGATACTTGCTGGCTTGAATACACGACATAAGCTTAAGACCTTTCGACGTTGTTTCACCGTATACACATAGGAGATCACCATTCGCGAGCGAGAATCGAATCATCTTTTCAAAGCACACAACTTCAGCATGGTTTTCACGAAGAAAGTCCATGCCGATTATGACATCAAAACTTCCAAGTTGCATCGGAATAAGGTCGATCGGAAAGATGTGATCGTTGAGTTCGAGAGTACAATCACGGAGTACTGAGTTAACGACAATAGTTCTCCCTGTAGCAACTTCGACTTCGAATGACGAGGATAGATAAGAGCGCTTACGACTAAGGAGCTTCTCGAATTCAAACGACACAGAGCAGTTATCGGCTCCAGTATCAAACAAACATGATGCATAAATACCATTCACAAGGAACGTACCATTAACCACGTTGTTATCCACCTGAGCCTGGCGGGCATTGATTTTAAATGTTTGGGCATGGGCTGCTTGCTGCTGGTGCTGAGGCTGCTGTTGTTGCTGTTGCTGCTGGGGCTCTTGCTTGACTACCCTGTTCGGGCATCTGTTGGCAAAGTGGTTAGGGTCACCACATGCAAAGCAGGCTCGAGCATTGACTGCTGGTGCTTGAGCTGCTTGTTGGCCTTGAGGGGCGGGGAGTAGAGCTTGGTTGACAGTAGCTTGAGCTGGGGCTTGACGAGGACCATAGTGACAGTTCGCGGTGAAATGACCGTACAGATTGCAGTGAGCGCAAAAACGACAAGCTAGACCCACTGGATGATGATACGAACATGTCGGGCAGAGTGGGTGAGGGCCTGTGTATGCACGCTTTGCTGGCGGTGCATTGATCACTGGAGCTGAACGCTGGTGCTGCTGCTGTTGAGCTGGTACAGATTGTAGAGGAGTGGCATTTGTTGCGGCAGCACAGCTCTTGTTGCTGGATTTGTTGTTGTTCTTCTTCTTCCTTCTTGAAGATTTGGAGGATTGAGCAGATGAGTCGGTGGGTGTTGCAGTGGCTTGATGCAGAGACTTGGTTTGCTTATCCCAGAAACCAGACTTTACTCGCTTATCGTTGATCTTAACGGCGAGTAGGTAGGTTTCTTCGATCGTTGCTGGCTTGGCGGCGTGAACAAAGTCGGCTACACAGTCGGGTAGAGCTCGGATGTACTTCTTGATGGCTTGATCTGAGGTCTTGACTTGATCAGGACAGATAATGCTAAGCTGCTTGAAGCGAGCAGTGAGAGCAGCGTTGTCTCCATCCTTCTGCTTGATTCCCCAGAACTCGTCCTCCAGCTTTTGGCGCTCATGAGGAGGGCAGAATTCTTTGACCATAATTGCTTTCAACTCCTTCCATGATAGCCCGTAAGCTGCATCATTTCCGCGCTTGTTTCGTTCGGCCGTCCACCAGTCTAGAGCACGGGACTGGAAGATGCGTGTAGCATTGAGAGTACGAAGATGCTTAGGACATCCGCTCTGGCGTAGAGTGACTTCGACCGAGTCAAACCAGTGAAACATGGCTGTTGGACCATCTTCGCCAGTGAACTCCTTTGGTCCGCATGCTTTGAACTGCTTAAAGCTGAAAGCAGCCTTGCTTGAATCCTTAGGGATTTCAGCTCATGATTCTTCGGACGACTTGCTAGCGTTTTCATACACCTCACTCACAGCTTTCGCCACAGTTTTGGAGATGATAGCAGCGAGACGTCTGTCCCTCTTTTCCTAGCGGGTACATGGGGCTTGGGGTCGGGATCCAGACGAAGACATGGTCTGCATTAGACATCGTCACGAGTCTCAACACAACGAAATCGAATCTCACCTCACACGTCTACTACTATCTAAAGCTTAGAATCACGTCGAAATACGTATCACATAAACACATAAGCACATAACCACAGATACACATAAGCACAGAAACACTTAGAACACAGAAGCACAGAAGTACAAAACACAGACACACGTAAATTTCCTAGGCATTTAATCACTGAGGTAGTCAGAAAACAGAAACCTATCCTTCAAAGTTCGAGTGTCGTTTGAATATCATATCGAATATCCTAACTTAGTCGTATAGCACAATATAGTATGATACCGTCTAGATTTGCGATAGCTGGGTGTCGATTAGGGCTAGAATAACAGTACGAGTCATGTGTTGTTGATTAAAATGATAGCAGAATCGAATATCATCCCAAAATAAAACAGGGAAAGCAAGTATAACACAAAATAGAGAAAGCACACATAAACACATAAAATCAACAAGTGTACCTGATGACTTGTCAAATTCGAAACATATAAAATCGAGAGATAGATTTTCTGCGGCTACTAAACATCGACTAACCAAGGTAACTCGACTATTCACAGTAGACTTGTCATCACTTCCGACTCTAGAGGTTGTGTTTCTGCCTCGATTCTTGGGCATTCCACACGCGCCTCCTAGGTCATACTTGCGAGTTCAGGTCGTTGGAGTCCATCGAAGCCTTGGTGAGATGAATAAAATACAGAACAAACTGCTAAGGTTAGGGTTTCACCCCTTGGCTTAGCAATTTCTTCCTTGTTTTTAGTAAAATCGAGAAGAACTTTCTTCAAAATGGGGGTTTCACACCTGATTTGGTATAATTCTCCTCGTTTATTGACGAAAATATCGAGATGAAGGAATAAAATCCCCATAAGTCAGGAAATTTAGTCGGGAGTTTGCGGTTTTCACACCTCTTCCTGACTGAATCGCCTGACGTTAGTTGAAAGTTGAGCGTAGTGATAGTGAAGAATTACAGAATAAGGCACATAAACTGGGTCTGATGGTTCCTAACTATAGTCTAGGTCTCTAAGACAGCGACCCGGACTAGGTCGTGTCTGCCTAATTCCCTATAGTTATGGCTCTGATACCAATCTGTCACACCCCAACCGATGGCGGAATCATCGGGGCGCGGCACTGAGCGAAACAGATTGTCCAGAAGTTTCCACAACAACTATTATTACAAATTCAGTTAAATGATACGTCCCATACCGTATCCCAAATAAATAAACAAGTTATCATAGAAAGCAACTAGACAAATAAATTCCGTTCCGACAACTCAGATTTAATTATTACAAACCAAATGAATAAAAGTATTGCTTGAAGTCATTAAGACTTATCCGGACAAGATCTACAGACAGCTAATGCCATCGACCCTTGATCGGACAACTCCAACGGCTCCATGGCAATTGTTTATTTGCATTTAGAGACCCCTAGGTAGACCTCTACCGACAACTATTTGTTGGGCTCTAAAGCTTTATTATTGCCTCGCTTTCCTAGCAAGTAAGCATCCTAATTACCTGTCACATACCTTAAAATAAAGTCAATACATAAAATGTAAAGGTGAGCACACAAGTTTGATAATAGCATATAGAGTTCGAATAGTTTACGCATAACCAGGCACGTACGCAGAGGAAAACGATGCATGTTAATTATCGACATGGGACCATCGAAACCAACGACTGCGGGTTGACTGTCCGAGATGGTTCGCAATACATGATTACCACCGTAATCCATGCAAGTAATTGTCCTTAACAACCCCCGTGTGAACGGGTGCTGAGTCCAAACTATAGTACTATGTTGCTAACGAGTTGTGAAAACGATTAAGTGTTGAAGCATAGTATCTCATGATCCGAACAGTAATGTTTACCAATCGAGTGACCCATTCGACCGAACATTACTTCGTCAATACTATACTTCAAAAGTTTTGGAAGGGTGGGACGCCATGTGCTAGCCGATCGACTGGCCCGGTCGATCGGCTGGTGTGTCCGATCGGCTGGGCTGTTCGAACAGCCTAGCCGTTCGGCCAGCATTTCTGACCTGGTCGGCCTTTCGTCTAACACTTGGCTGTTTGTTTATTTGTCATTCTTTCAAGGTAACTTGACAACGTGTTGAACTATGATAACCTCCGTTCCTACTTGTTTCCTTGGCTCGGACAGGAATCACCCAAGTCCGGTCGGTGAACGGTTCGGAATGTCGGTTTTAGAGTTTAACCCGAAATCGGTGAACCTTGTTTATAGAATCTGAGTCTTGAACCTTTTAACTATTTGAATGATTAGTTAGCCGGTGCAAGCTCCGTTTCTATCGGTTTGAAGGCATTGAGTGTAAAAGAGTTGAAAGAAAGTTGGAATTCCTTCTTTCAATCCTTCACAACTTGTGGATGTTTAGATCTTTGATAGATGTTAACTTGTTTATGTGGAAATCGGTTAGATCTAAGCTAATCATAGTGGAATGAGGCCAAAACATGGTGTTCTTCAAGAACACCATGATGACATCACCCAAGAACATTTAGATCTTGATGATTTCACGGCTAAAATCCAAGTTTTGAAAGATAGAAAGGTGTAGAATCAAGTAATGATCAAGAATGTACAAGAATTAGAGTGAAAACTTACCGGGATTGAGAGAAATCTGAGAAAAGGTGAAGAAGATAGCTGGTTCGGTCAGAGCTTTCCAAAAATGGAAAGTATGACAATGACAACCCTATTTATAGGCTTCCAAAAGAGGAAAGTGGCAGCCGATCGGCTGGGAGCTCCGATCGAGTGGGCTGCTCGATCGGCTGGCAAGGTGCTAGCCGATCGGCTGGCCTGTTCGATCAGGATGCTTCCTGTTCGATCCGCCACGCACTTCAAGTATTTTGCGGCGATTTTCGACGTTTCGATTTCGATGGACGATGATACGGATACGATAGAGTTCCTAGTCAAATTACTTTTAATCCTAACCACTATATCTAACATACAATCTTCTATAAGTCACGTTTCGATGTCGGTTTCGATTGAGTTCGGTTGCTTTTCGAGTTTCGATTCGATTTTCGATTGATTTGCTTGAATACCACACCAAACATAAAGTAAGCACGCACAAGTAACACATAAGGCACACACACACGTATAATAATACCACAATTCGCGTAATTCGAGTCTCGAGTTCGATTGATTGTTAGATCGGTTTGATTACTGATTGGTTATCTTTATCGCGTTGTTACTTCCTATCATTCTCAGTCGTAGATCGGTTCGCATTAAAACACATTCGATTACTTCGGTTCTTGCTGATTACAACACTTACTCCACATAATACAACTAAAACACAAAATCGACTATCTACAGTCAAAGAAAGTCAAAGTTAACTTGGACTTTGACTTTGACTTTGACATTCGAAAACACGGGGTGTTACAGAGGGTCTTTAGCGGTAGATCTATCTGGGTGTAGCGAGCCCAGCCCCAGGCCCAACAGAACGGACCTCGAGGTGACTTGGTACCCGACGCAAAAATCTGCTAGGTTTGAGTCTTCCTACTGCACTTCACACATATTAATGGCCTTGCAAACCATTGGTGATCTCTTATTTCCTTATTTGCTACATACCAGGGATTTTCACATTACAAAGGTTTTACATACTCACTTTACATGAACTCGCTCAACATTTTTGTTGATTTTTCCAACTTACATGTATTTCAGGGAATTAGGGATCTGGCGAGGTATGTCATGTTTTCAAGCTGCGTAAGAAGTGCGATGTCATCCAAGTTTGGGAGTTGTGGCTTTTACCTGGACGAGTCACAAGTCTTAAGCTGTGTTTGTTTCATGTCTGTGGTTGTGTCCTTTGAACACTGTTTCTTGTTTGTTGTGTTGCATTTTCGTTGCATGTGTCGACATTTGAAAACAATGTTGTGGTATTTTGTTATTAAAACTTGAAGTAATGGATGATCATCGTGGTTTTAAATTCATATAGCTTGTTGTGATTAAGCTATGGTATTAAGAAGTCACACCAAATAAACCCACGCTTCCGCAAAGCCAGGGTGTGACAGCTTGGTATCAGAGCTTTGATCATAGCGAACTAGGATTCCTTCTCGAGTCTAGACTATGATCATTAGGGCTCTCACGAAAACATTTTTACATTGCATACATTACGTCCAGATCCCAGGTACGAAACATTTTTACAAACAAAAGTTGAGCATATTTTTAAACTTTTTGGTTGGTCGGGAGACCAGGGATTCAGCCGGGTGGCTGGGGAGATTCAGCCGGGTGCCTGGGGAGATTCAGCCGGGTGGCTGGGGAGGTTCAGCCGGGTGGCTGGGGAAGTTCTGGTCGGGGGACCAGGGAGTTAGTCTGAGAGACTAGTAAGTTCAGTCTGAGAGGCTGGGAGGATAGCCTGAGAGACTAGGAGAATTAGTCTGAGAGGCTGGGAGGATAGTCTAGTGGGACTAGGAAGAATTACTTGCTTGATTAGTGGTGACTAACTTGTTTATCTGATTATATGATTGACTATTTGTACATATATGTGTTTGTTACAGACATCATGCCCTCATCATCAGATACTGGAGTCTCAGACACTCTGGATCCCATGGCTATAGTATCAGACGACGTAGTTTCATCGGAGCATGAGGTGTACACATCCGATACTACCAGCACGGACGATGACGACTTCCAGCCCTTTGCGCTGCCCAATGTCGTAGCCGAGCCTGCTGATGGCCATATCCCTGGGGATTTGCCACTCGTGGTGATCCCTGCTCCTGTACCCCTTGCAGCTTATCCCATTGTTGATATGCCTCTTGATATTGTTTCCGACGATGACGTTGACTTGTTTGAGGAGGACCCACTCGAGGCTGACCTTGAGGGCGAGGCCCATATTGCTGCTGATGATCTCCTACTTCTTGCTGATGCTCCTGCAGAGGAGGCTCCCATTCATTCACCTGTTCCAGACTCCTTTGAGTCTGTGGCATCCGCACCATCGCACACACAGGGAGTGCATCACCACTCACACGAAGCTGACCCCAACATGGCGTCATCGGCTGCACCTGATCCTGCTCACAGCTATGAGTTTGATCATGATGTTGATGATGATTCAGATCCTGTTTTCCTACCTGGTATTGATCCTGACCAGGAGATTGAGTTTGTACACTTAGATCAGCCTTTGGAGGATCCTGTAGCCCATGTCGACCCTATGTTTGCTGATCCAGCTGATTTTGAGATGGAGTTTGTTGATCTGGAGCCTGCTGTGGCCCCTGAGCCAGTTGTTGCTCCTGACCCCGTATTTGAGCATGACCCTATTCATGCCGATGCACCTGCTATTGCTCCTATCGTTGATGATTTACCTGTTGACGATCATCCTGTTATTGCTCCACTGTTGGAGGATGGTCATGCTGTTGATGCTCATGTTGATGTTCCATTTTTGTTAGGGGATCCTGTTGATGCTCCACCGTTAGTGGACGATCATGTTGCTGACATTCCTGCTGATCCTGTTGTTGCCCCTCTTCCTGATCCAGTGCCGGCGATGTTAGACCGTGCACCTTTTGCGACCCATGTTGATCCACGATATGCTGACACCCACAATGGGTGGATAGACGATGATGATGATTACCCCCCTTTCGTGGTACCTGTTACACTTGCTTCAGCTCCTATTGATGCACCTTTGTTTCCCACACACGTCACAGATGCGCATCGCGCAGACCTTCCTGTTACATTTCTTCAGGACATACCTCCACCACGTCCTGGGGAGGGTTCATCTCGACAGCCTTTTGGCCATACACCTTTCATGACAGGAGGAGATCAGTTTGTACCTCAGATTTCTCATCCTACTTTTGTTCCCCCTGTTGCACCGTTTGCTACACCATCCTTCGCTCCATCTAGTGAGCCGTTCCTCTGGACCACGCCCCCCATTATGCTGCCATCTGATCCATATCACCCATATCACATGGGGTATTCTACAGAGGATATTCTTAGATCTTTCATGATACAGCAGTAGGCGCTGACCCGTCGCGTACAGGATCTGGAGAGAGCTTAGCGATCCCGTGCCAGTGCCAGACTCACCCTGCAGTATCACACCCTCCTCGTCCATTATCTCTCGATTCTGCAGCTCGTTTTTGGACTCCGGAGTAGCAGATAGCATATCTGTTGCGCTCTCATCGCGCTATGGAGGAGGATTGACTTCATATGCGATGTTTGCTCTTTTCTCATTCCCTCCCTCCACCGCCATCTGCTTAGGCCATTTTGTGCGACACAGGTAGACTTTTGATGAGAGGACGACGATTGTGCAGACTTTACAGCCTTTTTGGAGACCGCATATTGGATGATTATGATTTTTGATGATTTGTATATTGGTCGTTGTTGACATTGATTTGATAGTTTTGGACTAGGGCGATGTGGCCCTTAGTCAATGATGATGTATGATACAGTTGTAAACTTGTAAACCTTACATTGTGTCTTGATCTATGACAGCGCAATCGCAGTATTCTTATTATACGTGATGTTGGTTTGATTGTTTATATTTTATAACATGAGATGTTATGTGTTTGATTTATTTGTAACATGGGATGTTATGTGTTGATATTGTTGTTACATACGTATACTTTACTATGACCTGACCTACGTGAACATATCTTTTAGAAGATGCCACCGAGACGCCAGGCACGCATGCCTACCAACGAGGCAGAACTCCAACAAATCATTGCTGCCGCCATAGCGCAGTATGCAGCCTCGCAAGGAGGAACCAGTGGAAGCAATTCGAACAAAAACATCAATAACAATCCACCTCATGGTAATGTTGAGACGTGAGACCTATCACGAACATTTGGATATTTTTAGCACGTTCGCTAATGCCATTTGTATATTCTAACGTATGTGCATGGTGCACTTATAAGCAGTTCCTAGACTGCAAACCTGTGAACTTTGACGGTACAGGAGGTGCTGTTGCTTTTGTAAGACGGGCCGAAAAGACAGAGTCAGTTCTCAGAATGAGCAAGTGCGCTCCAGACCAGCAAGTTACCTACATTTCTGGGCTATTCTTGGACGGAGCCCTGTCCTGGTGGAACTTACAAGTACAGACTCTTGGTGAAGCCGCTGCTTATGTGATGACGTGGAATGAGTTAAAAGAGCTCATGCGAAGGAAGTATTGTTCACGCGCTGAAATTCAAAAGTTGGAGACTGAGTTTTGGCATCTGAAAATGGAAGGACCCAAAATTGCGGAGTATGTTTAAAGGTTCCACGACCGTCTCATGTGGTACCTTATATGGTTACACCGGAATTCAAGCGAACCGAGCGCTTTATTTGGGGTTTAGCTCCGTAAATCATGAGTATGGTGACAACTTCCAAGCCTGCGACAATCACAGAGGCCATCGATCTGAGCGTAGCTCTTACTGAGGAAGCCATCTGCTTAAACAAGTTTTCAAATGTTGAGCCTAAGAAGAAGGAGACTCACGTAGAGTCATCTGGCGAGAACAAAAGGAAGTTCTCGAACTTCAAACAAGGAACAAGCTGTAACCGGTGCTGGGAAGAAAGGAAAGGGCTATATGGGTACACATCCCAAGTGTAACACCTGCCAGCGTCATAATTCTGGCCGGTGTGGGCCAAAAGTATGTGAAGCTTGTGGAAAAGGTGGCCACTTGAAGGATAATTGCTGGGCTAATGTTGGCCGGGGAGGCCAAGGCGGTTTTGGTAATTGGAACAATAATCGTGGTGGTAATGGAAACCGAGGGAACAATGCAAATTTAGCTGGTAATGTGAACTGAAATCAAAACAACAGTCAAGCTGGGAATGGAGGAGGAAATGGTCAAAGACTGGGCTGTTTCAACTGTGGTGACATTGGGCATTTTAAGAGGGATTGCCCAGGATTGAACCAAGCACGGGGAAGAGTCTTTAACATCGAGGCGAGGGAAGCGCGCCAGGATCCCAATGTTGTTACTGGTACGTTCCCTATAAACCAACGCTTTGCATCCGTTTTGTTTGATACTGGTGCCGATTATAGCTTCGTGTCATTAGAATTTAAGAATATGCTTGGGTTAGCCACTAGTAAATTAGATATCCCATACTCAATCGAACTGGCTAATGGAAAGCTAGTTGAAGCTAATGAAGTTGTCAGAGGTTGTGTGATCGAGTTGGGAGAGCGTGAGTTCACTTTGGATCTGCTACCACTCAAGTTAGGAAGCTTCGATGTGGTAGTAGGGATGGATTGGTTGTCAAGAAACAAGGCTGAGATTATTTGTCGCGAAAAGATCGTTCGCATCCCAACCGAAGATGGAGAGACGATTGTGGTTCATGGGGAAAAGCGTGATACGCCTTTGAGAATCATCAGCTGCCTAAAAGCTCGAAAGTGTCTATAGAAGGGATGTGTTGCCTTCCTGGCACACATCGTGGATAAGGAAGCTGCTGAGCCAAAAATCGAAGACATCCCTGTCGTGAGGGAATATCCTGAAGTCTTTCCAGAGGACTTGCCAGGATTGCCACCTCAGAGGCAAGTGGAGTTCCGTATTGACTTAGTTCCAGGAGCCGCGCCTGTAGCTAAGGCACCTTATCGACTTGCCCCGTCTGAGATGCAGGAATTGTCGACACAACTTCAAGAGTTGCTAGACAAAGGATTCATCAGACCAAGCTTCTCACCTTGGGGAGCTCCGGTCCTGTTTATCAAGAAGAAAGACGGTAGCCTTCGAATGTGCATCGACTACCGAGAGTTGAATAAATTGTCTATCAAGAATAGATATCCCCTGCCAAGGATCGATGATCTATTTGACCAGTTGCAAGGTTCAAGCTTTTATTCAAAGATCGATCTCCGATCTGGTTACCATCAGCTAAGGAAACAAGTGGAAAGTATCCCGAAGACAGCCTTTAGAACTCGTTATGGGCATTACGAGTTTCTGGTAATGCCGTTTGGGTTGACGAACGCACCTGCAGTTTTCATGGACCTAATGAACCGAGTCTGCAAGCCATATTTGGACAAGTTCGTGATTGTGTTTATTGACGATATCTTGATTTATTCGAAGACGAAGAATGAACACGAACAACATTTAAGAGCCATATTGGAGTTGCTGAAAAAGGAGAAGTTGTATGCCAAATTCTCGAAGTGCGAGTTTTGGTTACGCGAAGTCCAATTTCTTGGACATGTGGTTAATGGAGATGGGATTCATGTGGACCCCACCAAGATCGAAGCGATCAAGAATTGGGAGACGCCAAAGACACCAACCGAGATTCGACAATTCTTAGGTTTGGCTGGGTACTACCGAAGATTTATTGAGAATTTTTCAAAGATCACTCAACCGTTGACCTTCCTCACGCAGAAGGATAAGAAGTTTGATTGGGGAATCAAACAGGAAGAAGCGTTTCAGTTGTTAAAAGACAAACTTTGCAATGCGCCGATCTTAGCACTACCAGAGGGAACTGATGATTTTGTGGTATACTGTGACGCCTCACGTCAAGGTTTGGGTTGCGTGTTGATGCAACGCCAGAAGTTTATAGCTTACGCATCGCGTCAACTGAAGGTACATGAAAAGAACTATACCACGCATGATTTAGAGTTAGGCGCAATGGTATTTGCATTGAAGATCTGGAGACACTATTTGTATGGTACGAAGTGTAAAATCTTTACGGATCATAAGAGCCTACAAGACATATTCGACTAGAAGGAGCTAAATATGAGGCAAAGACGCTGGGTCGAATTATTGAACGATTACGACTGCGAGATCAAGTACCATCCAGGGAAGGCGAATGTGGTCGCCGATGCCCTAAGTCGTAAAGAAAGAATCAAGCCCATAAGGGTTAGGGCTTTGGAGATGATTATTCAGACAGATCTTTCCTTGCGCATTCGTGCCGCGCAGAAAGAGGCGCTTAAAGAAAGAAACATTGAAAAGGAATATCTCCATGGGATGGAGAAGCAATTAGTCCCAAACGAGGAAGGAACGTTATGTTTCATGAAAAGGATTTGGGTTCCTTTGTTCGGTGATTTGAGAAAAGTTATTTTTGATGAAGCTCACAAATCACGGTACTCTATCCATCCAGGAGCGGATAAGATGTACCAGGATCTTAAGGATTATTATTGGTGGCCTAGGATGAAAGGCGATGTTGCTGTTTATGTTGGCAAGTGCTTAACGTGCGCCAAGGTAAAAGCTGAATACCAGAAGCCTTCAGGACTTCTGCAACAACCTGAGATTCCCAAATGGAAATGGGAACAAATTTCAATGGATTTTATAACAAAGCTGCCAAGGACGCCAAGAGGTCATGACACTATTTGGGTAATAGTGGACCGATTAACGAAGTCTGCGCACTTCTTACCCATCAGAGAGAAAGATAACACAAGCAAATTGGCCGAAATATACATGAGAGAATCGTTGCACATCACGGAGTGCCTCTCTCGATCATCCCTGATAGAGACGGAAGGTTTGTGTCAAGGATTTGGCAATCCTTCCAAGAAGCTTTTGGATCACAGTTGAATCTAAGTACTGCATTTCACCCGCAAACTGATGGCCAGAGCGAGAGAACTATTCAGACTTTGGAAGATATGCTGAGAGCATGTGTTATGGATTTGGGTGGTAGCTGGGATAAGCATTTACCATTGGTCGAATTTTCGTACAACAACAGCTACCACACCAGTATTAGAGCCGCACCATTTGAAGCTCTATATGGCCGCAAGTGCAGATCACCGCTTTGTTGGTCAGACGATGGTGATAGACAATTGGTTGGTCCTGATGTGGTCCAGGAAACCACAGATAAGGTTGCACAGATCCGAGATCGCATCAAGGCAGTTCGCGATCGTCAAAAGTATTACGCGGCTAGAAGAAGGAAACCTCTGGAATTTGAGGTAGGAGACATGGTTTTGTTAAAGGTATCACCCTGGAAGGGTGTGGCACGCTTTGGGAAGCGTGGAAAGTTGAATCCGCGTTATATTGGTCCATTCAGGATTCTGGAAAGAATTGGGTTAGTGGCATACAAACTGGACTTACCTGCCGAGCTGAATGGTGTTCACGATACGTTTCATGTATCGAATCTGAAAAAGAGTCCAACGCAAGATACTGTTGTCATTCCCACAGACGAGATTCATATTGACGACACGCTCCACTTTGTCGAAGAACCGGTTGAGGTTACAGATTGGAAGGTCAACAAAACCCGCAGGAGCAGTGTCAAACTCGTCAAGGTTCGTTGGAATGCAAGACATGGTCCAGAATACACCTGGGAGCGTGAGGACCGAATGAAAGAGAAGTACCCCACTTATTTCCTAAGACCCCTGCGACTAGAAGCAGAGCCTAAAAGTTCGGGACGAAATTTTTCTAAAGGGGGGAGAATGTGACAACCCTCACCAAATCAGGTATCTGTACGAATTAATTAATATTTAATTGATTCTTAATTACTGTGCTTGCTTACAGTTGTGAATAAACTGCTTCATGATTCCTGATACATACACATACATGCATCATACTTTATTTGCTGTCACTACATTATTTACACTAAACTATAGTGACAAACTTGATGCACAAAAGCACAATAGCACAATGAACGGATAACCCAGTAAAAATGATGACATAGCCAGCATCAGAAAGGCACTGTCTCTAAGGCCAGTATGAGTCGGGAATAGATTGCTACACTAGTAGGAAGTGTAGGGAGGTGAGGACTGTAGAACTGTGTCACTAGGTGATAGTTATAGTGACCGGATGTGCCTAAAACATGAGTTAATCACAAAATCCTGCACTTTAAAACAAAATTCAGCATTTAAGCTAACCAGTAAAGTGCAAAAACATGGGAAAATAATACTAGACACTTTCCATAGTGTCGGGAATTCATTGTGTCACTAAAAATAATATTAAAGACACTCTAAATGCTTAATTAGCACATTAACGGATCAATATCCAACCAAACAACCGGACTTTACCCGGAACATAAAAATATTGTCAATGACATTGTTTTCCTTTTTCTGAGCTAGTTAGGGTCCCCGAACACCCTAACACCCGCTATAATACATAACACACATAATACACTAATTAACACCCTTAGTACTTAACTAAACACTAACTAGCTAGTTCAAAACAAACCATAAACCCCCCCCCCCCTTAACCGATCGGTCCCCTAAGGGGACACACTCCTTACAAATCTTGATTATTTTATTGTTGATGCTTAATATCTTGTTGACACAATACACTATGGATATTAGTAATACTTGGTCTATAAGTATGTATGAGAGGTCCACCATTTCATTCATTCAAACACTTAAACAAAATTTGGCACTCTCTCTCTCCCTCTCTTTGAAGTCGGCCGAGAATCACAACCATAGCCCCATCACTTTCAAGTTCCAATCTTGCTAAACCACTTACATACAAAGGTGAAAGGTCACACGCAAGGAGGCTCGGTGCTTTCGGAATCTCAAGGACCTCACTACGTTGCTTTTATCCACCTAGTTTTCGCTTTGATTCTTCCCTAGCCTTGAGCTAGTAGTAAGTGCTTCTAAACGCTTCCTTGTTCATGTTTAAAGTGGTTAATAAGAAGTTTAACGGTTAAAACTTGAGAACATACAAGATCAAAGCTAAAAGACTTGAAAGAATGATAACTTGATGGATAAAAAGAAATTAATGGTGTAAATCCTATGAATCTTGTTTAGTTATGGTTATTTTATGTTGTTGATTGCTAGTAGTGGAACGGATCGTCATCTAACCACGCTAGATTATGTTCATGGAACATGAACTAGCAATATGTTAAGTGTAGAAGTTACAAGATGACAAACCCTTCCATACATAAACATGAACTTGTGTAAAAGTAATTTTTCTTGAAAAATAGAGTTTTAAACTAGTAGATCTAAAGATCTACAAGTGGTATTTTCGAAGAACCAAGTGTAAGATGCAAACCATGTTTAAAAACCGGATCTTACATAAACTACAAGCATTTTGTGAACAAGCAAGTGTGTAAACACTTGTGTGACAAGTGGATTTAACAAAGAAATATTTTCAAAATTTTTGACTAGAAGTTGTAAAACAACATGTTCTTTGAAAACAAAGTTTTTAAGAAATTAAACATGTTTTTAAAGAAAACAAGATTCACTAAAAATGTTGGAAAGATACTACATACTTTCACACAACTTACAAGTTCATGTGTTTGCGATTTATGCTTATTCTTGACTAGTTTGATGATTGGATATGGTATATTGATGATTTAAAAGTTGTTGGTTGAATTTTTAAAAGAAAATGATACGCTTGTAAGCGTGGCCACCTCCAGTTACAGAGGAAACTCTGGCGAAATTTTTCCAGAAAAATAACACTTAGAAATATTTTGTGACAAGTGTTATGAATATACTTTTAACTTGCTTTTCTAAATAAAATTCGCCATTGATTTTTATTACAAAACCACCAAGTGTCAGAGGTGGAATTTTCGTAAATAAAACTTGCTAAATATATATTTAGAATATATATTTCACAGTAAAACGCTTGTGTGATTTTATGATCATTTTGTGAACTATATATTATTTTTAGAGTAAAAATAATATAACTTGGAAATGTCATGAAATTATGACCTCCAAAATAATACCAACGCCTTCGCAAATAAATATTTAAGTTACACCGGTATTATTATTACCACCCGAACTTCAAATGTAAGTTATGTATTTTCAGGAAATGCTCTTAAATGCATATTTTGATAAAAGTATTATTTTGGAAATTGTATGGAATAAAATATAATATTTTTGGGAAAAATATGTATATTTTGGAGATAAGAATATTTTAGACAAGTGAATAAAAATATATTTTACTAAGTGAGACTTAAAAATATATTTTTAGAATTACATAAAAGCGCACATGTATTAAAACCCCCATCCTTGGGAAGGAAAATATTTACAAAATAATTAAGAAGTGTAAATACGAAATAGTTGCCTAACTATTTTCCAAAAACTTAAACCTTAAGCCAAGGCACGGCCGTCCGTCTAATAGAAGTTAGTATGTGTAGGTCGTCACGCAGCAGGTTGATTGGGAGATACTATTTCGAGACGCACTTCAGTGAGATCATGTCCCCCTTTTCTTTTTAACTGTTTTCAGTTGTTAAACTGCGGGGGTGAAATACATGTTACTATTATTTCGAATACTTTTTACATGGTATGGGTAGCGTAAGGAGGGTTACTACTTAGATCATGTGAGTGAGTAGGCGGGAACTGGAGGCCATTAATCCTCATTGTAGGACCGAGGGTCTTTAGCGGTAGATCTATCTGGGTGTAGCGAGCCCAGCCCCAGGCCCAACAGAATGGACCTCGGGGTGACTTGGTACCCAACGCAAAAATCTGCTAGGTTTGAGTCTTCCTATTGCACTTCACACATATTAATGGCCTTGCAAACCATTGGTGATCTCTTATTTCCTTATTTGCAACATACCAGGGATTTTCACATTACAAAGGTTTTACATACTCACTTTACATGAACTCGCTCAACATTTTTGTTGATTTTTCCAACTTACATGTATTTCAGGGAATTAGGGATCTGGCGAGGTATGTCATGTTTTCAAGCTACGTAAGAAGTGCAATGTCATCCAAGTTTGGGAGTTGTGGCTTTTACCCGGACGAGTCACAAGTCTTAAGCTGTGTTTGTTTCATGTCTGTGGTTGTGTCCTTTGAACAGTGTTTCTTGTTTGTTGTGTTGCATTTTCGTTGCATGTGTCGACATTTGAAAACAATGTTGTGGTATTTTGTTATTAAAACTTGAAGTAATGGATGATCATCGTGGTTTTAAATTCATATAGCTTGTTGTGATTAAGCTATAGTATTAAGAAGTCACACCAAATAAACCCACGCTTCCGCAAAGCCAGGGTGTGACATTCGTTCGGCTGGACAATCCGTTCGGGCAGCCTGTTCGATCGGCCGGTAGGCTCGATCGGTTAGACTGTTCAAGTGGCTTGTTTATTCCTTTGTGTAGGATGTGTTTGTGTATGATGGTTTGAACTTTTGAAGTTTTTTTTTGCAGTATTTAAAAACATTGAAGTATTCTTACCTTTCAGGTGGATCGATCGAACGGTTCGTTCGACCGGCTCAACCGATCGGTCAGGTACTTCAGTGATAGTCCTTAGTTAGGTTGTCACCTGATCGGACAACACGTTCGGTCGGGTGGCACCCAAGGTTTTGGACAAGTTGAAAATCGATTAAGTATTGAAGCATAGTATCTCATGACCCGAACAATAATGTTATTAAACAATGGTTCGATCGAACATTACTTCGTTCAATTCCAGACTTCATAAATTTGTAAAGTGTGGGGCCATGTGCTAGCCGATCGGCTGGCCTGGTCGATCGGCTGGCATGTCCGATCGGTTGGTCTGTCCATCCGGACAGCCTGTCTGATCGGTCAGCTTCCTGACCTAGTCGGCCTGTTCGTCTAACACTTGGCTGTTCCGTATGTTTGTCGTTATATCGAGGTGTCTTGACACCGTTTTGAACTATGGCAACCTCGTTCTTACTTGTTCCTCCTGCTCGGATAGGAATCACCCAAATCCGGCCGGTGAACGGTTTGGAACGGAGTTTAAAGTTTAACCCGGAATCGATGAACCTCGTAGATAGAATCCGAATCTTGAACCACCCAACTTTTAGAATGATTAGTGAGTTGGCTCAAGCTCCGTTTCTACTGGTTTGAAGGTATTGAGTGTAAGAGAGTTGAAAGAAAAGTTGGGAATTCCTTCTTTCAATCCGTTACACCGTGAAATGTTAAGATCTTTATCAGATCTTTGTTTGTTTATGTGGAAATCGGCTAGATCCGAGGGATTCTTGGTGGATTGAAGCCCAAACATGAAGTTCTTCAAGAACACCATGATGACATCATCATAGAACACTCAGATCTTGATGATTTCACGGTTAGAAATCAAGATTTGAAAGATAGAAGGGGTAGAAGTGTGCATAGATAAAAAAAACGTACAAGATTTAGGATGAAATCTTACCGGGTTTGAGAGAAATCTGAGAAAAGGTGAAGAACACAAGTTGGTCGGTCAGAGAGTTTCCAAAAGTGGAAAGAATGACAATGACAGGGCTATTTATAGGCTTCCCAAAGAGGAAAGGGCTGGCCGATCGGCCAGGCATGCCGATCGGACAGCCTGTTCGATCGGACGGTCTGTCCAATCGGTTGGGCTGTTCGATCGGCTGAAGGCCTGATCGATCATCAGCCTGTTTTGAACGTTTGGGCGACGATTACTGATATTTCGATTTCGATTGAGGATGATACGGATACGATAAAGTTTCCTATTCAAATTACTTTCAGTCCCAACCGCTAAATCTACATACAAGCATCTATATTTCAAACTTCGATTTCGATTGGGTTTCGGGATTCGATTCGATTCGATTGATCACCACACACATATCATAAAGTAAACATGCACAAATAACACATAAGGCACACACACACGTATAACAACACCAAGGTCGCATAATTCGAGTTTCGAGTTCGATGATGATTTGATTTAGCTTGATTACTGATTTAATAGACTTTATCGCATTGTTACTTCCTGCTATTGAAGGTCGTTAAGCGATTGCATTGATTAAATATTCGATCTTTGATTAGAAACACTTACTCCACATAATACAAAAATAAAAAATAGACTAATTACAATCAAAAAGTCAATATTTGACTTTGACTATGACTTTGACATTCGAAAACACGGGATGTTACAGGTACAACCCTCACATGCACATAACACACATAAACCATCATATGTAAAATACCGTACTCACATGAAAGTCACCGGCGGTGGGGACGACAAACCCACAGACAACACCGGCGGAGGTACCAGCAAATCCACAAACAAACCGACAAAGCTACCGGCGGTCAAAAGACTGTCAAAACATGGTAAAACGGTGGGAACGGCTTCTAAAGCAAACACCGTCGCCATTCAAGCATGGTTTGAACTTGTTGATGAGTGAAGATCTCTAGAGAGAGAAAGTAGAGAGCAGAGAGAAAGAACAAAAGTCAGATTTTATAGAGAAAGAAAAATAATGGGTTTTTAAACCAAAGAGGGTACAACCCACTCAAACTATGGGTACACCCCCTCAAATGCACACAACACTAACAAAGCATAGGGTACAAGACCCAATGCTTAGAAATGATGCAAATTAGAGTATATATAAATTGCTAAAATCGTCTATGAGGTTTGTGTATGTTTGTTATTTTCATCCAAAATAATTTTTTTGTACAACATGGTCCTTCATTTGTGAGATTTTTACCATTTTTATCCAAACGTTTGACTTTTTTTTGTCAAAATCGTCCATGAGATTTGGGATTTTTTTTCATTTTCTTTCAGATGTTTGATAGAAAAAATAAAGCAAATTAGACGTTTGAAGGAAAATGACAAAAAATCTCAAAAGTGAAAGACTATAAACCCCAGGGATGATTTTGGCAATTTACTCTCAATTTTATTAATATTTTTATTATAATAAGAAATTTATTTAATAGAATATAAAACACATTATCGCTTTTTATGCGGTTGCTAAAGGTTTAATACCATAAAAACGGCCGCAATATTCAATTTTCATAAATAGCCTATGAACATTATCTTTGTATATTAAAGTTCGTTAAATTTTAAAAAATAAAGAAATATTCAGTAAACTAATCTTTTATATTAAAGTCCATAAATTTGTTCTGATAACGTCTTTTAACTCTTAAAACGGGATTCATAATATTTGGAAACAAAAGTTATACCTTTATTACGAACAAGTGAAGAGAATTTAACAAATAAATTAAGTTGAGTGACTCTGTCGTTTATTTTTTTACAAGTTGAGGAGGAACTTCAGTATTGCAAAATTGGGTTGAGACTTTTTTTGTGTAATATACAAAAGTCTGTCGCTTTTTCATGTTTTTCACGAATCTTAAATAACAAGTTAACAACGATTTACAATTACACAATTAAAAACATATCAAACTATCAATACACAAGAAAAGTCTACTATGAAATTGCTCAAGCGAGTCAATGAGCAAGTTATCTTCTTGAACTCAATTCACATGTTTATACTAGCCAACTAACACAAGCTAAATCACAAATGAGTCAAAACACACGAGTTAGTTGAAACGAAAATAATCTTGATGACGTTTGAGTAACAGGGTTGGCTCTTAGCAAGAGTAAAGTGGGCGACCGCTCAAGGGCCACTTTACTGATGACCCAAAATGTTAATTCTAAAATAATATTTTCTGCATAATTTTTTTTAACAAAAACTTATAAAATCACTCGCTAATATTTACAATCCAATATGTTTTTTAAACCCATTAACTTAACCTATTTAATTTTGGCCTCTTTTAACCCATTAATCATTTAACCAAACTAACCCTATGTAACCCAATTAGGTACTTAAAATTTTAAACCCAGTCATCCGTTCACATTGATCAATCCACACGAAAAAGGACAATTACAAAGCAATGGCAGGTAGTCGGGCAACAAGTCGGATAATTTTAAACCCAAATCTTTTGGGCAGGGCCAATTTTTTTAATATATAACTTCATATATTAAGAACTCATTTTTCTAGTCGCACAGGGCTCTCAAATTCACAAGAACGGCCAAGTAAATTTCAAACTCTTTTTTAAATCTCAAAGTAGTTCGAAAATACATCACAATTATCTTTGATAAACCTAATTCAGTCTGTCAGATTGGATAGTATCTACCGTTCATTAAAATAGGTTCACATCGAGCTCGGTCCAAAGATATTAGTGCATGGTTTGAAAAATACGACAAGAAATTAAATCAAGATTTTATAGAACTAGAATTTAAATATATCAACTCAAATTTTATGTTTAAATTCGATAAAAGCAGTGGCGACGCTTGAGATTTTCGATAGGGGGTCGAAAACGTATATACCAAAAAATCTCTATAGAACCGAGGGGTCGAAAACGCATTTACCCAAAAATTTCTATACGGAAACTACATACTTTCTATTACCGAGTGAAAAGTTCGAGAGGTCGGCATCCTCCTCCCGCCCTACTTAAGCTGGGCCCCAGAATAGAAAGAAGTACGTTATACATATGTTATAGTGATATTAATATCTTTGTAAATAACCCAAACCAAAAAGGGTTGCACTTTTTTTCTTATAAAAAGAAGCAAATGACAAAGGAGAAAGAAAATAATAGGTTGAGATTCTACTTACGTGGTCGTATCATGTACGCAAAACATATTATTATCTCTTTATTATACTTCGTGGCCGTATCATGTACGCAAAACATATTATTATATCTCTTATTTATATTTAGAGTAAATTACAAGTTTTGTCCTTTATGTTTACATCAAATTTCAGGCGCTGTCCTTTAGCGCAAAAATTGACAGGCGGTGTCCTTTATGTTGCTAAATCTTGCAAGTTTTGTCCTTTTAGCCAAACCAGGTTAGATTTTTTGGTTAAATCTAGTCATGTGCAAGGCACATGAGGGTACTATTGTAATTTTACCATTCAATGGGCTGTTATAGATTGGGACTATTTTGTAAAATTAGAAAAGATATTAACTTACTCTCTCTCTCTTAACTTCTGCACACTCACTCTTTCTCTTAATTTTTCTTTTCTCTCTCTAAAAAACTACTGCACTCACTCTCTCTCTCTCTCTCTAAAAATCTCTGTACGATGGTGGATTGTGGTGGGGTGCGACGGTGATGGTGGGTTTAGCGGTGGTGGGTGCGATGGTGATGATGGGTGGTGGTGGTGGGAGGTGTACGATGGCGGGTCGTGGTATGTGGATGCTGAAGTTGGGTTGTGGGTTGTGGTATGTGGATGCTGAAGTTGGGTTGTGGTGAAGGTGCGTTTGCGGTGGTGGAGGTGGTTTTAGGGGCGGTTGCAGGTGGTGGCGGCCGGAGTGCTGGTGGCTTGTGGATGGTGACCGATGATGGGGATTGAAGGTAAAAAATTTAATTTTGGAGATGATGGTTCATGATACAGATTTAAACAATTTCATTTTGACGAGAATAATTCAAGTTATAAAGGTGAATTAAATATTTAATTGGGTAAAGTTTGAATTTTGGGATTTAATTAAAGATTCTGATGATGATTGTGGTGGATTCTAATTGTTTCTGTTTTTTACCAATTTTTTTTTTTTTTTGACATTTGTTGTTTGATTTTGTTTGTACATTAGAGAAGGTGGGGAAAGTATGTGCTGATTTATGTGGAAAATGAGTTTTAATCAGGTGGTTAAAGAAGGGTTTGTGGTGAATTGTTATGTGGAGTAATGGGTTTTACTTTAGTTTTCTATAAAGGGTCTGTGGTGAAGCGAATCAAGATAGTTTTTGCATTCATACACCGTTTGGGACGAATGGTGGTAGTGGTGGCGGTGAAGGGGGGTGGTGGTGGTAGAGGTAGAGGTGGAGGATGGTTGTTACTTTCAGAAATATATATATATATATATATATATATATATATATATATGGTTATATAAATAATATTTTAAATTATTTTGTTTTATTTTTACATAATAGCCCCTTGATATAATTTATCTTACACAATAGCCCCTTGAATGGTAAAATCACAATAGTACCCTCATGTGCCTTGCACATGACTAGATTTAACCAAAAAATCTAACCTGGTTTGGCTAAAAGGACGAAACTTGCAAGATTTGGCAACATAAAGGACACCGCCTGTCAATTTTTGCGCTAAAGGACAACGCCTGAAATTTGATGTAAACATAAAGGACAAAACTTGTAATTTACTCTTATATTTATATACTATTAATTTGTAACATTTGTATGCAGTAAGTTGTGCTCGAGTGGTTGTACCTTAATCAAATAATAGTTTCACTACCTTACCAAATTTTTATATACTATTAATTTGTAACATTTGTATGCATGTTCAGTTGTAAATTGAGTTCAATTGGTTGTACCTTAATTAAATAATGGTTTCACTACCTTACCAAATTCAATCTGTTTTGTATGCATGTATGATTGTAAATTGTGCTTAAGTGGTTGTACCCTAATCAAATAATGGTTTCATTATCTTACCAAATTCAATCGGTTTGATCCATTCAAGGTTGTGTTGTTTTATTTGTAAATTATTATTATTTATAATAATCTAATTAATTTATCCAAAATCTTGTATAAATATAATTTTCAACATATTGATGCAATGGTTGTTGTAATGTATGCATTATGGCTTGTATAGTAGTAATGATATATATTATATATAGATTACGATGAACCTATCAAACAGGAAAAAATAGACGCGGGTTCATCGTAACGCGCGAGTCCTAGATCAACTTAGTTATTTTATTCTATGTTTTACGTTTCGGTTTAATTTCTTCGCATTAACACGCCGCAACTTCAGTGTCGGTGGTCGCTGGCAGTAGTGTGGCATTAGTTGTGATACCTATGTCACTTCAACCATCAAACAAATACCAAACCAATGAAATATTGTATTTCATACTTGGGATTTGTATAAATATGTGTATCATTTGCACATATTAATTCTTGTTCGATTTCGGGCTTTAAATCGCTTTCTGGAAGGTTATACGCGACCTGATGCGTAAATATAACCAGTTTAATGCAACAAACACTCCGGAATAGTGAAATAGGCTTAACATACCTTAAATAACCCTTACATAACTTAGAAATAAGTTTTGGATGGTTTGGTATGCCGAAATCAAGTTTATTCGCTTACAAGGACTAAATTCGACAAACTGCGAAAGTATGTCAATTTGTACTGTAACAGACCTTCCGGAACTTGATCATAAGTTAAATATGCCCTAAATATCCCTTACATAGCTTAGAAATAGGCTTTGAGGTGTTTGGTGCGCAAAAATAAACTTTATGCTCATTCAGGGACTAAAAGCGTCAAAAAGTGCATAAGTTTGCATTTTCGCGCATATTTTACGTTTTGAATACTTCCGGACTTCCAAAAATTTATGTAAGCATTAAAATATTTTATTTTAGTGTTTGGCATGATAAAATTCCATTCGTCGCTTAATTTGGATCGTTTTTGCGTTCGTTACGACTCCCGTCGTAATTAAGCGAATAACGCAACCGTACGACCAAACGAACCGACATCCGAGATATTTTTGAGCATGTTTTGAGTTCCCTATACTTTAACTTCATTTTAGAGGCTTGAAATGAGATTAACGGGGCTTAAACATGTCAAAAATGGGCCGAATTGCATGTTTCTCAAAGGGACCATTTCTGTCAATTCTGGAAACTATGCCCAGGCGGGCCGCGTGAGAGTTGGTGTGTGCCTTACGCGGGCCGCGTGAAAGTCCCAGATCAGCAAAAAAATCTGTTCCAGCTGTTACCAGCTGTTCCACACCCTTGAACCTGGTTTTTGATCATTCAAGGGGCCAAATTTGATGGTTTTTAAGAGCCCATGGTATCCAAATACCATGTGCCCACTTGGACGGCCGAGATCGAAGCATGTTTCGCGATGAACGATCCTAACGGTTGTGCCATTCCTATAAATACTCACCTTCATCTCATTCTTTCCTCACTTGATTTCTGAGATTTTCTCTAAGTTGGAGTGGTTATCACTTCACACCTGAGAAATACTTGGAAATCAATCTTGCGGGGACCTTCTGTAAGTATTCTTTCGCGTTTTTCGTTTGTTTTAGCGTTAAAGTCAAACTGTGTTTGACTTTCTGCATTAACCAGTTTATGGTCAATGCGAAGTTCGTTTGAACTTCATAACGTGAGCTGGTTATAGTCCCTAGTGACTATACCTACTGATTTCCACGTTATCTAGGCTCAGTGACGAGTCGTAGTTTCGGCCAAAATGCGTTTCCTCGCGTATTTTGTAACCAAACTACTCTAGGGTATCAAAACCGTTTGTTTTGATACCAAACTTGTTTTCTAACTTTACTAAACATGTTCTAGCATGTTTAGCTCGTCGCTTTTAGATTTGTGCTTGTTTAGGGTCGTAAAGGTAAGCGATCTAATCAATCGCTTATACTTTCGAACCCGACCCATTTGGTCGATCTTTATGATCCGACCAAACGCTTTAGGTGACCATAGTTGTATATGAAATAACCTTTTAAGGTTATACCTTATGGTCACGTCGTTTAAGTAGTTGTATGATGAGTAATTCTTATGCCTTAGGAAAATTACCAAAATGCCATTTTTTACGCATAAATTCATTTTAAGCATATGTAACCTAAGTTTTGACATCTAAACTAATTAGACAATAATATTAGACATGTTAAGGCATACATTACTTGTCATAGGACTAGTTAGGCTTTCCGAACGCGTTTTACGCGAACGACGCGTTAAAGTAGCGTAAGCTACCTAAACGGGTCGTAATGGGTCGTAAGCACTTAGGTTAGGTTTCATTTTAGTATGTAAGCTTTGTTAGACCATATCATATGAGTTTCAATACTCATTTGGTTTACGAAACCTCATACTACCCGAGTTAGGTCCGTTTATTAATGTAGTTACCTATATTAGGTGCCGTTTGCTTTCCGTGATCCCTCTAGCTTTGTTTGGTTGTTGTTCAAGACTTCTAAGCACCCTCAAGTGAGTACATAGTCCCCTCTTTTACTGTTTTCAAACATTTTGGGGTGAAACACATGTGCCTACTTGTTACTTTCGTGCTTTCCATGTTTTATATCATATACTTGCTATTTTCATTAGTACACTATTAGTACATGATTTCATTATGTTTTTGCTATGTATGCCCATTGTGTGCATACTTAGTACATTGTTTTACATTACCTTTTCATGCTATGTATGTTCATCATACTTAGTACATTTTACATCACATGCTATGTATGCCCATTTGTCGCATACTTAGTACATTGTTTGTGCATTTTTACCTATGGTTTAGTTGATACATATTTCACTTGCCATACATGACATTTTATTTACACATTACTTGATTGACATTTGACATAGACATTTTTGATATTGATATACACATTTCATGGACTACATTTTGACATAAACATTTTGACATGGTTTTCACAAAGACATTTGACAATTGGTTTAGACATGGGCAATTTACATTGGTGGTTTGTTTGGGTAAATGATTTAAGTAACGAGACGTGCGTAATGTGATACAAGCATGGTGGATACGCCGCTGGTACTTCCTATATTAAGTGCTTGTATTATATTACATGTCGTAGCGTTATTTATAATCATTCAATTTGGACTTATACATTTTATACAAATGACATATTTTTCACAAGACATTGTTTTACAAAACTGTTTGTTTTATACAAATTCATTTTACTTGGTTATTCATTTAACCTTACATCATTTTTTTACTATACATATCTATCATCGATTTTCAAACGATTTATAAAACAAAATATTTTACAAGGATCATGACTGACTTTTGTTAAACAACTTTTTCCAAACTTATAAGTCATGAATCCTAATTCAATAAAACCTATGTACTCGCCGGCATTTTTATGCTGACGTATTTTCACATGTGTTTCAGGTACAGTAGTTGGTGTTATATGATGATGATATTGGTGTATGCTCACATAGGAATGCACGAGGCCTTAGTGACATTAAAAGATGCAAGACTAGTTGATTATGTTATGTTTCTTTGTTTGTTAAGACATTGTAATTTCTTTTAATCAATAAAACAACATTTCAATTTCCATGTGTTATGAAACAATGATTCTGTTACAACACACCCCGACGTTTCCGTCACGTTTTGTTGTTTTACGTGGTCGGGGTGTGACATTAGTGCTCGCACCCGCCACAACACGGGGGTGCTTAATACTAGTTAAATTTATTTACTAAAAGATTATTTGAATTAAAAATATTAAAAGAAGTCCTTATGATTTTCAACTAAATTTATTTACTAAAAGATTATTTGAATTAAAAATATTAAAAGAAGTCCTTATGATTTTCAACTTTTATGCATAAACTTAGAAACTGAAACACCAATTTTTCTTTTCAAAAATTTACTTATAAGTTAGAGTATGTGTTATGGTAATGCCATTTAGTCCACATCAGCAAACAACGCCTCCTACTCACCATAACATAGGAGCACAGGTTGAGGCGCTGGGCTCAGCCTGGAGGGCCATTAACGGCGTGGTGCAAGGATAGGTCAAAAGAAGCATACGTGGATCTTTTTGCTAATTGGAGGATATTATCGGTGGTGGTTTGATTTTTTGCATCTTGATTGTCACACCCCCAAAATCCACCATGCGGAGTACTACCGCTTGGAGGCGTGACGTGACCAGGATCGAGCCACCAATCATACTGAACAACGTATTTAAATAAATCAAGCCAACCACAATACGATTGGTGACTAAAAGCTAGTTAACCAAGTTTTAGTTTAAACAACGGAAGCATAAACATAAAGTTCAAAACATAAGTTCGCAGTTCATAAGTTTAAAGTCCGACACATAGGTTAAATAAGTTCATGAGGATTAAATATTAAACACGGGACATAACCGTCCGTACACCACAATGACTCCTTCCTCGTGCAAGCTCCAAGCATTTAACGACCTGTAAGGCATGTAACAACGAGTCAACAACAAAGTTGAGTGAGTTCACGTTTGGTTGTTTAGTTTTTAAGTTGTTTTCCGAAAACGTGGTTTGTCTTTCGTTGGCGTAATTGCCGTGGGGGTTACCCCGTAGTTGAAAGAAAGTTTAACCAGTTCATTCTTTTTTGCCCATACCCTGTTCATGATTAGTGGGGGCTTCCCCATGTGAACCACTAGACCGTATGATATCGACTACTACGCAAGTAAGTTGTGCCCTACATCAGTGTCTATCATCACTGATGGTTTGCCATAGTCCATTAGTACACGCCCGTCCGACTGGCACGGTGTGAGGTTTGTTAAACCTAATAGCGCTATTAACTAATGACCCGCTCGCCATTGGCCTCGGCGATTAAGTTGATATAAAATGAGGGACTTATGATAGAGTTTTGTCTAGTAAGTTTTAAGGTTGTTGTCCTATCCAAGGAGGACGAACATACGTAGTTCTCCCAAAGAGAATACGCAGGATTAATACTGGCATCCTACCTGAGGAGGATGACCGTACATATCCTACCTAGGGCTGTTCACGAGCCGAGCCGAACCGAGCGGACCTTTGCTCGTGCTTAGCTCGTTTACAAACCGAACCGAGCGGAGCGGCTCATTTAAAACCGAGCATCAAATCAAGCGAGCATTTTTCGAGCAGTAAAAAATCCGAGCGAGCGTCGAGCGAAGTTCGAGCGATTTGGACAATCGTGTCACCCAATTTAAATTTGCTGGGAGAGATAGTGACAATGTTGGGTCTCAAGTTTTTATGTCTTTAAAAACATGCACATTTCATGGCATAATATTTTTCTTATGAATAACAATGTTGTGGCTGATGAGGCGATGATCATATTGCACGAACAATTACGTTAAGAACATGAGACGATCGACTTAGGGTAACGACATGAAACATTAAGGCAATGAACAGACTGTCGTTTATTGGTTTAGGGTTTAACTTTTAGTTTTGATTTTAATTTTTCATTAGCGTGGTTAGGCTAGTACGTATAGATATAGTTGTAAATTTGTATATAGTTACCAAAATCTAATAGATTGGTACATATAAAACTATAAATTTAATTTATATTTAAGTATATATGTATGTATAAGTGTGTGTATATACATGTTTATAGATGCATGTGTATATGTATATGTATATGTATATGTATATGTATATGTATATGTATATGTATATGTATATGTATATGTATATGTATATGTATATGTATATGTATATGTATATGTATATGTATATGTATATGTATATGTATATGTATATGTATATGTATATGTATATGTATATGTATATGTATATGTATATGTATATGTATATGTATATGTATATGTATATGTATATGTATATATATATATATATATTAATTAAAATAATAATTCGAGCCGAACCGAGCCGAGCGAACCTTTGCTCATGCTTGGCTCATTTACAAACCGAACCGAGCAGAGCGGCTCGTTTACAACCGAGCGTCAAATCGAACGAGCATTTTCCGAGCAATTTCCGAACGAGCGTCGAGCGAGCGACGAGCGGCGAGCGATTTGAACGGCCCTAATCCTACCTAAGTAAGATATGTAGATTCCGTTTTAATTCTTTAACCCATTCCCAAACCACCGGGAATCCCATGCCTTAGAAAGTGTGTGAACTCACCTTGGTTTGCTCGGTTAGATTCTCAAATATAGCTAACAGTCGAGGTCGGTCAATCACGTCCTAATATGATTACCAGTTAGTCATTTAGTGGCTTTCAAATAGAACACAAAGTTCCTACACGTATCTATCACACAACATGCATCGTTTTAACGGTTTATGCCCATCTAAGTTTCCCATCCATTCCCCACTCAAAATCAAACATACGATAATGCACATAACATATATAACATGTTAGATCATTCACGGATAGCATACTCGACATTTAGACACTCAAGTCACAACTTATCTCAATTCAGCATTTATATTCAAAACCGGCTGTTTTCGGACATTTTAGTAAAATAGTTAAATTATTCCAAAAATCCCCAAATTTTTACAGGATGTCTTAAACGTTCCATATTTTATTGTGTAAAAATATCGGGGTCCGGTTCACTATCAATATTTTATAAAAAATCATATTCCGGACTGAACTCAGATTTATGCATTTCTGACCACAGTCCACGGAACAATTTATTAAAAATTCATCGAGTGTCCGATTTACGAAATTCCAGTGGAGTAATTACACATGCATCGGTTGTCATCTACTGTACAAATTTCATGGTCCGATTCATCACAAAACTCAGGTTATGACTGAAAGTATGACACCCATTTATTGCTGTCAAAATTCAGCTTAAGTTGCTGTTACAAATTAATACTTTAAAAATAGTAAACGATGTCCAAAAATTACGATTCCGGTGCCATTAGAACCATATTTCATAATAACATATTTTAGATTCAAAATATCGGTTTTTCGTTGAATTTATGCCCTGTTTACAGCCTGTTAAAGGCGGCTGAAAATACACATCAGCAAGCTGTTATCAGTCTAAAGGCTACTAAAACGCACACATATGATTACCATTCATTCTAGTAATGATTTACAACAGGTTATAAGTTATTTACAGCAAACTAATACTCATATATTTCAGATTTATCTTGTATTACCATGTTTCATCATTATTTACTCTTTAACCAACAAGTTCATCACTCTAGCAAGACTTTTTAGTTTTGATTTTTAGTGTTCACGATTTATCCGACAAAACGCTTATTAACCACTCTAGACAAGATCAAGAAGAGGTTTAGAGTCACTTACTACTAGCTCGAGGCTAGGGAAGATCAAAGGCGTAAAAGTGGTGGATAAAAGCAAATAAGAAAGGTCCTTCAAGATCCAAAAGCTCCAAGCTTCTTTTTATGAACTTTAACACTCTTGTATGGTCTTGTAATGGTTGAAGGAGATCAAATGATGGTGATGGTGGGTGTGATGGGTTTCGGCCGAGAATGGGAGCAAAGAGAGGGAAGGAGAAGTGTGTGTTAGTGGGTGTGAGATAATGAGCTCAAGATCACAAGGTTACTACTTATAACCATATTCTTACACTAACCTTTGTATAATATGTCTTTGTAGGGGGACAAGATCCAATAAACAAATGAAATAAAATCTATCAAATAGGCCATGTGTGGGCCGTAAGGTAGGTTGGGGGGGGGGGGGTCTAGCATAGGTTAAACTAAATTAGTTACAATCTAGTCTAATTTCAAGTATTAGTTACATGTCTTAGCTATTAGATATTTTTAGTAGGTGTTATGATGTTCGGGGATCATAACTTGTTCAGAAAAATAAAAACAATGTTTCTTGCATTGTTTTGGTGTTTCGGGTAGTGTCCGGTTGTTCGGTTTGATACCGGTTCGTTAAAGTGCTCAATTAATCCGTAAGGTGTCTTTTATGTATATTTTTGTAACACTTTTAATTTCTAACACTTAGGAAATTATAACGGACTATTTAATGACTTTTCTGCATACTACTAGTATGTTAACAAGCACATGTAAGCATAACACAGATATCAGAAAGCAGTTAAGTAATTTCACACAGTCGTCAAGCACTTTAATTATCAATAATAAATTGTACGGAATACATGGAATTTTGAGGGTTGTCACATTCTCCCCCTGTTAAGAAAATTTCGTCTCGAAATTTAGCACGTGGTTACTGAGGATGCTAGTTAAGTTGCGTTGGTTTCCTGATTTTCCTGGGGTGTCACATCATCCCCCCGTTGATTTGGAATTTCGTCCCGAAATTCTGCAGTAGCTTCAGCCTCAGTAGTGGTTGCGTTTTTCTTAAACAGTTGAGGATACTTGAGTTTCATTTGGTCTTCTCGTTCCCAGGTATACTCTGGGCCACGACGGGAATTCCGAAGAACTCGGACGAGAGGTATTCTGGTGTGTTTGAGAATCTTAACGTCTTGATCTGTAATTTCTACTGGTTCCTCGACGAATCGCAGCTGGTCGTCGATAGTGAGCTCCTTGAGAGGAACTATGAGGGTCTCATCTGACAGACACTTCTTCAGATTTGACACATGGAAAACATTGTGAACTCCGCTGAGTTCTTCAGGTAGATTCAACCTGTAAGCGACTTTGCCAATTTTCTCAATGATCTCGAATGGTCCGACATAACGCGGGTTGAGCTTGCCCCGTTTGCCAAATCGGACTACACCTTTCCAAGGTGAGACTTTGAGCAGCACTCGATCCCCAACCTGGAACTCGAGTGGCTTTCTTTGCTTATCGGCGTAGCTTTTCTAACGGTCACGAGCTGCCGCCATTCGCTATCGTATCTGAGCAATCTTTTCTGTTGTATCTACTACTAGTTCTGGACCAGTGATTTGACTGTCACCAACTTCTGCCCAACAAAGAGGTGATCGGCACTTTCGTCCATACAATGCCTCAAACGGAGCGGCCTGGATGCTGGTGTGGTAACTGTTGTTGTATGAAAACTCCACTAACGGGAGATGCTTTTCCTAGTCGTTACCAAAATCGATTACACATGCCCTAAGCATGTCTTCAAGGGTCAGGATGGTGCGTTCAGATTGCCCATCTGTCTGTGGATGATAAGCGGTGCTCATATCTAAACGTGAGCCAAAAGACTTATGCATAGCTTGCCACAGTTCAGAGGTAAAACGAGCGTCACGATCAGAAATGATGGAGGTTGGCACTCCGTGCCTTGATACCACTTCTTTTAAGTAGATGTCTGCTAGAGTAGAAAACTTATCCGTTTCTTTGATAGGCAGAAAATGTGCAGACTTGGTCAGTCGATCTACGATTACCCAGATGGTATCGTTTTCGCGTTGAGATCTGGGCAGGCCAGTAACGAAATCCATGGAAATTTGCTCCCATTTCCATTTAGGTATCTCTGGTTGTTGGAGTGGGCCTGATGGTTTCTGGTATTCGACCTTGACCCTGGCACAAGTCAAGCATTTACCGACGTAGGTTGCTATGCTGGCTTTCATACCAGGCCACCAGTATGTAGTCTTGAGATCATGGTACATCTTGTCCGAACCAGGATGTACTGAGTAACGAGACTTATGCGCTTCATCCATCAAAAGCTCGCGCAAGTCTCCATACAGCGGAACCCAGATGCGTCCGTTAACATAGTAGGCGTCGTTTTCTTTTTGTTCTAGCCGTTGCCTCGATCCTCGTAGGGACTCAGCCCTGATGTTCTCTGCTTTCAATGCTTCAACTTGAGCATCACGAATCTGAGTTGGAAGGTTGGATTGGATGGTAAACTGTAACGCACGTACACGCCTAGGTATAGTATCCTTTCGGCTGAGGGCGTCGGCCACCACATTGGCTTTGCCTGGATGATATTTGATAGCGCATTCATAATCGTTCAAGAGCTCGACCCATCGGCGTTGACGCATGTTTAGCTCCTTTTGCTTGAAGATATGCTCGAGACTCCTGTGATCGGTGTAAATGGTGCACTTGGTACCGTACAGGTAATGTCTCCATATCTTAAGCGCGAAAACAACTGCTCCCAGTTCCAGATCGTGAGTAGTGTAGTTCCTTTCGTGAACTTTAAGTTGGCGTGATGCGTAGGCAATGAACTTGTCGCGTTGCATCAACACGCAACCAAGTCCTTGGATGGAAGCGTCGCAATAAACCACAAAATCATCTGTGCCTTCAGGCAATGAGAGGATAGGCGCGCTACAGAGTCTATCTTTCAAGTGCTGAAATGCGGACTCCTGTGCATCACCCCAACGATAGGTGACACCCTTCTGAGTCAGTGAAGTGAGAGGTTGCGCAATCTTGGAGAAATCTTTGATAAACCTTCTGTAATATCCTGCCAAACCTAAGAATTGGCGGATCTCTGTTGGTGTGCGGGGTGCAGGCCAATTCTTGATCGATTCAACCTTAGATGGATCCACATGAATTCCATCCTTGTTTACCACATGGCCTAGAAAGTGGACTTCGCGAAGCCAGAAGTCACATTTCGAAAACTTGGCATACAACTGCTCTTTACGAAGTAGTTCCAGAATAAGCCTCAGGTGTTGCTCGTGTTCCTCCTGACTCTTAGAATAGATCAGGATGTCGTCGATGAAGACTATGACAAATGTATCCAAGTAAGGCTTGCACACTCGGTTCATGAGGTCCATGAAGACCGCAGGTGCATTCGTCAATCCGAAAGGCATAACCAGAAACTCATAATGGCCGTAACGAGTCCTGAATGCTGTTTTGGAGACGTCTTCCTCTCGGACTCTCAGCTGATGGTAGCCTGACCTTAGGTCAATCTTAGAATAGAAGCTCGACCCTTGCAACTGGTCGAACAAGTCATCAATGCGTGGAAGAGGATAACGATTCTTCACGGTCACCTTGTTGAGTTCGCGGTAGTCAATACACATCCTGAAGGTACCGTCTTTCTTCTTCACGAATAGCACTGGAGCTCCCCATGGCGAAGAGCTAGGACGTATAAAACCCTTTTCCAGAAGTTCTTGTAGTTGCGTAGACAGTTCTTCGAGTTCTGATGGAGCAAGTCGATAAGGCGCACGAGCTATTGGTGCTGCTCCAAGAGCTAGCTTGATTTGAAACTCGACTTGTCGATGAGGCGGAAGGCCAGGTAATTCCTCAGGAAATACCTCGGGAAAGTCGCGTACAATAGGAATGTCTTCTATCTTCCTTTCTTCCACGGATGCCTCAGTAACGAGGGCTAGGATAGCGGTGTGACCCTTCCGTAAACACTTCTGGGCTTTAAGGAAAGAGATGATGCCTACAACAGCACCACTCTTGTCGCCACGAATCACGAGGGGTTCTTTACCAGGGCGAGGGATGCGGACGATTTTCTCCTTACAAATAATCCCCGCTTGGTGTTGAGATAACTAATCCATCCCAATGACAACGTTAAAACTACCCAGAACGATAGGAATGAGGTCGATAGAAAAGGTCTGATCGGCAAGGACAAGCTTGCAACCCTTAACTATATGTGTAGCCTCTAAACTTTTGCCATTTGCTAACTCTACGATGTGCTTGGTGTTCAAAAGTGTTGGAGTACGCTTAAGCATCTGACTAACTTCTAAGGACACGTAGCTAGCATCGGCACCCGAATCAAATAAAACAGTAACAAAGAAGTCGTCCAGAAGAAACTTACCCATCACAACGTTGGGATCGTTCCTTGCTTCTCCCAGACCAATCACGAATACACGACCCTGGGCGCGATTGCCATTATTGTTACCCCCGTTGTTGCCTCCATTGTTGTTCCCATTATGATTCCCGTTTCTTGGGTTGTTCTGATTCTGGTTTTGGTTCAGCTGGGGGCAGTTCCTTTTAAAGTGGCCTTCAGCGCCACATTGAAAGCATCCTTTATTTCCCTGCTGGGGCTGCTGCTGGTGGTTCTGTGGAGCTTGTTGTTGTTGGCGATTCTGATTCACAGGACGTGGGCTCCTGCAATCTTTGGCTTCGTGACCCAGCTTGTGACATCTCTGACAGCGGCCCTTGTTGCACTGGCCGCTGTGGTGCAGATTACATCGATTGCACTTAGGGTGATTTCCCTTGTACCCACCCTGACCTTGATTTCCAGATGACTGCTGACTGGGGCTCCTGTACTCATCTGTCTTTCGCTGCTGAGATTGAGCTGAAGTAGAACCCTTGCCCAGGTTTCCATCCCACTTGCGCTTATTGTCGTTGGGAGCATCAGAAGTAGTGGCGCTAACACGTTTGGGCAGTTTGTTCTGCTCAACCGCCTGATCAGTGAGACGATGAGCCAACTTGACAATTTGCTGTATAGTGCCAAGGTTAGATGAGGTTATGTGGCTTTGAATTTCTGGCACCAAGCCCTTAAGGTACAGCTCAATGCGTTTGTAAGGAGGGTCCACCATAGTAGGACACAGGATGGCCAGTTCGTTTGACCTCTTAGTATACGCCTCAATCTCAGACCCCGTCATCTTCAGGTTGAAAAATTCCACCTCTAGCTTGTGGATGTCGTCACGACTGCAATACTCTTCTCTAATCAGTTCTTTGAAGCCGTTCCATGGGGTGGCGTTAGCAACCGCCAACCCAAGCAATTGAACCTGTGCTTTCCACCAGGTTAACGCAGCTCCTTCGAGTGTTCCAGTAGCATACTTCACCTTACGATCTTCCGGGCAATCACACATCTCGAAAACAGACTCGAGCTTCTCGAACCAGTGAAGAAGGCCTACAGCACCTTATGTGCCGCTGAAAGTGCTTGGTCGGCAATCCATGAAGGTTTTGAATGTGCACACAGGAGGCTGAGCATGTTGACCTGTGGTGCGAGAATAAATGACAAGGTTAAGCACGAGGGTAGGTTTGCGAAGGTAAGATCTAAACGTCCTAAGATAGGTCGAAGTAGCAGGTTATACCTCCTGCAGGAACAGCTGCGAGTGCCTCAGCAACTCGTTCGTTGATCAGAGCCATCAACTGGGCTTGAGTGAGGTTGATACGTCCTCCGCGTCCGCTCATGATCTTCATCACGAAGCAACGTAAGTGAGAAAAGTGTCGTGAAAGTGCGTAAGTGTGGGACGACAGTAGAGAGTAAGCACACAAGGTTCAAGTAGCAGTTATCACGTTAACTAATGCACAGTGTGAGCTATCTAACCGACAATATAACATAAATCATACCACCTATTGTGTCGAGTCTTGCACGTGGAGCGAGGCATCATTGTGGATCGTTGAGCACTGTACAGGTTATAGTCTAGTTTTATCGGAAAGCTTTTCCCTTTTAAAACCAAGTTCACTATAACCAATGGCTCTGATACCAATCTGTCACACCCCCAAAATCCACCATGCGGATTACTACCGCTTGGAGGCGTGACGTGACCAGGATCGAGCCACCAATCATACTGAACAACGTATTTAAATAAATCAAGCCAACCACAATACGATTGGTGACCAAAAGCTAGTTAACCAAGTTTTAGTTTAAACAGCGGAAGCATAAACATAAAGTTCAAAACATAAGTTCGCAGTTCATAAGTTTAAAGTCCGACACATAGGTTAAATAAGTTCATGAGGATTAAATATTAAACACGGGACATAACCGTCCGTACACCACAACGACTCCTTCCTCGTGCAAGCTCCAAGCATTTAACGACCTGTAAGGCATGTAACAATGAGTCAACAACAAAGTTGAGTGAGTTCACGTTTGGTTGTTTAGTTTTTAAGTTGTTTTCCGAAAACGTGGTTTGTCTTTCGTTGGCGTAATTGCCGTGGGGGTTACCCCGTAGTTGAAAGAAAGTTTAACCAGTTCATTCTTTATTACCCATACCCTGTTCATGATTAGTGGGGGCTTCCCCATGTGAACCACTAGACCGTATGATATCGACTACTACGCAAGTAAGTTGTGCCCTACATCAGTGTCTATCATCACTGATGGTTTGCCATAGTCCATTAGTACACGCCCGTCCGACTGGCACGGTGTGAGGTTTGTTAAACCTAATAGCGCTATTAACTAATGACCCGCTCGCCATTGGCCTCGGCGATTAAGTCGATATAAAATGAGGGACTTATGATAGAGTTTTGTCTAATAAGTTTTAAGGTTGTTGTCCTACCCAAGGAGGACGAACGTACGTAGTTCTCCCAAAGAGAATACGCAGGATTAATACTGGCATCCTACCTGAGGAGGATGGCCGTACATATCCTACCTAAGTAAGATATGTAGATTCCGTTTTAATTCTTTAACCCATTCCCAAACCACCGGGAATCCCATGCCTTAGAAAGTGTGTGAACTCACCTTGGTTTGCTCGGTTAGATTCTCAAATATAGCTAACAGTCGAGGTCGGTCAATCACGTCCTAATATGATTACCAGTTAGTCATTTAGTGGCTTTCAAATAGAACACAAAGTTCCTACACGTATCTATCACACAACATGCATCGTTTTAACGGTTTATGCCCATCTAAGTTTCCCATCCATTCCCCACTCAAAATCAAACATACGATAATGCACATAACATATATAACATGTTAGATCATTCACGGATAGCATACTCGACATTTAGACACGCAAGTCACAACTTATCTCAATTCAGCATTTATATTCAAAACCGGATGTTTTCGGACATTTTAATAAAATAGTTAAATTATTCCAAAAATTCCCAAATTTTTACAGAATGTCTTAAACGTTCCATTTTTTATTGTGTAAAAATATCGGGGTCCGGTTCACTACCAATATTTTATTAAAAATCATATTCCGAACTGAACTCAGATTTATGCATTTCTGACCACAGTCCACGGAACAATTTATTAAAAATTCATCGAGTGTCCGATTTACGAAATTCCAGTGGGGTGATTACACATGCATCGGTTGTCATCGACTGTACAAATTTCATGGTCCGATTCATCACAAAACTCAGGTTATGACTGAAAGTATGACACCCATTTATTGCTGTCAAAATTCAGCTTAAGTTGCTGTTACAAATTAATACTTTAAAAATAGTAAACGATGTCCAAAAATTATGATTCCGGTTCCATTAGAACCGTATTTCATAATAACATATTTTAGATTCAAAATATCGGTTTTTCGTTGAATTTATGCCCTGTTTACAGCCTGTTAAAGGCGGCTGAAAATACACATCAGCAAGCTGTTATCAGTCTAAAGGCTACTAAAACGCACACATATGATTACCATTCATTCTAATAATGATTTACAACAGGTTATAAGTTATTTACAGCAAACTAATACTCATATATTTCAGATTTATCTTGTATTACCATGTTTCATCATTATTTACTCTTTAACCAACAAGTTCATCACTCTAGCAAGACTTTTTAGTTTTGATTTTTAGTGTTCACGATTTATCCGACAAAACGCTTATTAACCACTCTAGACAAGATCAAGAAGAGGTTTAGAGTCACTTACTACTAGCTCGAGGCTAGGGAAGATCAAAGGCGTAAAAGTGGTGGATAAAAGCAAATAAGAAAGGTCCTTCAAGATCCAAAAGCTCCAAGCTTCTTTTTATGAACTTTAACACTCTTGTATGGTCTTGTAATGGTTGAAGGAGATCAAATGATGGTGATGGTGGGTGTGATGGGTTTCGGCCGAGAATGGGAGCAAGGAGAGGGAAGGAGAAGTGTGTGTTAGTGGGTGTGAGATAATGAGCTCAAGATCACAAGGTTACTACTTATAACCATATTCTTACACTAACCTTTGTATAATATGTCTTTGTAGGGGGGGCAAGATCCAATAAAGAAATGAAATAAAATCTATCAAATAGGCCATGTGTGGGCCGTAAGGTAGGGGGGGGGTCTAGCATAGGTTAAACTAAATTAGTTACAATCTAGTCTAATTTCAAGTATTAGTTACATGTCTTAGCTATTAGATATTTTTAGTAGGTGTTATGATGTTCGGGGATCATAACTTGTTCAGAAAAATAAAAACAATGTTTCTTGCATTGTTTTGGTGTTTCGGGTAGTGTCCGGTTGTTCTGTTTGATACCGGTTCGTTAAAGTGCTCAATTAATCCGTAAGGTGTCTTTTATGTATATTTTTGTAACACTTTTAATTTCTAACACTTAGGAAATTATAACGGACTATTTAATGACTTTTCTGCATACTACTAGTATGTTAACAAGCACATGTAAGCATAACACAGATATCAGAAAGCAGTTAAGTAATTTCACACAGTCGTCAAGCACTTTAATTATCAATAATAAATTGTACGGAATACATGAAATTTTGAGGGTTGTCACATTGATATCAGGCCCGGCTTTGTGGGCTGGGCAGCCCGGGCAGACGCCAAGGCCCAAAAGATTTATAGGGCCCAACAAAAATTTAGGGTCAAGATTTCTAAATAAGCACTGTTATTTTAAATGTTTAATAAATGACTTCATTAAGAAAAAATGAAGTTAGTTCAATGGTTAAGATACTCAAATTTGAAAACTAAGGTCATGAGTTCTAAACCTTTCCTTCACATTTTTATTTCCTAAACAATTTTCAGTAAATCCCATTAATCCCATGCATTTTTTATTTCCTAAACTGTTTTGAACTATCAATTCACTTAATTAATTGACTTTTCGATCTTGTTAACAAGATGATTATATGATTAATTGGTTAATGTTTTGGGTTATACTCTTGAGGTCATGAGTTCAAACCCTATGACTAGCATGTCATATTGTGGTTTCTTGATATATATTTAATGAGTTTATATTATGCCAATTTTTTTTGTTTTGCTCGGGGCCCAAATTTTTTTTATCATTCTCGGAGACGGCCCTGCTTGATATATTAACTGGGAAGGCAAGGCAGAGGCAATTTAATTTGGTATGCAATATTGTTGGAGATGCAATACATATAAACCTCACATCTTTTTATAAAAGCTCACATCTTATAATTCAAACCTCACCACTTCAAAGTATTCTTATTTTCTTAAACTTTTTATATTCATAAACTTTGAATTTTTATAAAAATTTTGGATCAAAGAAGTGATCACCGACCCTCATTCGAGTTCGCCTCAAGTAAGTTTTTTTATTTATTCTAACACGTTTATTTGTTATTAATAAAAATTGGTCTAACCGGAAAAAACGAAGAAAGTGACTTTGATGTTTATAACTATATGATATGATGGATGAGTATTATTTTATTTAAAAATAACTTTCACTTTTTAATTTTAAGTGTACTTAATAATATTAAATTACATTTGTTAATATATAAACTAACATAATAATAATAATAATTAATTAAATAATTATTACTAAATCACCAACCAGACCCTAACCATTACACCTTTTTTGGGCAATTATGAGTGAGAAAAAAGTACGTCTACGTGTCGCCTACATGGCAACACTTTATTTTCACCCAAGCCCTCAACCAAGCCCCCATAACACATAGCCTTATAATTATATCCTACGTTAAACTGGAATATTTTTTGATTTGTTTTTCAAGATATACAATATGGCTAGGTGAGTGTTTATTGGAGAACGCTAAAAAAGTGAGGAATCAGAAAATCATGCATTTAACATCTTCAAAATTCAACTTAACATGTTAAAAATTATTTAAAAAAAAAATTCGACGCTTTTTCTTATAAATACCTTTTCTTATAAATACATGTAGAAGCATTTTTAATAAAAAAAATTCAAAAACTAAAAATATGTTTTTAAAAATAGTTAAAAAAAGGTATTTTTTTTACAAAAATTGTTTTTTAATTGGAATATAGCTTCTACACATTTTTGTAAGGAAAAACGCTAAAATCATTTAAAAAAAATGATTTTTAACATGTTAAGTTGAATTTTTAAGTTGTTAAATGCATAGTTCCCCCAGTTCCCAACTTTTTTAGTGTTCTACAGTGAACCTCACACATACATCGCAACATCTACATATACAGGAACAGGATCAGGAGAAAACGCTCAAAAGTGTGAGAACGCATCCTGGCCCAACAAGTGGCGCGAGACATGATCAGGGTCCGAGGAGTTTTTTTTTTGTCTTTTTAGTATTCTTCTCCTTTCCCGATTTTCGCGTTTGACATGCTGCTTTATTTTTTGCGTGCAAGATAATTATGACGTTATCTAGAATCATTAATTTCTTGGCGTTTTACTGTTTTTCTCAGATTTCTTCTCGTTGAATTAATTTTTTTTTGTGTCACATAGTTAATTTATTTGGCATTATGGCTTTTTCCCTGTCACTTTTTGGCGTTTTTGGTCTTTTTGTTAATAACTGATTATCATAGATTAATATTTTATAAAATTACAATAATACAAAATCAAAATAAACTAATAGTCTTCCGTAGGTGGATTACATCAGAGATGTACCCATCGCTTTGTTCATCACTTTCTTCAGATTTATCCTCATCAAATTTTAGATTTGCGTATAACGCCATTAGCTCGTTTCTTCTTTGCTGCAGCCTATTCTTGAATATCACTGCATCCTTGGATTTTGGATCGTTTGAAGGTGCTAAATCACAGAGTTGTTCAATGATAGATATCAATCATGTCTTCAACATTTCCTCCATTGGCAATGAATATTGCACCCCGTTTTTATAAGTCAATTCAAGCGTTCCTTCTTTCTCATGCATCACCCAACTACTAAGTTTTGGTAGAGGAGTATCGTCAATATCATCATCATCATCTTCATCATCTTCTGCCGGAAATTTTCTCTTCAGCCTTTTTATTAATGTTCGGGTTCTTTCACAATCGTTGGCCATTGGAACCCCAAGGGCCAGGATATCCCTCTGAACCCCTTCATTCATTCCAAGCATGGCTTTGATTGTCCTTACCTTTACCCTTCTCCTATTAGAGAGCTTTATGATGAATCGTTTCTTTTTCCTTTCAAACCTCCATGCAATAACCTTAGCCATTTTTAAAGTTTTTGGCGTTTTGGATAGTATGTGGCGTTTTAGTCAATGTTTTTGGCGTGTTTGAGCTTGTGTTCTCATGTTCTTCTTTTATATTGACTTTTATTTCCCGCGCATTACAGGTAATTATGGCATTTTGAAAAAGATTAATAAATTTAATTCCCCATGTATTTTGGTTTCCATATAATAAATGTTAGTAATTATGTTTTCCGTCTTTTCATTTTACTGTTTTTGCAGTTACCGTGTTTTGTTTTCAGACTCAACTGTTTTTATGGTGTAACACATCTAATCTTGACGGCTGTAATTATGGCGTTTTGTTTTCCAATGATGTTTAGATAACGATTGGACCTTTTTTTGTTTTATATTTTTTGCACATTGTTTCACGCTTTTTTTTATAATTGTAGTTGTTCAAAGTAGTTTTATTATAGTTTGGTAGTTTTTTGAGGGCGTTTTTATGGCATCATGGCGTTTTACAAGCATTTGCTCATTTTGGCGTTTTATTATATTTTTCATTATAGTATTAACGTACTTTTGTTGTTTATTAACTTAAATTTAAAAACAAACAATAGATAAAGAAAATTAAAAAAAAACAAAATAGAAGCAATTTATGATCTAAATCTTCAGTGTCATCAGTCTATTTTTTCTTTTGAAACTATAAGAACTGTCACAAAAAACGGCGTTTTGGGTTTGTCGTGGTTTATTTTCTTTGTTCATGTGTTGAAGTGACTTTGTGGATGTTGGAGATATAGATCAACACTTTGTGGGTGGATGCTATCTGCCCGTCGTCTTCATTATAATCATCGAGGCCAAAGTAGCATTTACACTGGTATAGGTCTCTTCTAATCATCCAAACCTTCTTCAAGAACAAAGATGATAGAATGACATATGAGTGTCATCAGTCCCTCTTTTTTGAATTTTGTCCATCTCATGCATCAAAATCTTACTACACTCACGTAACAAATCATTCAGCGAAACTTCATGCAAAACATTACTAAGTATCAAAGAAAGATGTTTGCCATCGTTGTATTTTTTTGGCGTTTTACATTGAGTTGTATTTTGTTTAGGAACCACTATCTTTTTTGTGTGTTTTTTTCGTGTGATAAACGGAAGGTGGTGAGACGTTTCTATTTATAGAATTTTTTTGGCGCGTAGTTTAGGCGGGATATTATTTTTGTAACAAAGAATGTAATTAACATTTATCCGGATGTAAGGTTTGGCGTTATATATTATGACGTTTCATATTTTGTGGCGTTTTTGAAGCAGAGAGCTTAAATAAAAACACAGAAAAAAGTACGCAGTGATAAAATTGGCGTTTTGTATTTATTTACCGTTTTATTTTTCAATTGCGTTTTATGTGAGAAATGATGTTTTACCTTTTTTACCCTTAATGAAGCGCGTCCACGTAATAAAATTGATGTTATTAACGAAAACGCCACCGCACCAATCTAATCCATAGATTGTTTTGATCGGACGATCCAAAAGCGTTTTCACCGTTCTCACACTTTCTACCGTTTTCTCTAAATCCTGACCCTACATATACACACACTATAATTCGGATATAGTGTTTATTAGCTTAAATTCATTTAAGTACGTGTCGAACTCAGATGTGAAATGAAAGGTTAAGATCTAACATATGAACAGAAAAATAGACATAAAAAAGAGAGATCTCAACCATCCATTGAAATATGATCCATAGATCAAAGTGATCATTCCTAAACATCACAACCCGTGTTTTTTTATAAAAATAATAGAAGCAAATTGTACACATTACAAGCTATGTGTTTCAAATTTGTTAAAAATCAAACAAACAAGCGCGTTTTGGTTTTTTCATTCTAGGTGGCTTTGCCAGTAACTCTCTGAGCAATCCACCCGAGACCATCATAAAGACCGTCCCCGGTGAGAGCAGAACAAGGTTGAATGTGCCAATCATGGTTTTTAATACTATGAAGGGAAAGCGCGTCGGTTATTTCAGCAGCAGTCATTGCATCCTTAAGATCCTGTTTATTTGCAAATACCAGAATTACTGCACTTTGCAGGTCTTCATTTGGAAGCAGCCTCATCAGTTCTTCCTTCATGATTGAGATCCTATCTCTGTCCGTGCTGTCTATAACAGCTATCACTGCGTGGGTCCCACGGTAGTATGTCGCCCATGATGTTCGAAGCCTCTCTTGCCCACCAAGATCCCACACCTGTTACAAGTCTCCAAATATATATATTATGTTCCATACGAGAGAATTGTTACATTTATAAACAGAAACCGAAAATTAAACATGACAGCTCCAACTATATATTATGTTCCATACGAGAATTGTTACATTTTTAGGCAGTTTATAAACAGAAACCGAAAATTAAACATGACAGCTAACTTGGCTTAACGTTTGCGGCGCTCAATGCTTGCCACCACCTCTCACTGCCACCAGTGGCGAAGCTTGAGATTTCCGATTGGGGGGTCGAAAACGTATATACCCAAAAATTTCTAAAGAACTGGGGGGTCGAAAACGTATACACCCAAAAATTTCTATACGAAAACTACATAGTCTCCATTACTGAGCGAAAAGTTCGGGGGGTCGGCCGCTCCCTCCCGCCCTACTTAAGCTGCGCCTCTGACTGCCACGTCATCATTCCATACGATTCTCTCTCTCATCACACACTCCATAAAGAGCCATTACCAATTAGGTACCACTTACTTTTTCAAGACTTTAAATATACATTACACTACTATCTTATTTTTTAATTTTATAATCATTTTTAATTTAATTATATATATCAATAGCTATATAATTTATTAACTTGTTGAAAATGAAAACGGTTAATTAATAATAATGATTAGATTAATCTATAAGATTGAAACTGATATGACTTTAATGGAACATTTAGTTCAGACTTAAATAATCATAAAAACAAAAAATGGTTGTTTAGTCAGTTAGAAGTTAGAACATATATTTTTGGTAAAAGTTTATTAAACATTAAAGCTATATAATTTACAAGTTAGGCTAGAGGGTGCGGTTTAAAGCCCTAGGGGCTTTATTACGCCACGTAAGCGCCACGTAGGCGACACATAAGCAGGAGGCTTTATGGCTAACTTACACGGTGTTGAATAACGCCCCTTATAAAGCCCCTTTTTAACTATATTAAAAAAAGATAAATAAAAAAGTCTGATTGGTTGACTTTAGGTGGGGCCCCTTGATTTCATCCTCTCGCGAGCGCTAACCCTTTGGCGGAAGCCAAGGATAGCGCCCCCTTTAATGGAGGTGGGGTGGCAAAGGGCGCTATTATTGTTGAGGTGGCGGGGGGCGCGAAGCCACACCCCCTGGCCTTATAATATATATAACATGTAAGAGCCCTATAACAATAATAGGTGTTATTATTAATAAGACAAAAAATACAGAGCATTTTATGGTTTAAAAAATTGACTTAAAAAAGTTTTACTAGATAATAAAAGGAGAAACCAAGGCCCAAGACCCCAACCCATCATGTAGAATATTGTGATAATGGTCTCCACATCAGGCATCCACAACAGGATCACTCCCACGGCCCACCACCCATGCCAAGTAGCAGTGGGGCCCAGCTCCATCGTCATGCCTTATCTCCCCATTGAAAATGTTCTAAAGATTATAGAAGATGAGTGACTTGTGAATTGATGCGCAGGTCTGAGGATTTTGTTCTAGAACCTAGCATATTACGATGACTTCATTTTAAGGTTTCTACTTTCTAATTTTGGTCTGGCATGGCTATTGAGTTTTGCTTTAGATTCTACGCAAATAAAAACATTTGTCAGCATGAGTTTTATAAACCTTCTACAAACACACAAAGATGTACTAATTCTCCTAAGAGGACTACATTGTGACAAGATATAGACAGAACCTGCTAATCAATGTATCTAATATGAACTTAAAAGGAAAAAAACAGAAAAACAAGCTTTTCGTTTTAAAAAAAGCACGGTCAGAAAAAATGCATCAGGGGCTCATATGTAAAAACAACCAAATGGATGAAGTTATGAAAGGTTTACTTGATAAAAAGGTTGATATGCAAAATCGATGAGAGAGACGCAACTTCTTGTTATAAATAAAGCTTATTTGGATGTAAATAAAGCAATGCCTAGCGTACGCGATGCGCGCGTTGTGGCTTCTGGGACCTAGACGCCTTCAAGCGCCGCCCCACTTTTTTTTTAACCAAGAACAGTCTATGTTTCAAATGAAATAACTCCGGCACAAAACCAATAGTTATGGTCATGGTGTAATAATGTTAAGATGGTATAAAGTCCACAAAATGCATTTATTGTTCTGTACTATCGGTCTATCATATTAGTCATTTCTTACCACTAAACCGAAACAGTGTCTACAAAAAGTATCCAGTAAAGTTAGACAAAGATGTTACTCATTTATCGTCTAAGCTAACACCCATGCAGAAAGAAAGATTTCATAGTTAAAGTGGCCCACTTAAACTGTACTCAAGCATTAACAATTAACATAAGAACATAACAGATCCATTAATTAACCTATCTATATGAACCATCATCTAAAAAAAGTATGCGGAGTTGAGGCGCGAGGTGAAGGCGCATCGCATCACGTATGCGAGGCGAAAGGTATTTATATAAATTTTTTTATATTTCTCATAGATTTCTATCAACATGAAGTTAAAAATTTAGATATAAATAAGCTCTATATATGATTTACTATATAAATAATCCTGGGTTTTAAAAAGTGTGCTGAGGCGCGAGGCGTAGGTCCTGGGGCTTTTTCGCTCAGCACCTAGGTAAATACAAAAAGCACCCAAAAGGCGCAGATTTTAGGGTTTTGTAGTCTGAGGCGCGCGCCTCATGTACTTGGGGTGTTTTTATGCAGAAAAGTGTTGTACCTTTGATTTTTTGGCTTGTACGTGTAGGTAAAATCATATAAAAACCTTATTTATAGCTATATTTTGGGTAAAGAAGGCTAAAAAGTAACCTATGGGATACATAAAAAAAATTTCTTAATCACCCTGCACCTAGGATACGAAAAGCCATGCCACTTTTGTCCTTTGCGCTTCGGTTTTCGACCTCGTCGCTTTTGTGTGCCTTGCACTTTTTAAAACCAAGAAATAACCTATATGTAAAACATTCTAATGCACAAAGTCGTCCATGAACAAGAGGCACGCCCCATTTCTGCACCTTAAGCCGTTTTTACCAACACCTTAATAAACTAGAAGTGCTAAGGCTTGCGCTTGAGTGCGCGTAGGTGAGACGCGCTTTTTAAAACTAAGAAGTCAAGCGATCAAAACACCTCAAGTCTTATATTTTTATAAACTTAAGCTTTACAAGGATCTCTAATGTCCTATACTAGCATATGTTCTTCCAAATTTTAAACATGATGATTTTTATAAACTTAAGCTTTACAAGGATCTCTAATGTCCTATACTAGAATATGTTCTTCCAAATTTTAAACATGAAGAACAACATCATCATCAACAACAACATCATATCATCATACTCAGTAAATCCCACCAACTGCAAAGCTAAGGTAGGGTCTGAGAAGGGTAAGATGTAGACAGCCTTACCTCTACCCCGTAGGATTAGAGAGGCTGCATCCAGTGAGACCCCCATTCCACACCTTTTTGTGTCTCGTGGGTTTAATAAGCTCCAAACTTCATCTTACTATCTTAACTCTTATCCCATATTACAATGACCAGATATCATAAACCAAATAAAGCAAATCTGTTCAATTATAAGCCCTGATTTTAACTTTTATACATCAAAATCCTACAATTAACACTCACCTAATAGATTAATCCCCCATACCAATACAAGCAATCATGAATCATAGAGTTAGTTAACACATCTACTTTGTTAAACACAAATCATTTCGAAAATTACCTCAAAGCGAATATTCTTATAAACAAGCTCCTCAACGTTACTACCAACAGTAGGATGAGTAGTAACAACTTCACCAAGATGCAACTTATAAAGCGTCGTCGTTTTCCCCGCATTATCCAATCCAACAACCACGATCTTGTACTCCTTTGCAGGAAACATCATGAACCAAAACTTCGACATCAGAGCCCCCATACTCGTATCCCTAACATCCACAACACAAAATTGGACAATCACGTTACGAAAGTTGCAAATCTGAAGCGGAAACGTAAGATCGAGTGGTGGAGATTGTTTTACCTTTGGATCGATTGGTTGTGTGAGTGTTTGTTGAAGATCGAGTGATTGTGGAGGAAGATGATGATGATCGATTGAAGGATGTAAGAGTGGTGAATTATTATTATTAGGGTTTGAAGGTTTCGTCCATGGAAGAGGGAGAAGATTCTGTGAAAGTTCTGTTTGTTTGAAGGAAGTAATGAACAAGTTTGTTCTGCAAAATCCAATCCAGGAAAATGTAAATCTGGCTACTTTTTTTTCTCTTTAGTTTATTATTAAACAGCATAAAAATAAATTTATGATCTATTTTTTTTCTTTAGTTTATATTAAACAGCATAAAAATATATTTATGATCTAAGACCATTGATAAAAAAATATTATATGCTGTGGAGTGTTTTGACGTTGAACAATAATCACCCAATAAATACGGTGTAGTGGAGTAACTATTAGAGTATATTTATGTTGGATTAGTGAACAAGACACTTGATTGTGAACACTAGTGAATAATCCTAGTCTTTGATTACCAATACACAAGAAGAATAGCTTCTTCTCCGGTAATCTTCCATTAATTCCAATTTGATCTTCATATCAGATTTAATCTTCACTATGTTCTTTTCTATGGCTACAGGATCTGTTTCCTCTTCTACATTCACTGATTCTTTATCAATTCATCAACCTAATAACATGCCAAACATTGCAAATTTTATGCCAATCAAGTTAGATAACGATAACTTCTTCTATTTGCAACATCAAATACCCACTATCTTGAAAACACTTGGTTTATTGAAGCATTTGAAAAATGATATACATGTTTCTTCATCTGATTAAGAAGAATATGAAACATGGACTCGATCTGACAGCTATGTTTCAACTTTTATCACAAAAACTTTGACACCATCGTTACTACATCTGGTATGAGTTACAAATTCAGCTTCAAATATGTGGCAGCGGCTTGAAGAATCATATTACCGCCAAGTTCTTTGTAACGCCCCAAAAACCCGAATGATTGGTTTACTAGTAAGTTTCTTGTATATAGCATGAAGTGGTCTAACTATTCTAATTAACCTAGTTAGAATATGTGCTAAATAGAAAGAAATGAAAGTGGGAACAATTTTGATCAAGTAATAAACTAGAGGGACTGAAATGGGAGTTTTGGATTAAACTTTCTACAAAATAGAAAGTGCAAGATGTTATACGTGGGTGGAGTGTGTGTCGACACACACAAGGAAAGGAAGAAGGGGGTTCTCCCAACTCATCCAAAAATCCATAAATTGAAGGTGGAATGAAGCTTGATCTCTTGCATGGGATGAAATTCCTCATCATCCATCCCTAATAAACAAGAGGTAAGTTGTAATTTCGAATTTAGTGATGTTATAAGAAATGAGTATATGACAAATCTTGGAATCAGTATGAAATTAAGCATGAATATGTATTAGAATCATCAAATAGAACTTGAGTTATGAATGATTTTAAGTAATTTGAGGTTTAAAGGTGAAACCCACTTCTAGTGGTGAAGATGGCGACATGGGTATGTCATGTCCAATCCTTGTTCGATTCTTGATATATTATGTTATATGTGATGAATCCTTACTAGTTAGGCTGAATATGATATAAAATCAAATTGATGTTTTGCTTTGTTGATGAATGGAAATAGAAGTAGGAAGAAAAAGCATGAAGTACTAGTACATTATGCTTAGATAGTAGTACGCACACCAAGTGTTGATGAAATGCCTAGTATAAGTTAGTTTGTGAAATTTGTATGCTAACAATGGATGGCATGTGAAGAATGTGATAATGATATGATTTATAGTAAACTAACATGCTAAATACGCTTTAGGTGGAAATATAGTTGATTGTATGATTTGGTGAGAATTATGCAATTGTAACTTGTGTGCTATGCTTGAATGGTATGGTACACACTATGCGCTTTGATTGATTGTTCGTTATGGTTAGGGAACAATTTGATGTTAATTGTGAAGAACGTGAATGTACTAAGAAGGGACAATGTTGGGATGATAATTTGGGTTAGCAAACCATGGTTATGGTTGGTTGTTGAATTATGAGATTACTAGTATGGAAGAAATTGATTATGTTTGTGAGTGCATATAACTAGGTAATTACATGTATTTTACTACATGGGTATGAAATGTTTATGGTTCCATTAGTATAATCGACTACATTAATGTGGACGAGTATTCCTAAGTTGGAAGTTTGTATACTTGACCGTTGACTTTATGAAAAGTCAGTGAGTATGAGAATGGCATGATTAGAAATCTTAATGTCACACCCAGAATTTCCAACGACAAACCCGGTGGGCCCAGTAAGGAGTATCGTGACGTAAGATTGGTATCTCATAGTCAATTATACACAGAATAGCACAACGGAAGTCTTGAAGTAAAATTACTATTACAAACCAAATGTTCAAAGTTCGAAATAATAATACAAAATGGCTTGTAAAGTAAAGATCCACGAGCGGATCATAAATGTACAAAAGTTAGTTCAACAGACTAATAGGCTTATGCAAAGTAGTTGCAAATTCCTCTTCTAGCAATACAAAGTAGCTTCCAGCCTATTTACGTGTTTGTACCTGTAGCTTAGTCTTTTGAAAATACGTTAGTTTTCACTGGTAAATACAATCAACCGACACGTTTTAAAATATATTTCAAAATTGATTTAAGTGCACAAGGCGTATTTTTATTGTGTTTATTAAGTATTCTTATACTTAATTTTTGTGTTTACTTTTCCAGAATATTATATTTTCAATAAAAATCACCAATGTACATATATTCTTAAAATATATAAATATTTTAAGAAAACTTGTATAGAAAATTATTTATACTTCTTCCTTGGCAAAAATATTTATAATAACTTGGGATAATTCAAAATGATCTTGTATATAGTTTTACATATTTGTCAATATATATGGGGCCCAGTACTAAACACCGAGACATGATTAACCGACACACAAACCCACAAAGGGGTATCCCCTGATCAACGGGTAAGAAAACTTTTTTATATAAGCATTGGCATCTGACGGGTGTATGCCTACACCCCGTGCACAGTCGTGGCCACTATTAATTTAATGAGCCATGGATATCCAAGACATGGTCGCGTTAACCCCCAATGTTTAAGTTATCAGATAAAACATATTAAAACGGGTTATGAAGATTTTGTAGCCACAATCCGGCATATGATCCCATAACCGACCAAGAGGTAATAATTTACCGTATCCCAAGCCCGTATAGGGAAAATAGGTTAAGAGTATTTACGTGAGCTAATACTTGATACAAATGCAAGGTTTATAATAACTCAGCTGTATTCAATTTAGTAAGCGTATGTAACAATTTACTGAAAGGCTCTATTTTGGAATGATGATATAAAATAACCAATTAGAATGCTAATGGGTCTTATTTAAGTCGTAGACTTAGACCGGCTAGCTTAAAGTATCAAAAACGGTACGATACGCTAGATTAAGCGATGACCGGAATAAAATGTAGTTTAAACCCAAAAAGTACTAGGACTTGTATAATATGGGTAAACAAATAACATTCTAGAATTTGAGATAAAAATGATAAGGTTAAACCTGTTCCGGTAAACTTATGTAAACTAGTTACATAAGTCTAACCGTACGCGTATAAGCGATAACGGGTAACCAAATGAGTCATGAATAAGTTCTATATGCCAATATACTTTAAACAAGTTATAACATCAGTAGGATATCAACTTGTATGCCCGTTAAGGTTTTAAAATCAAATTATGCCTCATAAGGGCGTTTTGGTCATTATGTGACGTATAAAAGGAACTTGCATATAATCTGATGTTATGATCATAAACATTCTGTAAAAATAGTTTATTTATGATATAATATCAGTAGGATATCAAACATATGTGTGTTTTATAGTTTAAGACCAAACTATGCACCGTAGGGGCATTTTGGTCATTTCACACATAGTTTGAAAGCTTATTTGGGAATCTGAGTTTATAATATGTACCTACTGTAAAAATATTTTAAATAAGTTATAAAATCAGTAGGTAACAAGTCTTGGTTGACAAATATCGTTTAAAACCATACTATGCGCTAAAAAGGCGTTTAAGTCGTTAAATGACGATATTTGTGATGTTCTTATCAAAACTGATGTTATGAACAAAATCTTAGTGTGAAAATATTCTATTTATAATATCATAATAGTAGGTAATTAGTTTTGTATCATATTCAAGATTAAAAATCATTTTAAACGCCAAAAGAGCATTATCGACATTTAAGGACATAATATAAGAACTTGTACATAAACTCAGTTTATAAACTGACTTGATATCCCAAATAATTCTAATTATGATATTATATCAGTAGGTAATGAGTTTTATATGAGAAATAATGTTTAAAACCGTTCTATGTGCCAAAAGGGCATTTTGGTCACTTTAAAACATAATTTACGACATTACATGAAAACTCAGTTTATAATCAGTTTAATAACATCAAAATATGCTAATTACTTTAACTTATTAGTATATATATCATTTTCAAGTTCATTATCCATTAAAACCTTGCTTATGATAAAAAAGGCAAATTAGTCAAAGTATGACATAATAACGGAACTTGCATAAAACTTAGATTACTATTATGATCATGTAATATAACCTCAGAGGGTTATGCTACATAATATTATGATCATAATGGAACCTTAAATCAGTAGCAAACTAATCTAATTCGGGTCAGAATTGAAAGTCAAAGCAGAAGTCAAACTTCGCGACTTTCGGTTGCGAACTGACCCTAAGACTAGAATTGATGAGCTGAACGTGTTTACACATGTTCTAATAATTATTAACAAGTTTTTTAAGTGTTAAAACATAATTTAGAACACCTACAATATCAAATTATGATTATTTCAAAAACTGACTCGTTTGACTTTTTAAAGTAATAAGTTTGACCCGTCAATTGACCAACATACGTGATTTTCAGCAGGTGCCCTTTTGAGAGATTAACATCTACATAATTACGATCACATAGCCATGTCCGCCTCGAACAATGGCTGGACCATTAAGGTCTAAACCGAAAGTCAAAGCGTTTATCGAAAACGTTTGACTTTTGGCTTTAAAAAGCCTATAAACAAAAATGCAAGGAAGGAGATCACTTACCAGCGATCCTTGCACGAAAAAGAACTTGTTTGGAAGCTCCCTTTAGCTGGGAATCTCCAGAGATGAGAGGAATGAAGAAATGAGAAGAGGTGCAAGTTCAACAAGTGAACTAAGGCCCCTATTTATAGTTGTGGAGAGTTAAGGAGGTGATCACAGGTGTCTTGGGTGTTATGAGGTGCCTACAAGTGTCCTCAAACGTGTCCAAAACCAGTATGTAGCTCATAGTTTCGAATTTGAGATGTTTTGGTGTTTTGTGTGGCCTCCAAGCAAAAATTCGCAGCTGGTAACAACATTCTGCCAGATACATGTTGTCACGCTACGCGACGATAAAGAGGATAAGCCAACAACTACACCATTGTGTTAATTTTATGATAATATTTAGAGACACTAGCACCATTTTAACTCACATAAATGATTTTTTGATACAAACCAACAACTACTGAACCATCTACCTTATCATATGTATCTTTTAAATCATCCCAAACTTCAGAAGCAAGTTTTGAGTAGACTTGACCAACATATAACTCATCAGAAACAAAATTTAGAATCCAAGTTAACACAACAGAATTGCAACGATCCCACTGACTAACTAGAACATCATCAGTTTTAGACTTAACACGTGTATCATCAATAAAACCTAACTTGTTTTTAGCCATTAGTGCAAGTCTCATAGCATTTGACCAGACCACATAGTTTTCAGTCCCTTTTAACTTTATATTGACTATAGTAAGACCACTTGAATCACTAGCATGAAGATATAAAGGATCATTAGCATCAAGTTTGCTAACCAAAGTAAAAGAAGACTCAGTTTTATCACCCATTTAAACAGATAAATCAGCCAACAATACACAGAAGGAGCAAGAACACAATAATCAGTAAACATAGTATTACGAACCAAGCAAAACAAATAAGCAAATAATACAAAAAAAGGAGCAAGAACAAAAAGAGTATCAGAAATGACTACAAACGGAAAGATAAACACAGAACAGGACCAGCGAAGCCAGGACAGAGGTTCGATCAGAGGTTCGTCACTCAAGGTGCTTACGCAGACAATATCCTGGGAGCCCCAACACAACTGACCAAAAAATAAACAACTTCAAATGCAACAGAGTGTACCCTCTCTGTGTCCCAAATCAAAACCGGTCTTGACTAAACCATGTATCAAAATGCCTAGACTCAACAACTCAATGATGCAATAGAAAAAAAAAATAAAAGGAAAGAGATGGAACGAACTCACAGAGGGTGCGTATAACTCCGGCGAATCAGGCTTGTAACCTTCACTTAGGGTTACAAGGATCTGATCAGAAGACAATCACACAGGTCCTGTTGGTTTTCCCTAAAAGGGACCAACGAGAACCTTCTTCAAGAGCACCAAGAAACCCCCTCCCCCCCCTAAAATTTAGGGTTTCAATCATCGCAGCGGCACAAGAACCAAGAGAGGGAGATCACCAAGATATGAAGTCGGTGGAACTCTATGGACTACCAAGACCCCAGATTCACCAGAAATACAACTTTGCCTCCGATCGAAAAACCATAGGTTGATTCACAGAGAATCAGACCTTCGAGATATGCAACGGAAGAACACCAGAGCACCGATTCAACCTCAGAGCTCTGATACCATGTCAAAACTCAAAGATCAAAGTAACAAACTTGATTTATTGCTTAATCTTAGTACAAATACAAGTGAATGATGAACCAGTCATCACAGATTGACTAGTGAATCAAAAGATTATCAACAAAGTGATTCAACAAGAATTAGAACCTTCAACTCCCATGAATGAACTTGTGAGGATGTCGGTGAAACAAGAACAAAAGGAACTGGTTGCGGGAGAATGAGAAGGATGAATCAAAACAAATGACTTTGGATTCTTCTCCTTATTATACCGCACCAAACCCCAGACAGCAAGTGACAGCTACGAGTCTATTGTAAAGAGCCCATCTTTGAAACAGCTACAAGCGTAGATCCAACTAAGAAATAAGCCCAGTCCTGTCACACCCCGAAATTTACAGCTCAGCCTTGTGGGCCCGGTGGGGAGTATCGTGATGTAAGATTGATATCGTCATAGTCAAACATACACAGAATAGCACAGCGGAAGTCTTGGAATATAAAATATTATTACAAACCCAATTGTCAGAAAATACCGATATGATAATTACATACGAGCTTGCAATATTAAATCCACAGGCGGATCATAATAAATGTACAAAATGAAGTTAGCAGACTTTAGGGCATCCTAAGGATTTGCAAGATCCTTTATTGACACCAAGCAGCTCCCAGCCAATTACGAGTAGTACCTGTCACTTAGCCTTTTGAAAATACGTCAGTTTACACTGGTAAATACAATTAACTGACTTATTTGGAAATGTTTATGAAAACTGATTTAAATGCTCAAGGCACAAATATTCTTTTATAAATTGGGATAATTATATCAAAAATAATCTTGTATCAGATTTACATGTTTGTCCAACATTTAAGGTCGGTATAAATAAACCGAACAAGATTAAACAACACACCACAAATATAAACTCACGGCGGGTCACCCCAGCAAATGAGTATATCTTTTACATACGCAACTGACAGGTGTATGCCTACATCCCGTGCTTAAGTTGTGGCCATTTATGATTTTTAAATGAGCCAAGGATATCCAGGACACGGTCGTTAACCCCCAATGTTATTTGTTATCAAGCAACACTTATTAAAGCGGGATTATGCAATTTAACCATATTCGATTAAAAGGTTTCTACACCCGACCAAGCAGTAATATTTTACCGTATCCCAAGCCCGTATAAGGGAAAATAAGTTAAAAGTATTTACCTGATCTTAAATGTAAGCTTTGTACACTCAACCGTATAATCTACTCAAACAAGTACAAGTAGCTTCTACTGGGGCTCCTAATCTGGAACCAAGGTTATATTAACCTATTAGATTACTAATGGGGTTTATTTAAGTTGCAAACTTAAACCGGTTAGTTTAAAGAAAGGTTAACGGTACGAAACGCTAGATTAAGCGAAGACCAGATTGGAATGTGATTTAGACCCAACAAGTATGGAGGCTTGTATAAAATGGGTAAACTAAATACATTCTGGATTTTGAAGTTAAAATGATAAGAATTAACCCGTTTCGGCTAATTTATGCAAACTAGTTACATAAACCGTACCGAACTCATATATGCATAACGGGTAACCGGATGAGTCATGTACAAGTTCAATAAGTTATTATGCTTTAATTATGTTATGATATCAGGAGGATATCAACAATTATGCCTCAAAAGATTTTAAAACCAAATTTAGTCCCAAAAGGGCATTTTGGTCATTTTAAGGTTTATAAAAGAGCTATAAATATAAACTGATTTTCTGGTCTAAAACATTCTGTAAAAATATTTATTTTACAATGTTATAACAGTGGGATATCATACATATGTGTGGTTTACCATTTATGGCCAAACTATACACAGTAGGGGCATTTTGGTCATTTCACATATGTTTTAAGGATAAAATTGGAAGTTTGAGTTTATGACTTATACCTACTGTAAAAGTATTAAAAATTATTTATAAATTTAGTAGGTAACAAGCCTTGGGTGTTGTTTTGGTCAAAAATTACCGAAGTAATTAAGTGATCAAATTAGTTAAGTGAGGTAGTGTGCTAAGAATGTGTATCGAAAATATGCTAATTTAGTTGTTTGTAAAAACAGTTTTCAGGATATGGCTCAGGATATCGAGCTGTATCTACAATCAAACAATGAGCAAAAAGGTAAAGGGTGGCACAGGATATACGAGGAAAGCCCTTGATCAATCTAGATCGCCGGCACAAAACCTCGGGAGCTGGCAATCGCAGCTGCCTTGTTCTTCTTATTACTTCAAATATCAGGATACAGTGCAGGATATGATGCGGATAAACTAAGAGTTACAATACGATTTGAATACAAGTGTAAGTGTGTTGTGAGTGTTTACAGCTAGAGAGCAAGAGAGTTCGCGAGATTGTGTGTGTTCTTATCTGATCCGATCAATCCTATTTATAATAAAGTAAAACTAACTAACTAGCCTATAAATCCGGGATATAACGAATATTCCCTTTGTGAACATTGTAGTCCACGTCTTCTGGCTTCAACGTTCATAATCCAACAGATTTGCCCGAGTCTTTGGGAGAAGAAGTCCACTCGAACGTTATAGACTTGCACCATTAATCTGCACGTGAATTAATTAGTCATTACCAGGATACTGTATCAGGATGTTACCAATATCCTGATCTGGTATCCTGATCACTACAAGAGAAACATAGTCAGAATATTATTTAGGATATATGAGTAAAAAAGCCACCCATAACAATTGTCCCCAAAATATATTTGTTGGTATACCAATTCCAATGGATATATTTTAAAGCTTATCTCGTGAATCGAGGCAATTAAATTGAAGCGATGATTGAAGTGACATTGTGCAACATCCAATGCGTTTTATACTCAATGGCTATTGATGTGCAGTCGTGGTACACGCAAATTTAATCCAAATTACAACTAGTAGATAGTGGTAAATGGGTATCGAACTCAGGGAGTATGTGGAAAATGTGTTGATGTTATAGTTTTTCAACTTAACTACAATTAAACTAAAATGCAGAAATTAAAGATCGATGATTTGGATTGTTTGTTTAAGAAAACTAAATTACTAGCTACTTGCGAGTCAAAATTGGTTGTTTAACAGATTAGGAGAAAATGACCATCTTAGGTTCTGGTTTCCATGAACAATTGTGCATAAATCCAACTAGAAAGAGTTACATAGACATAACTCATGCATAAACGTTTATTGTGATAAAAGGGAACGAAGTACTTGGATTATATAAACGCGAGGTTGTTACCCGATGATAAATTAACTAATATTCAACCCTAACCCTTCCCGTGATATCTCGGTTGTCAACGACACCAAGAACGTACGATTTAGACTAGGAACAAAACATCAATTAACAATTTACAACCAAACATTCATGCATCATAATAAACATAGCAAACATACCAAGTCTATTATTCTAGAAATAAAGATTCATCACTCAAAAGTCATAGAAAACCTTCACCTAAGATGATCACCACAAATTTAGCCAGACATTGTTCGGTTGATCATCATAACTTCAATATCCAAGTTCATACGAATCGAAAATACAAACCGAATGTTTAGAAATTGTTTAGAACCAACAAGAACCAAGCAAAATCGCCCCCAAAGTGCAGAGAAACTGTCCAATGATGAGATAATATGAAAAGGCACCACAAAAACTGTTTTAATGAGGCAGTTACAATTTTTCCGTCATCTCCACCGTAAATTACGGTACCACCGTAAGTTACAGTGGACCAAAAAGTGTTACGGTGAAAGTAGACTGAGGTACGGTGGGATTTGGGCAATTTCAGGGTCCACCGTAAATTACGGTACCACCGTAAATTACGGTGGAGCCCTGATCTTCTTGTTTCTTTCCTTCTTTCCTTCCATGCATGCCCCGTTCCATTCCAAACCGACCAAAGCAGCGTTTTATCCCTTTTTAGCTCCTGAACTGCACCTGAAACATAAGCAACCGTAGTCATCTAATTCAAGATAGTTACGCGATTAAGTGAAGGATAAATTCGTCTTTTAACATCATTAAGGGTTGTCCTATGGACCATCCGTCAATCCCCACACTTAACCGTTGCTTGTCCCAAGCAACTCATCAAATCATTTTCAAAACAAGCGATCAATGTAAACCAAGCATAAACATGTAGTCCTTTTACTAACCCCTTTTCAACACCCAAAATAACGCACCCCTCGCTATGTCTCTCCTCTCGGCAACAAGTAAGCACTAGCAACTATGAGCTAGACACACAAAGGCTAACGGGCGGTTGCACAACTATAAGCTTGTACCTAAATCGATCTTTCTCCTAAAATGTGTCAAACATGAATGCAAATCAAAGGGACTTTTAAGGTTGTAACGTGGCTAGGTGTACGGGTAGGAAATGGAATATATATGAAGTAGCGAAAACTTAACCCGGACTTCTATTACACGATAAAATAAACAAACAACTACACACTTAACTACTATGTACAAGACAACTAAACATCACTTTTTTCATTTTTTCATTTTTTTCATTGCTTTTTCTCTTTCTTTTTTTTTCATAGCAAACATTCAACATAACATCAAATAAAATTACATACTACTAAACAATCACTAACACTATAAGACCGGGTCAAGTTGGGTAAATTTTTAGGTAACTAGCTAGGGGTAACAAACGATAGGCTTTTAGGCACAAAATTGGGCAACTAAATGTCCAAACCCCCGCCCCTCTCGCAACCATGCTCATATATATAATTTATGAGGTCTAACCCCCCAAATCCCACACTCACACACACTAAAAACGAGGCTACCTAAATGCCCTTATCCTTTTCGCATTCATATCCAACTAAGGACTCAAACCGTATCAAGGCACAAATTCTAATGCACCCCCACCCATAGCCACTCTCATCAAAGACATGTATTATTTATTTACATGTGTGGCTTCAACTCTCACCAAGAATAAAGGGTATTAAGGGTTTCCGGTGCATCATTTGGGTTTAATCCAAGGTGTTCAAATTCTCACATTGTTTCGCTTGATTTAAAAATTTTCAAAAATCTCAAAAAATTCCCCTCATCCCCACACTTGGGATACATTGACCCCAATGTATGGTTTTAAGAAGCTTTGATCGCTTAAACTTTTCAACACCACATGAAAGCTCAACACTCAAACCACAAATTTCTTTTTGGTATTTTTCATTTTATATTTTTTTATGTTTTTCTTCTTTTAAAGACATAACACCACCAACTAGCACCAACCCAAACATAACATCACAAACTAACAACTAACACCACCCAACCATAAACATAATAAACCACACAAATATTCACAAAATATACAAGAGAGAGCACGTCCTGACTAATAGTAGCGCGGCTGAGGCGGTCCGAAAATGGAAGACATCATCTCATTCCATTCTCCAAAAGCGAATGCACCGCTACCACTTCCACTTTGTTGGGGTGCTCCTTGTTGTTGACGTGGGTCAATCCATTGTGAATGATGGAGCGGCGGGGTTGGATATGATACACTACCATCGTAGGGTGGTAAAGACGCATAATCCACCGGAGGTGGATCAACAACCACGGGTCGCCCGACATGCCAATCCGCATGCAACCTTCTTGCTTAGTCATCTTCATACCGGTTGTTCATCTCGAGCTCGTGGGAGTAAGTGTGTGTACGATTCCATGCTTCTTGACGATCGAAGTTATGCTTCAAAGACCGCTCCATACTAGCGCTCATCATCGTTTGTTGATCAAATAACGTGCGCTCCGCATCCGACCATGACTCAAAAATGGGTGCCGGAGGACGTTGGTTCTCGATAACTTCTTGCATCGTGCCGTCATAAGCCCAATTCGGCTCATAGGAACGCTCCGTGTAGTCATAAAAAGAACCACCATATCCTCCACCTAGGCCCCCTTGGCCCACATTCACATTCTCACCACCATGAGGTTCATCCACATAATCCTCATCCCCACTCAGGGCTTCCGCATCACTTTCGGGTTCTTCCTCTTCACCCGGTAGAAGATCTCTCGCACCAACTTTCAATGCCTGCCATCGCTGACCCTCCGACTTGAGTTTATGATACCGTTCCAATTGAGTATAGGTCCACCCGATACCCATCTTTTGTAAAGTAAAAGGCTGATGCCTTTTCGGGTGTCCTCTATCTTCCGACGTGATTGCCTTAAATTGCTTCATCAATCTCGTGATAATCCGGCAATATGGGACAATATCTCTCCTCAACTTGTTTCGGCAAATCCAGATATGGTTCATAATCAAATATCGGATTGGAAAATGCGGAGCTCCATTGAGTAGCGAATAGATGACGGGTACCTCCGGGTACCTCACTTGCTCCTTATCTCCTCTTCGCGGAATGACGTTTAGAAGGAAAATCGCTAACAACAACTTCGCTTCAATTTTTAGGTTCTTCCAGTACAAGACTCCACTATAAGTACCGGGCAAGAACAACGCCGCTAACATATCATTCCAACGAGGATGCTTCTCCGGTTTCACCAAAAGGTCATCAAGACTAGGGATCATGTAGTCACGAGCCGGAAAACTATCATATTTCCCCAATTTCTTTAGTGTATCGAAAGACATCTCTACCGGAATCCCATTCACCTCACCCGTTAATTTCATTTGTGACGGCCTATCGTATGTGTTGCACTTAAGGGTCGCCATCCATTCTTGAATTTCATCCATGAATAAATTCTTGCTATCCTTGTCGTAGCAACTTAGAGCCGACTCCCATCCTAGGGCACGGAATTTGGCAAACACATTGAACGGCCCAAATTCAACCTCTCTCACCTCCCTTTAACAAATGAATGCCGCCGCCTTGTTTTTCAATCGGTTCATACTATCATGGTATAGAGTTGGCTGCCATTCTTCCGGTTGCTCATCCAACGGACCCGACTCCCATTTTGGCTTGTTAGCCGGATCCAACTCGACCATCTCTTCATCTTCGCTTTCACTCTCGCTAACTCTACCCAAGTATTGCCTCTTCTTTGGTTGTACCTCCGCCTGTTTGCCCTTACCTTTCGACGAAGAAGATGAACTAGCTCCCGCTCTTTCCTTCATTCGTACCATTTTCCTACACACATTAAAGCAAACAACACAACCAACATAAAAAGTTAGACCCTTTTCTCCAAAATATCCCCACACTTGCTTGTTACTATGGTTGTAGATGTCAGTGAACCAAAAATTTTATAATTATTTTTCAAAAATTTGGGCATGGTGTCTCTACAATGTAGAGATTCCAAAAAAATTCACTACTTTAATCATCAAACCTACATCTACAAACCATAACCATTTTCAAGTAATCATTCTCATAACAAAATCTAAGAACAAGCAAGTGGGTAATAACAAGTAACAACAATAACCTTCCTTCTCACAATGCATCAACAAAACATAGTAAATAAACTTCATACCTTTGTTTGAAGATGTAAGAAACACAAGTGAAGCAAAAACTTCAAAAACCCCCAAAATTTTCGGACCTAGGGTTTGTGATTCGGACCCGAAAACTTCGTTTTCTCGCAAATCTCTTGGCAAAATCAGCAAGTACGTGAAAACTTAGTCAAGTTAGACCTCAATTTCACTCGATTTGGTTAAGAATTGAAGGAGATATGAAGCTTGGAAGGTTATGGAGTTTGGGGATTTTGTGGGACAATAGAAAGTGATGGATGAGAATGTTTGGAGGAGAAGAATGAAGGAAAAGGAGTGGATGGGGTTTAGTTCACGTGACCCTTTATTTATTTATTTTTTTATGTAAATGCCGAACCCGGACAGACCCTTCAACTCGCCAGGTCCACCGTAAATTACGGTGGACACCGTAAATTAAGGTGGATGCTGGCACAAAAATTCCACCGTAACTCAGTAGCCTTTTACCGTAAAGCCAAAAGTTTTTTTGACTTCCACCATAAATTACGGTACCACCGTAAATTACGGTGGTACCTGGGCATTCCTGGTTCGCCAAAAAAATGTGATTTTTGAGTACCTTTTTTAGATTTTTTCATTTTTTTCAATTTTTTTGTGTTTTAAAATTTTTTCAAAAACATGTAAAAATTACCCTACCCCCTCGAAAGTCCCGTGTTGTCCTCAACACAATGTTAGAGCAATTTGTGACCCGAATGTCCCCACACTTGTTTCAAACACAAGCTTCAAGTGAGTACAGTAACTATGCAAACTATACAAAACAAACTAAACAAAATACTAACTATTTACACTACCAAACCTAGGCCTCTCATGGTTGTTCCTCATCGATCGGGCGTAAAATGTAGCCCACTTTGTCAAGTTCCAAGTTGTTAATGTCGTTCCCCTCCAAGTACGGCTTCAACCGATGACCATTCACCGTTTGTTGTTTGTTCGTTTGCTCATCTTGGATATCTACATCACTAAACCTCCCAACTCGCCGAATGACATACGGGCCCATCCATTTACTTTTAAGCTTGCCCGCAAACATCTTGAGTCTTGAGTTGTACAACCAAACCTTTTGACCCACTTCAAATGTTTTCTTCCTCAATTTTGCATCATGTACTTTCTTGAGTTTGTCTTTATAAGCCGATGCACACTCATATGCCTCATCTCTAAGTTCTTCAATTTCACACAATTGCAACTTTCTCATCTTTCCCGCTTCATTATAATCTGCGTTTACCGTTGTGATTGCCCAATATGCCCGATGCGCTAACTCCATTGGCAAGTGACAACCCTTTCCATAAACCATCCGGTAAGGTGTTGTGCCAATTAGAGTCTTGTAGGCCGTTCGGTATGCCCACAATGCATCGTCTAACTTGCTCGACCAATCCTTCCTATTCGTTCTAACCGTCTTCATGAGGATTTCTTTTATTTGACGGTTGGACACTTCGACTTGTCCACTCGTTTGCGGATGGTAAGGTGTGGCAATCCAGTGATTCACACTATATCGCTTCAATAATTTCCCAAAGTTAAAGTTCTTGAAATGTGACCCTCCGTCACTGATAATGACCCTCGGAATACCAAAACGGGCGAAGATGTTGGATTGAACAAACTTACAAACAACCGAGTGGTCATTTGTCCTTGTTGCAATGGCTTCAATCCACTTAGAGACGTAATCTACCGCCACCAAAATATATAGAAAACCATTCGAATTCGGGAAGGGGCCCATAAAGTCAATGCCCCATACATCAAATATTTCTACAACCAAGATTGGTTGTAATGGCATCTCATCCCTCTTCGAAATGCTTCCCATCTTTTGACAATTCACACAGTTCCTTGCAAACTCATAAGCATCCTTGAAAATTGTGGGCCAATAAAACCCACATGAGAGAACCCGGTAGCCCGTTTTATGCCCACTGAAATGACCTCCACATGTGGATAAATGAGCATGGGTAAAAATTTCCAACACCTCTGTTTCGGGCACACACCTCCGAATAACTTGATCAGGTCCGATCTTGAAAAGATCCGGTTCATCCCAAATATATTGCTTCATTTGGACCATAAATTGTTGTCTTCGCTTCTTGGTCCAATGATTTGGGATGGCACCCGTGGCTAAGTAATTTATGTAGTGAGCGTACCCCGGTGCAACAAAAGTGGAAACGGCTAGAAGTTGCTCGTCGGGAAACCTCTCGTTTATTTCACTCATGTCATCAATTCCTTCCACCGGGATCCGAGACAAGTGATCCGCCACTACGTTCTCACTTCCCTTTTTGTCTCGGATCTCTAAATCGAACTCTTGTAGCAACAACACCCATCGAATCAAACAGGGCTTCGCGTCTTTCTTCTCCATCAAGTATCGAACCGTACTATGATCCGAATATACCACAACTTTACTCCCCCAAATATACGAGCGAAACTTATCCAAAGCATACACCACCGCTAATAATTCCTTCTCGGTTGTGGTGTAATTCAGTTGCGCTTCGGATAAAGTCTTGCTTACATAATAAATTACCACCGGCTTCCTATCAACTCGTTGACCCAAAACTGCACCAATTGTAGTGTCGCTTGCATCACACATGATCTCGAATGGCTTTGACCAATCCGGCGGTTGCAAGATAGGAGCTTTGACCAAATGTTCCTTCAAAACATTAAAGGCTTGCAAACACTCATTAGTAAAATCAAATGGAACATCTTTTAATAATAAGTTACACAAAGGTTTGGTGATAACACTAAATCCTTTTATGAAACGTCTATAAAATCCCGCATGTCCCAAAAATGATCTTACCCCTTTAACATTTTTCGGTGGCGGCAAGATGATATTACCTGTATTTTTGCCTTGTCCACCTCCATGCCCCTCTCCGATATCACATGACCCAACACAATGCCCTCTTGCACCATGAAATGACTTTTCTCCCAACTAAGCACTAAATTTTTCTCAACACACCTTTTTAAAACCTTTTGTAATTCGTTGAGACATGATTCAAAACTAGTGCCAAAGATTGAAAAGTTATCCATGAACACTTCAAGCGACTATCCAACCATGTCCGAGAAAATACTCATCATACATCGTTGGAAGGTTGCCGGTGCATTACACAAGCCAAATGGCATTCGCCGAAAGGCAAAGGTACCATATGGACAAGTGAAGGTGGGCTTGTTTTGGTCATCCGGGTGTATTGCTATTTGATTGTAACCCGAATACCCGTCCAAAAAACAGTAATATTTTTGACCCGATAATTTTTCAATAATTTGGTCAATGAAAGGTAGCGTGAAATGGTCCTTAGAAGTGGCGGCATTCAATTTACGGAAGTCAATACACACCCGCCACCCGGTAACCGGTCGGGTGGCAACTTGTTCACCATTTTCATCTTTGACTACTTGAATGCCGGCCTTCTTCACAACTTGGGTGGGACTCACCCAAGTGCTATCCGAAATCGGATAGATAATTCCCGCATCCAACCATTTTATTACATCTTTCTTTACTACCTCCCTTAGGTTCGGATTCAATCGCCTTTGAGCTTCTCGTGTCGGTTTTGCATCTTCGGTGGTAATAATCTTGTGCATGACGATGGATGGACTAATTCCTTTGAGATCGGAAATTGTCCATCCAATAGCTCCATTGTTCTCCTTCAAAACTTCCAACAAAGCTCGTTCTTCCGCCATCTCTAAATTAGAGGCTATAATGACCGGTAGTGTGTCATTATCCCCTAAAAATGCATACTTCAAATGGCTTGGCAAGTCTTTGAGCTCCAAACTTGGTGGTTCTTCTAATGATGGTCTAGTACCCGAGTTTATTTCCACCGGCAAGCTTTCAAATTGGTGAGTCCATGGCGGTCGACCTTCCTTCAAAGCCATAGCATCCTGCTTTTCTTCTTCAACCCCTAGTGCATACGCATGTACCTGTTCAGAAAAATCACACAAACAAATATCTATGCCATCCTCCTCGTACTCGTGCGGGTTGCATCCATCGACTAAATCTGCCATGAAACACTCATTAACACCACCAACATCAGAATTGTTAGTAAAAACATTCAAGCGCATTTTTCGATTCCCAAAAGTCATATCGACTGTACCAAATCTACAATCGATCACAGCATGCGAGGTGCTCAAAAATGGCCGACCCAAAATAACATTTTGTTGTTGTTTTGGGTCTGCGGATGAGTAATCCAAGACTAAAAAGTCAACCGGATAATAGAACTCATCAATTTTGACAATCACGTTTTGAACCATCCGCCGGGGTAACTTATGAGACAAATCGGCCAAAACAACCGTTGTCTCCACTCTTGCTAACGGACCAAAGTCGTATTGGTCATATAAGCTCCCCGGTAAAATGCTCACCCCGGCTCCAAGATCAAGTAACGCCTTTGCCATTTAAAAATTACCAATTTGTATATTTATCAATGGCGTACCCGGATCTTTGAGCTTAGGGGGAAGCTCCCCGTTCAAAACCGCACTTACTTGCCCGGTCAAGTCTACCCGCTTATGCATTTTCTTCTTTTGTTGCCTTTTTTTGTGTACATAATTCCTTTAGAAATTTAGCATAAGCGGGTACTTGTTTTATTGCATCAAGTAGTGGAAGATTGATTTTTACTTGTTTAAACATGTCCCACAATTCTTCTTTTTGGGGACCTCTTGATGCAATAAAGTTTTTCTTGCCTGGGTCAAGTAAAGCCGATGGAAACGGAACTTGACTCGGTTCACCTTCAAATTTTTCACTTTTTTCATTTTCACCCAAACCCGGTTTTTTAACATTTGAATTTTTAGAAACAACCGGTGAAACTTCATCATCACTCTCATTACCCGTAACATCCTCAACTACCCCCTCAACCAAACCCGGTGACAAATTTGCTTTAAATTCTTTGCCACTTCTCAATACACTAACATGACTAATATTAACATTATTACCTCTTGACGAACCATGAGACGGATTTACCTTGGTGTCACTAGGAAGTTGACCTTTACCTTTCTTCAACTCCACCACATCGGTAGCCAATTGACCCATTTGGGTTGTTAGTGATTGGATGCTCTTGTCACGAACCTCATCCTTTTGCATTTGAACTTCATCGAGTTGTTTCCGTTTTTGCATATCTTGTTGCATAGCCCGAAGCATATCCATGACTTCATTCCCACTTGATGAGTTTTAACCCAAACCACCTTGACTGTTTGTTGAAATTGCCCTTGATAACCATAATTGTTTCCACCCCGATAATTACCTTGATTGTATTGTTGACGAGGTGCAAAGTTACCTTGAGCTCCTTGAAAGTTTGGGTTAGCTTGGTTCGCCGCATTCCCATAACAGAAATTAGGATGATTTCGTAACCCGGGGTGATATGTGTTGGAGTTCATGTTGAAATTTCGACCACCCCCTCCTTGAATTGCATTAACTTCCTCTACTTGCTCATCAACCACCCCCACTACACAAACTTTCGCCGTGTGGCCTATTTCGTTGCAATTGGTGCACACGTTGTACACTTGATTTGTAGTTTGAACATTGCCACTCTCTACTCCATGTACTTGTGGCCTTTGTGTCACATGCCTTGCCCGTCGTGAAGATTGAGCCTTCCTCTTTGAATTCACCGCCATTTGTTCTAAAAATGCCCAATATGTTCATAATTCGTACGAATGTACCATTAGTGATTGACATTAAAACCCGTGCATCCTCCGAACTCAAACCTTCATGAAACGCATTCAACAATTCCCAAAGTTGGATCCCGTGATGAGGGCAATTCCGTAACATCATATTAAACCTTTCGTAAGCTTCATGAAACATCTCCCCTGATTGTTGTTGGAAACTTCTCAAACCTCTTCTAGCATCGTTGGTCTTTTGAGAAATGTAATATTCATCCAAGAATATTTGTTGCATGTCGGCCCATGTATAAATGGATGCGGAGGGTAGAGTATGAAACCATCTTTTTGCTTTATCTTCTAGGGAAAATTGGAACAGGACCAACTTGACATCATCCACAGAAAACCCTTGACCTCCAATAGTGTTGCAAATGGAATCATATATCTCCAAATGAAAGTAGGGTTCTTCCGTTGCTAAGCCCTTGAACTTTGGTAAACTTTAGAGGGTGGTTGTTCTAACTTCAAAAGTTCTTCCATCCGCTCGATGAGGAATCACTATCGGCGAAGGATTATTAGTAATTATAGGCCAGAAGTGAGCTTCAATTCCCCATACTACTTCCCGTTGATGTCTTTGAGGGGCACCTAATGGTGCTCTTGGTTTACCCATTTGCCCTTGCATAGGCCCTTGAGGTGCAAACAGTGGTTGATATTGATGTTGATGCATTGGTTGTTGTTGTTGAATCGGCCTTTGAAATTGAAGTTGCATGTTTTGAGGCCGCACTTGGTGTAGCGGTGTAGGGCGTTGCAATTGTGGCCCTTGCGGTCTAATGTGTTGCACTCCAACCGGTAGTCTACCCATATTTTGAAATTTTTGAATTGGTTGACTTTGTTGACCCGTATCCCCTTGTATTCCCAAATATCCTCCATCATCTCCATAGTAAAAATTTTCCTCTTCATATCCTCTAAATTCCTCTTCATACCCATCGTCGTATCCATCCCCTTGAATTCCAAAAGATTGCCCAAAGGGAAGGGTTAAATATTGAAAACCCGATTGGTTTTGTGGTTTAAAGGATGAAGTAGCATGCACAATAGTTAAATTTGGTGCGATGGTGAAGTTAGAGGATGATTGTCCCGTAGTTGGAGGAAAGAAGTGTGACAATGGTGGAATTGTAACGGAAGGGCTAAAGGTAAGATTTGGTTCAACTTGAGTAGTGATCGGTTGCGTGGTATTGGTTGGTGTAACTTCAAATGGTGGAGTAGGTTCGATGTTGGTATTAGGTATAGTGGTGTTTGGTGATGGTTGTGTGGCAGTAGGTGTGAAAGTTGAGGTCGTTTGACCCGTTGTGGGTGGTACTTGAGATTCTTGCATGATGTTTCTTGGTGTAATAGGTGAAGTAGGTGAACCAACAATTCTGTTTTCTCGTAATAAAACTCTGTTTTGCCTTAGCGTTCTCTCGATTTCCGGATCAAACGATAGTAGTGACGACTTGTGAGAGCCCCTAGTATGCATACACCTGAAAGTACCTGCACACTAAACACAACCAGCGTAAACCCGAAAAAAACAAAAACAAAACTACTAAATTAACACACGTTGCGCACTACTCCCTGGCAACGGCGCCAAAATTTGACGTGCAGTCGCGGTACACGCAAATTTAATCCAAATTACAACTAGTAGATAGTGGTAAATGGGTATCGAACTCAGGGAGTATGTGGAAAATGTGTTAATGTTATAGTTTTGCAACTTAACTACAATTAAACTAAAATGCAGAAATTAAAGATCGATGATTTGGATTGTTTGTTTAAGAAAACTAAATTACTAGCTACTTGCGAGTCAAAATTGGTTGTTTAACAGATTAGGAGAAAATGACCATCTTAGGTTCCAGTTTCCATGAACAATTGTGCATAAATCCAACTAGAAAGAGTTACATAGACATAACTCATGCATAAACGTTTGTTGTGATAAAAGGGAACGAAGTACTCGGATTATATAAACGCGAGGTTGTTACCCGATGATCAATTAACTTTCAACCCTAACCCTTCCCGTGATATCTCGGTTGTCAACGACACCAAGAACGTACGATTTAGACTAGGAACAAAACATCAATTAACAATTTACAACCAAACATTCATGCATCATAATAAACATAGCAAACATACCAAGTCTATTATTCTAGAAATAAAGATTCATCACACAAAAGTCATAGAAAACCTTCACCTAAGATGATCACCACAAATTTAGCCAGACATTGTTCGGTTGATCATCATAACTTCAATATCCAAGTTCATACGAATCGAAAATACAAACCGAATGTTTAGAAATTGTTTAGAACCAACAAGAACCAAGCAAAATCGCCCCCAAAGTGCAGAGAAACTGTCAAATGATAAGATAATGTGAAAAGGCACCACAAAACTGTTTTAATGAGGCAGTTACAATTTTTCCGTCATCTCCACCGTAAATTACGGTACCACCATAAGTTACGGTGGACCAAAAAGTGTTACGGTGAAAGTGGACTGAGGTACGGTGGGATTTGGGCAATTTCAGGGTCCACCGTAAATTACGGTACCACCGTAAATTACGGTGGAGCCCTGATCTTCTTGTTTCTTTCCTTCTTTCCTTCCATGCATGCCCCGTTCCATTCCAAACCGTCCAAAGCAGCGTTTTATCCCTTTTTAGCTCCTGAACTGCACCTGAAACATAAGCAACTGTAGTCATCCAATTCAAGATAATTACGCGATTAAGTGAAGGATAAATTCGTCTTTTAACATCATTAAGGGTTGTCCTATGGACCACCCGTCAGCTATCCATTTAGCCCCTATATCTTCTCTCTTTTTGTTTGATAACCCATCATCTTCACCAGAATTCCCAGGTAATTTCTCTTATCTCTTTCTTCTTCGCTTTTCTTTACCAAAATCCTCGATGGCCAGTAGAACAAGATCACACACAGCCGATTTGATCCCGTCTTTCGAAGTCCAAAACCTTCTCAAAGAACCTGAAAAAGAGGTCTGTTCGTTCGATAATGCTGACATTGCTGCCCTACGAGCCTCCGGTACTTTACCTGTTGACGCGTTTATCCGTCCTTTTGACCGAGAGCTCTGATCAGATGTCTTTTCCAACGAGTGGGTGTGCTTTTTAGCTTACCCCTTTTCCATAGGGCTCCGATACCCCTTTCCAGCTTTCGTCTCTCGTTTCTTTGAACTTACTGGTCTTAGTTATGCCTAAACCATGCCTATGGTTTGGCGTGTGCTAGTGACCTTAGACCAAATCAGATCCCGCTTCATTCCCGACCTCTGCATCGAGGATCTTCCGGTTGCCTGCCGCCTTCGTTCTCACGGCAACAGCCGTTTTCTCCTTTTTTCAACCCCCAAAAATCCCCTCATCCTCAAAGCCAAAAAAAATGAGGATAAAGGGCAACGGAAGTTCTTTTTTTGTAAAAAGTGATTCTATTTCTGGAGGTTTTGACCTTCCGGTGAAGTGGTTAACTTCTGGTAGGATTTAGGGTTTTAGGAATATCCCCAAACGTATCCTGAAGTTATATCCTCAACTGATATCTTTATTTCTTGTGCAGCAAATTTCAAAGAACTAGCCCCTCCAAGCGCTGAATCAGAACAGAGGATCAAAAGCATTTACCATCTCCTGGAGAGTGAGAGAACTTTTTCTCTGTCCTTTGCAAGTTCAGGCCAAAGATCCAGCTCCGATATGTCTGGTAAGTACATCAGTATATATGAAACAAATATATTAGTTTATAAATAAATACTTAAGAGTTAAATGTTTCTCCCTTTTGTGTAGCACCAGTCAAAGTTCCAGAGGTCTTCGATCTCGACGAATTGGACAGCTATTATGCTCCTATCTCGGTGAAGAAAGAACCAAGCCCTAAAGCCATCACGTCTTCCAAACCCTCCGGTTCGAAAGCTGCTACCACCCCCACGCCTCCTCCTGCCACCAAGACTCGTGCCTCCAGTGCCCGGAAGAGGAAGGAAATCGATTCTCCAGCTACCTCTGAGATCTTTCCTTACGAGAACCATGGATTCAATGAATCCAGCGGGTTCATGACTTCATTCCTCAATCAGGTAAAAACTCTCATCTGGTATCCTGCACATATATGTTGGATCACTATCCTGAACAGCCTATATATGTTGATACCTGAACTTTTGAATGCAGGGCCTCGAGCGTCTCATGCACTTATAGGAAGAAGCTTGTGGGCTCAACAAAATGCTGGAGGTCAAGCTCAAGAAAGCCGAAGTCACCATTGCTGATCAAGGGATGATTGCTGCCGCCAAGTCTCAGCACTATGAAGACAAATTCAAGGCGATGACCCAGGAGCATCAAGCTGCCATTCACAAGGCCAATGAGGATGCCCAAGCCAAGCTGGATGTTGCCCATCTTCAATACCAGCAGGATATGAATTCTTACCGGGATGGCCTCAAAGGATCTGTTGTAATTTCCCTTCTCCAAGCCAGGTTAAGGATGGCCTATGAGGCCAAAGCCTTGGGCTTTGAATGCCCCTCCTGGAATGTCAACGCTTGGGAGGCAAAATTCAAAGATCTCAGAGGTAGTCCCGTGGAACATCCTGCGAAGCCTACTGGTGAGGAGCCTTCCAAGGCGGCAGAAGAGACGGCTGATGCTGGTGGTGATGCCGAGAAGAATCCTGAGGGTGATGCTGATGCGGGTGCTGGAGGAGACACTGCTGGTGAAGAAGGTGTTGCTCCTTGAAAGCAACAAAGTGGGCGATGATGGATGTCTATGCCTAGGCCGGAGCCCACTTTTTTAAGTTTGTTGGTTGTGGTTGTTAAACAATTTCTATTTCCTGTCTTTTAAACAATTTACATTTCCTACACTTAGACAATATGGTGACCAAAGGTGGAGGGATCCTGAGTTTCAGGATGAAGCCCTTGGTCATCAATTAGTATGGTTTATTTTGAACAATATAACAGTTGGAGGTGATGGGTTTCGGTTTGAGATGAAACCTTCAACTGTTAAGTAAATATGGTTAGAAACTAATTGTGCTTTTGGTGAATGGATCTTAGTTTGAGATGAAACCGAAAGCACAACTTTTGCTATGTTAATAATTGTCACACCCCGATATTTCCACGTATTACCGGTGGGCCCGGTGGGGAGTATCGTGACGTAGTTGATATCATCATAGTCAATAATCACAGTTCAAATGCACAGTGGAAGTCTAAAGTAAATATATTACAACCCGATTCAAAAGTAACATCAATACTACAAACGGATTGTAAGATGGATCCACAGGCGGATCTTAAAACAGAAAGGTAAACATTGTTCAACAGACTTTAGACGTCTAGAACTTGCAAGATTCCCCATTAATGCCTTGAGCTCCCAGCCAATTTCGTATAGTACATGTCACTTAATCTTTTTGGAAAATACGTCAGTTTACACTGGTAAATACAATTAACTGACTCTTTTGAAAATGTTTTAAGAAAATTGATTTGAATGTATAAGGCACTTTTATAACTTGGGACAACTATATAGAAATAATCTTGTATACAAAATTATATGTTTGTTATACATTCCGGGCCCGATGTTAGAAACCGAGTCAAGATTAACAGACACACCACAAGTATAGGCCCACAAGAGAGTGAGATACCGTTTTTGTTACGCAACTGTCAGGTGTATGCCTATACCCCGTACTTAAGACGTGGCCATTTTCTTAATAATGATGACAAGGATATCCGGGACATGGTCATTAACCCCCAAAGGCTTTTATTTCAAACAAGACAGATTAAAACGGGTTACCTCAATAATTTAATCACAATCCGATTAAACATTCAATACCCGACCAAGCGGTTGTGACATCTGTGCTTGTAATCATTGTAAACAGTTAAGATATCAATGAAATAAAGTTATTTGATCCCAATGTTTGTTTGTTTGTGTTGGATGTTTTTCATGTTTTGACTTTTACTCAATTTTAAACTCTATATCGCTTTCTGGAGAATTATACGCAAACTGGTGCGTGAACGTAATCAGTTAAACGTGACAAATACTCTGGAACATCAACATATGCTTAACATACCTTAAATAACCTTTACATAACTTAGAAATAAGTTTTGAAGGCTTTGGTATGGCAAAATCTTGTTAATTCGCTTACAGGGACTAAAATTGATAAACTGTGAAAGTATGCCAACTTGAACTGTAACAAACATTCCGGAACATGACCATAAGTTAAACACACCTTAAATATCCTTTACATAGCTTAGAAATAGGCTTTGAAGGGTTCGGTGTGCTAAAATAAACTTTATGCTCATTCAGGGACTAAAAGCGTCAAAAAGTGCATAAGTTTGCATTTTCGCGCATAACTTACGTTCTGAATACATCCGGACATCCAAAAATTTATGTAATCATTAATATATTATGTTTTAGTGGTTGGCTTGTCAAAAATCCATTCGTCATGCAATTTGGACCGTTTTTGCGTCCGATACGACTTCCGTCGTAATTAACCAAACAACGCGACCGTACGACTAAACGAACTGACATCCGATATATTTTTGAGCACATTTTAAGTTACCTATACTTTAACTTCATATTTGAGCCTTAAAATGAGGTTAACGGGGCTTACACGTGTCAAAACGCATCAAAAATCTAGTTTGGAGATGCGGGAGCCTGTTCTGCCAACATTGCAAACTTTCTGCCAGCAAACCAGGTCCTTACGGACCGTATGGGTGTGCTTACGGGCCGTAAGCCATGCCCAGTTCAGCAGAAACCATTTTTAAGAAAACCCAGCTGCTCCTTGGTTTTGCAAATGGTTTTTGGGTATCTATGGGCTGGTTTGGAGGCTCCCTTGGTTTTCTAAAATAATGGGCTCGAGGTGTACGGATGAGATTGAATCTCGGTTTTCGAGGAACGATCTTAACGGTTCTACTACACCTATAAATACCCCTTCATTCACTTGCTCATTTCCTCACATTTGAATCTGATTCAAGCTCTCTAAGTGGAAGTATATGCTTCCTACCTGAGAGAGAATCAGATCAAATCTTGCGGAGACCTTCTGTAAGTATTCTTTCGTGCTTTTCTTTCATTTTAGCGTTAAAGTCAATCTGCGTTTGACTTTCTGCATTGACCAGTTTATGGTCAACGCGAAGTTCGTTTGAACATCATAACGTGAGCGTAATCACGATGGTTATAGTCCCTAGTGACTATACCTACTGATTACCACGTTATCTAGGCTCAGTGACGAATCGTAGTTTCGGCCAAAATGCGTATTCTTGCGTATTTTGTAACCAAACTACTTTTGGGTATCAAGACCCTTTGTCTTGATATCAAACTTTTTTTTAAAACCTTGTTAAACATGTTTAACTCGTCACTTTTAGAATTGTGCTTGTATAGGGTCGTAAGGTAAGCGATCTAAACAATCGCTTATGCTTTCGAACCCGACCCATTTGGTCGATCATTAGGATCCGACCAAATACTTTAGGTGACCATAGTTGTATAGGGAATAACCTTTCGAGGTTATACCTTATGGTCACGTCGTTTAAGTAGTTGTATGATAAGTAGTTCCTATGCCTTAGGAAAATTACCAAAATACCCTTTTGCGCCAAAATTCATTTTAAGCCTATGTAACGTAAATTTTGACATCTAAACTGATTTGGCAACAATATTAAACATGTTAAGGCATATCTTGCTTATCATAGGGCTAGTTAGGCATTCCGAACGCGTTTTACGCAAACGAAGCGTTAAAGTAGCATAAGCTACCTAAACGAGTCGTAACGGGTCAAAAGCACTTAGGATAGGTTCCGTTTTAGTATGTAGGCTTTGTTAAACCATATTACATAAGTTCCCCCACTTATTTGGTTTACAAACCCTCGTACTACCCGATCCTCCGATAGGTCCGTTTGTTAATGTAGATACCTATATTAGGTGCCGTTTGATTTCGTGATCTTCTAGCTTTGCTTGGTGGATATCTAAAGTCTATTGAGCAATCTCAAGTGACTACATAGTACCCCTCTTTTACTGTTTTCCAAACATTTTGGGGTGAAACACATGTGCCTACTTGTTACTTTCGTTCTTTCCTGTTTTCATATCATATACTTGCTATGTTCATTAGTACATTTATAGTACATGATTTCATTGTGTTTTTGCTATGTAAGTCCTTTGTAGCATACTTAGTACATCGTTTTACATGACATTTCACGCTATGTATGTCCATTTAGCGCATACCTAGTACATTGTTTTACACTACCTTTTCATGCTATGTATGTTCATCATACTTAGTGCATTTGTTTTACATCACATGCTATGTATGTTCATCATGCTTAGTACATTTTCATCACATGCTTACATTTTTGGTATGACATTTGGTTTGTTTAAGTGGGACCATATACATTCATTAACATTGATCACGTCGTTTGTTAGTAGGTAGTGGTACCATAGGAATTGATAACTCCCATTCCTGACATCCTAGGTATGTTTGGATGAAAGGTATGACCGAATTCGATATACATAACTCAGATAAACCTTTAATTTGTTTAAAGGTTATCACCACAGTCGCAAGGCGTGAATGTATGCATTTTCACAATACCGCATAGATGTTTATATCAGTATAGCATGCATTTCCACAAAACATAATGTTGATTTAAACCATGTTTTACTTCAATACATTGTTTTGTGCATTTTTCACCTATGGTTCAGTTGATATATATGTCACTTGCCATACATGACATTTTGTTTACACATTACTTGATTGACATTTTGACATAGACATTTTGATATTGATAGACACATTTCATGGACCACATTTTGACATAAACATTTTGACATGGTTTACACAAAGACATTTGACAAATGGTTTAGACATGGGCAATCCACATTGGTGGTTTGTTTGGGTAAGTGATTTAAGTAACGAGACGTGTGTAATGTGATACAAGCATGGTGGATACGCCGCTGGTACTTCCTATATATAAGTGCTTGTATTGTATTTCATATCGTAGCGTTATTTAAATCATTCAATTTGGACTTATACATTTTTACACAAATAACATTTTTTTCACAAGACTTTGTTTTACAAAACAATTCGTTTTATACAACTTATTTTTACTTGGTTATTCTTTTAACCATACATTATCCTTTTATTTTATACATATCATCTGATTTTATCGCTTTTCAAATGATTTACAAAACAAAACAATTGACAAGGTTCATGACTGAATTTTTCATTAAACATTTTCTAAAACCTAAGTCATGAATCCTATTTTCACAAAACCTATGTTACTCACAGGCATTTTCATGCTGATGCACCTATTTTCACATGTGTTTCAGGAGCTAATGCATAGGATGTTCGTGACACGCTAGGGTGGACTTGGGCCTTAGTGACATAAAATGGAGCTAGACTAGTTAAAACATGTTATGTACTCTTTGTTTCAGTTGTTTTAAGACAATGTAACTCGTTTGTTTGATCAATAAAAATATAACTTTGTATGCCATGTTTGTGAAACAATAATTCTGTTACAACACTCCCCGACGTTTCCGCCACGATTTGATGTTTTACGTGGTCGGGGTGTGACAGAAGAGTTGGTATCGGAGCCAATGGTTATAGGGAATTAGGTTATTAGTAATGCTTTGACCTAGACTATAACCTTTCTAGGAGCCCAACACAAGTTGTCTTGTGTTTAGATCATAAAACATGCACTTCACTATCCTTAGGTGATCACCAAAACAAGAACCCAGTTTTCTAAAACAATTTTTGAAAAATAATCTCCTATTTTTGAAAGATTTATTATATGGTTTTGAACCCTTTTGATTTTTCAATTTGATTTTGAAGATTTATCATTTGTTTTTGAATGATTCTTTTGGCCTTGTGCCTTCCAAGTTTTCAAAATCCCGTCAAAGTTTTGGGTTCTAAATAGTGTGAACACGTGCAAACTGGAAGGGTGAATGCCTGTACCCTGGGTTTTCTGTCTAAAGCTAGAGTGTTCGTACAAATCCACATAATCGGACCAGTCACTCTTACCTGGGAACTCTTGGGGTGAGTGTTCACTTATAGGCGAGCATGTCTTTGCTAAGCATTATTTTTGGACCCATTTACTTTAATTAGTCACTGTGTGTCGTTTGTTTGCTTTGTGATACGGACGAATGACCACCATCCTTGCTTTTGTTGATTTTGTTTTCATCTCATTCTTTTCATCTAATCATCTCACTCGTTTCCTCTCATGTTTCCTCTTTTTAGCATGCCTCCTCGACGTGAAAACCCGTTATCTAATGCGAAATGGCAGATATTCTGGCTCAACGCATGGCTGCCACACTCCCAAACTTTATCGCTCAGGTGAACCAGGCCAACAACAATCAGAATGCTCCTTGTAACTTCAAGAGCTTCAATTCGGCTAAACCACTCAAGTTCAGTGGTACTGAAGGGGCAACTGGGCTCCTTCAATGGTTCGAGAGCATTGAGAGTACTTTCCGTCACGTTCTATGCCCTGAGAATTGGAAGGTCGAGTTTGCTTCTAGCGTATTTCAGAAGAGGGCTCTGACATGGTGGAACGAGGTTATGAGAGACCGTGGTGCAGAAGTTGCTCTTGCACAAACATGGGCTGAACTGAGGACTCTTATGATGAGGGAGTTTTGTCCTCGTCTTGAACTGCGAGCGTTGGAGAGGGAATTTGATGATTTGAAACAGGAAAGTGGTGAGCACAGGGCGTATACTGACAGGTATGAGGAGCTGAGTTTATTATGCCCAACAATGGTTACCTCACTCGAGAAGGCTATCGAGAGGTACATCGATGGTCTACCTGACTCTGTGCAAGACATCGTTACTGGTAGTAATCCTACCACAGTCCGTCAGGCAATCGAGCTATCTGCGACATTGACCGAGTCGCAGATTCGAAAGGGTAAATTGCACAGGAAGGGTGACAAGAAGGGTAAGAAGCAGGAGTCTGACAAGAACGATAGCAAGAAAGGTAAAAACAGGCAGGGTAAGGATTCGAGTTCTAAAAAGGGTTCTAGGAAGCGTAAGGCTTCCCAAAATTTTTCCCTCACTGCCCAAGCTAACCAGGCAGCTCCCAATCAGCCTGCACAACCGCCAGCTAAGAAACAGTATGCAGGGAATGCACCTTTATGCAACAGATGCAATAGCCACCATCAGCCACAAGCTCAATGTCGTTTCTGTACCAACTGTGGGAAGTCGGGTCATCTTTCTGAGGTCTGTCGTTTTGCTCAGAATCTAGCTGCACGTAACCCAGCTCGACAGGCTGCTCAACTGCCTGTTCAACAGCAATCACAAGCTGCACGACCTCATTACCCTCCTGGTTCATGCTTTAATTGTGGAGACCTGACCCATTATCAAAACCAGTGTCCAAGGTTGCTTAATGCAAATCAGAATCAGGCTCCAGCTCGAGGTCGAGCTTTTAACATGAATGCACAAGAGGCGTAAGCAGACAATGAAGTGGTGAACGGTACGTTCTTTGTTAATAATCAACCTGCATCTGTTCTTTTTGATTCAGGGGCTGATAAGAGTTTTGTGTCGTTATCTTTTGAGCCCTTGCTTCACGTGTCTAGAACGAAACTAGGTAAGCCTTTGACAGTAGAAGTTACTAGTGGTGAACCCGTTGTTCTTAGTTCTGTTCTTCGCAACTGCCAGTTGAACCTTAATGACCATCTTTTTCCTATTACCTCACGCCTATGCAACTTGGAAGCTTCGACATTATTGTGGGTATGGATTGTTAGCTAAGCATCATGCAGAGGTAGTTTGTTTTGAGAAGATCGTTCGTGTTCCGCTTTCGTCAGGTGAGATACTACAGGTTCGTGGTGAGAAACCTGCTAGTAGCCTCAAGCTTATGTCTTGTTGTCAAGCTCGGAAGTATCTGCAAAAGAATTATGTGGCCTTCTTGGCGCATGTTACAGCAGATAAAGGCAAAGGAAAGTCTATTCAAGATATCCCTGTTGTTCAGGATTATCCAGAGCTGTTTCCTGAAGAGTTACCTGGTCTACCTCCAGCACGCCAAGTCGAGTTCCGTATTGATCTCGTACCTGGTGCAAATCCTATTGCCAGAGCTCCATATCGTCTTGCACCGTCTGAGATGCAAGAGTTGTCTAAGCAGCTTCAAGAGCTTTCTGACAAAGGTTTTATTTGTCCTAGGTTTTCACCTTGGGGTGCTCCCGTTCTTTTTGTCAAGAAAAAGGATGGATCCTTCATAATATGTATCGATTATCGTGAGCTGAATAAGCTTACCATCAAGAATCGATATCCCCTACCTCGTATTGATGATCTCTTTGACCAGTTACAGGGTGCTACTTGCTTCTCGAAGATCGATCTTCGTTCTGGGTATCATCAACTTCGTGTGCATGAAGAAGATATTCCCAAGACAGCATTCCGCACTCGTTATGGGCATTATGAGTTCACAGTCATGCCCTTCGGTCTGACCAATGCTCCTGCTGTTTTCATGGACTTAATGAATAGGGTTTGTAAGCCTTATCTGGATAAGTTCATCATCGTTTTTATTGATGACATCTTGATTTATTCTAAGACGCGAGCTGATCATGATCAACATCTTCGTCTTACTCTGGAACTCCTAAAGAAAGAGCAACTTTTTGCCAAATTCTCCAAGTGTGAATTTTGGCTTAAGGAAATTCAATTTTTGGGACATATTGTCAACGAGCAAGGTATTCATGTAGATCCCTCCAAGATCAGTGCGATTAAGGATTGGGGTACGCCTACTACTCCTACTGAGGTTCGTTCTTTTCTTGGTCTTGCGGGTTATTACTGCCGCTTCATAGAGAACTTCTCGAAGATTGCAGTTCCTCTAACTACTCTAACTCAGAAGAACAAACCCTTTGAATGGGGTTCTAAACAAGAAGAAGCGTTTCAGACCCTGAAGCAGAAACTTTGTGACGCACCTATTCTGACTTTGCCTGAAGGCAATGATGATTTTGTCGTTTATTGTGATGCATCGAAATTGGGTCTTGGCTGTGTTCTGATGCAAAGGAACAAAGTTATAGCCTATGCATCGAGGCAATTGAAGGTGCATGAGAGAAACTACGCCACTCATGATCTTGAGTTGGGTGCAGTTGTCTTCGCTCTCAAAATCTGGTGACATTATTTGTACGGTACAAAATGTGTGGTTTTCACTGACCACAAAAGTCTTCAGCACATCTTCAATCAGAAAGAACTCAACATGAGGCAAAGACATTGGGTTGAACTTCTAAACGACTATGATTGCGAAATTCGCTACCATCCTGGTAAAGCGAATGTCGTGGCTGACGCATTAAGTCGTAAGGAACGTACTAAGCTTCAATGTGTTCGTGTTCAATCTGCTATTCAAGCTCGATCTGATATCCAAGCACGCATTACTCAGGCTCAACATGCTTGTGTTTCACAAGACTTGATGGGTAAGGAATTACCCTATCACATTAAGCCTGATCTTGTGCTAAAAGAGGATGGATCGTATTACTTCATGGACCGCGTGTGGGTCCCAAGCCAGGATAATCTTCGCACCTTGCTTATGGATGAAGCCCATAAGTCTCGTTATTCTGTTCATCCTGGCTTAGACAAAATGTATAAGGATCTTCGTACTCAGTATTGGTGGCCTGGTATGAAGAAGGACATTGCCTTGTACGTTTCAAAATGCCTTACTTGTCTCAAGGTTAAGGCTGAACACCAGCATCCTTATGGTCTTTTGGAGCAACCAGAGATCCCAGTTTGGAAATGGGAAAACATCGCTATGGATCTCGTTGCTAACTTCCGCGCACTAAGAAGGGTCATGATGCCATCTGGGTAGTCGTTAATCGTCTTACTAAGTCAGCGCATTTCTTGCCAATCCGTGAGGATTTTTCTGCTGAAAGACTGGCCAAAATTTATGTGGATGAAATCGTATCTCGACATGGTGTTCCTTTGAACATTATTTCTGACAGAGATGCTCGCTTCTCGTCTCGTTTTTGGAGAACCATGCAATCTGCTATGGGGACCCAACTTAATCTGAGCACAGCTTATCATCCACAAACGGATGGCCAAACTGAAAGAATAATCCAGACTTTGGAGGATATGCTTAGAGCTTGTGTGATCGACTTTGGTGGTAGTTGGGATTCACATCTTCCATTGATTGAATTCTCCTACAACAATAGTTATCACTCCAGCATCAACATGGCTCCTTTCGAGGCTCTCTATGATCGAAAATGTCGTTCACCAGTCTACTGGAATGAGATAGGTGAGGCTCAGCTTACTGGACCTGACCTCATTCTAAAGACAACTGACAAGGTTAAGAAAGTTCGTGATAACCTACAGACAGCTCGAAGCCGTCAAAAGAGTTATGCGGACTGACGACGCAAGCCCTTGGAATTTCAAGTCGGTGATCGTGTATTACTTAAGGTCTCACCTTGGAAAGGTGTGATCAGATTTGGAAAGACTTGAAAACTTGCACCTAGATATGTTAGACCATTCAAGATCGTCGAAAGAATCGGTAAGGTAGCCTACAGACTTGAATTACCTCCTGAACTTGGGAATGTTCATCCAACTTTCCACGTATCCAATCTCAAAAAGTGTCTAGCTAATGAGAATTTCCACATACCGCTTGACGAAATTCATGTTGACAGAACACTACATTTTGTTGAGAAACCTGTGGAAATTTTGGATCGTGAAGTCAAATGGCTTAAACGCAAGCACATTCCTTTGGTTAAAGTTTGTTGGGAATCTAAAAGTGGACCTGAGTTTACTTGGGAACGTGAAGATCAAATGAAGGCGAAGTATCCACATCTTTTCCCACGAGTTTCCTCTAAACAAATTTCGGAACGAAATTTCCACAAGTAGGGGAGACTGTGATATCTGTGCTTGTAATCATTGTAAGCAGTTCAGTTATCAATGAAATAAAGTTATTTGATCCCAATGTTTGTTTGTTTGTGTTTGATGTTTTTCATGTTTTGACTTTTACTCAATTTTAAACTCTGTATCGCTGTCTTGAGAATTATACGCAAACTGGTGCGTAAACGTAATCAGTTAAACACGACAAATACTCTGGAACATCAACATATTCTTAACATACCTTAAATAACCTTTACATAACTTAGAAATAAGTTTTGAAGGCTTTGGTATGGCAAAATCTAGTTAATTCGCTTATAGGGACTAAAATTGACAAACTGCGAAAGTATGCCAATTTGAACTGTGATGAACATTCCGGAACATGACCATAAGTTAAACACACCTTACATATCCTTTACATAGCTTAGAAATAGGCTTTGAGGGGTACGGTGTGCTAAAATAAACTTTATGCTCATTCAGGGACTAAAAGCGTCAAAAAGTGCATAAGTTTGCATTTTCGCGCATAACTTACGTTCTGAATACATCCGGACATCCAAAAATTTATGTAATCATTAGAATATTATGTTTTAGTGGTTGTCTTGTCAAAAATCCATTTGTCACGCACTTTGGACCGTTTTTGCGTACGATACGACTTCCGTCGTAATTAACAGAACAACGCGACCGTACGGCCAAACGAACTGACATCCGATATATTTTTGAGCACATTTTAAGTTCCCTATACTTTAACTTCATATTTGAGCCTTAAAATGAGGTTAACGGGGCTTACACGTGTCAAAACGCATCAAAAATCAAGTTTGGAGATGCGGGGGCATGTTCTTCCAACTTTGCAAACTTTCTGCCAGCAAACCAGGTCCTTACGGACCGTATGGGTGTGCTTGCGGTCCGTATGCCATGCCCAGTTCAGCAGAAACCATTTTTATGAAAACCCAGCTGCTCCTTGGTTTTGCAAATGGTTTTTGGGTATCTATGGGCTGGTTTGGAGGCTCCCCTGGTTTTCTAAAACAATGGGCTCGAGGTGTACGGATGAGATTGAATCTCGGTTTTCGAGTAGTGATCTTAATGGTTCTACTACACCTATAAATACCCCTTCATTCACTTGCTCATTTCCTCACATTTGAATCTGATTCAAGCTCTCTAAGTGGAAGTATATGCTTCCTACCTGAGAGAGAATCAGATCAAATCTTGCGGGGACCTTCTGTAAGTATTCTTTCGTGCTTTTCTTTCGTTTTAGCATTAAAGTCAAACCGCGTTTGACTTTCTGCATTGACCAGTTTATGGTCAACGCGAAGTTCGTTTGAACTTCATAACGTGAGCGTAATCACGATGGTTATAGTCCCTAGTGACTATACCTACTGATTACCACGTTATCTAGGCTCAGTGACGAGTCGTAGTTTCGGCCAAAATGCGTATTCTTGCGTATTTTGTAACCAAACTACTTTTGGGAATCAAGCTTTGCTTGGTGGATATCTAAAGTCTACTGAGCAATCTCAAGTGAGTACATAGTACCCCTCTTTTACTGTTTTCCAAACATTTTGGGGTGAAACACATGTGCCTACTTGTTACTTTCGTGCTTTCCTGTTTTCATATCATATACTTGCTATGTTCATTAGTGCATTTATAGTACATGATTTCATTGTGTTTTTGCTATGTATGTCCTTTGTAGCATACTTAGTACATCGTTTTACATGACATTTCACGCTATGTATGTCCATTTAGCGCATACCTAGTGCATTGTTTTACATTACCTTTTCATGCTATATATGTTCATCATACTTCATGCATTTGTTTTACATCACATGCTATGTATGTTCATCATGCTTAGTACATTTTCATCACATGCTTACATTTTGGGTATGACATTTGGTTTGTTTAAGTGGGACCATATACATTCATTAACATTGATCACGTCGTTCGTTAGTAGGTAGTGGTACCATAGGAATTGACAACTCCCATTCCTGACATCCTAGGTATGTTTGGATGAATGGAATGACCGAATTCGATATACATAACTCATATAAACCTTTAATTTGTTTAAAGGTTATCACCACAGTCGCAAGGCTTGAATGTATGCATTTTCACAATACCGCATAGATGTTTATATCAGTATAGCATGCATTTCCACAAAACATAATGTTGATTTAAACCACGTTTTACTTCAATACATTGTTTTGTGCATTTTTCACCTATGGTTCAGTTGATATATATGTCACTTGCCATACATGACATTTTGTTTACACATTACTTGATTGACATTTTGACATAGACATTTTGATATTGATAGACACATTTCATGGACCACATTTTGACATAAACATTTTGACATGGTTTACACAAAGACATTTGACAAATGGCTTAGACATGGGCAATCCACATTGGTGGTTTGTTTGGGTAAGTGATTTAAGTAAAGAGACGTGTGTAATGTGATACAAGCATGGTGGATACGCCGCTGGTACTTCCTATATATAAGTGCTTGTATTGTATTTCATATCGTAGCGTTATTTAAATCATTCAATTTGGACTTATACATTTTTACACAAATAACATATTTTTTACAAGACTTTGTTTTACAAAACAATGGGTTTAATACAACTTATTTTTACTTGGTTATTCTTTTAACCATACATTATCCTTTTATTTTATACATATCATCTGATTTTATCGCTTTTCAAATGATTTACAAAACAAAACAATTGACAAGGTTCATGACTGAATTTTTCATTAAACATTTTCTAAAACCTAAGTCATGAATCCTATTTTCACAAAACCTATGTTACACACAGGCATTTTTATGCTGACGCACCTATTTTCACATGTGTTTCAGGAGCTAATGCATAGGATGTTCGTGACACGCTAGGGTGGACTTGGGCCTTAGTGACATAAAATGGAGCTAGACTAGTTAAAACATGTTATGTACTCTTTGTTTCAGTTGTTTTAAGACAATGTAACTCGTTTGTTTGATCAATAAAAATATAACTTTGTATGCCATGTTTGTGAAACAA